>NC_134591.1:74450097-74750097 GCF_037038515.1 Microtus pennsylvanicus
GAGCCATCTCTCCCACTCCAGTGTCCTCATTGCCTTGACTACCGATAGGTTTGGGTAACACCACTCCCTTGCTCTTCATTGACAGATGGTGACTACAATCTGAACAGATGCTTTTACACGGGGCCTCTCAGGCCAGGCAAGGAGCCTACCACTGAGCTATACCCCAGCCCCAGTGTTCTTTTACAGATTCTGCTAAGAGGCCAGATCGGTCCACAAACACTTAGCATACAGTGATGAAACCTGGGCTCCTAGGGCTCACAGACACTGACACAATCAAAGAGTCTGCCTGAGATTGACCTAGACCCTCCGCATGTATGTTACAGTTGTGTAGCTTGGTCTTCTTGTGGGGCTCCTAACAGTGGGGAGCGGGGTCTGTCTCCGACACTTTTGCCGGCTTTTAGGACCTTTATCATCCTACTGGGTTGCGTCCAGCGCTCAACTTGATATGCCATGTTTGGCTGATAGCCATGGGAGGCCGTCCCTCCTCTGAATAGAAACAGAGGAGGAGTGGATGGGGGAGGGGCACAGAGGAGATGGGGAGAGAGGAAGGAGGGAAAACAGTGGTCGGGTTGTAAAATAAACAAAATATATATTTAAATAAAATATAGTGAGGAGAAGAGACAAAGCAATCCCGATGAAGGACCGAGTGGAAGAACTCGTGCGTTCTGATTTCAAACACATGAAGCAGATCTGCAGAAAGCAAGGCTGATTATAACTGGACATGGTGTCCCTGTAGGCCCAGCAAGAGCATCTCAAGCCCAGGGATTCAAGGCCAGCGCATGCAGCACAGAGGGAGCCCTATCTCAGAAAAATAGTAAAATAGAAATAAGCTAGGGGCAGAGCTCAGAAGCAGAGCATTCGCGTAGCCTGCAGAGGCCCCGTGTTTAATTTCCAGCAATGGGGAAACGTTTTCACAAATGACCGCAGACACTGGGTAAGGGTAAGCGTGTAGACCCACAGACTAGAACGGCGAGTCCAGGCATAGGCCTTTCTTCTCACAGACAGCTGATTTTTGTGTAAAAGCACCAAGATACCTCAGTGGGGTAGAGTTATCTTTTCATCCCAGAAGGTGCTGGGACAACTGCATTGCCACGCGGTAAAGAATGGAGCTGGGTCACTACATGGGGCACACGAATCTTCATTGCAAAGGCATCAACGCCCGACTGCCAGAATGAAGCCATACAAAGTCAGAGTCAACCTCCGCAGCCTCCAACACTGGTACCAACGGCAAGAACAGAAAAGGAGGGGGGACAAGCCAGACTTCACGTTCTTAACAATTGGGGCTTTAATGAACACTATCAAAAAATAATAACAAATAAGCCAGTTCATAGAATGGAAGAAATGTCTTGGGAAGAATCTCTTCTCTGGCTTCAGTGAAATCTATTCAGAAATCAACAGCAAAAGGAAACACAAAAAAAAAACCACTTGAAATTTTCATATCTTGCAACTAGAAATAATCTGCAGAACTCTCACTCTAAAGAACAACAAAATGCATTACTTATTGATGAAAGCACCAAAGGTCAAAATGTGTGGGAAGGAGGCAATATTCGGGCGGGCGCGGGGGGGGGGGGGGGGCAACCTGGGAAATAAATTGATCTACCAAGAAACTAATATTTAATTGTTTCTTTGCTGATTTTTTAAAAATAGTTTAGTCATCAGTTCCAGTTTGGCTTTGGCCCGAGAATACTGTTCATGGGGACAGTGTAAACAGTTTGTCTATTCATAACCACCAGACATAATCCTCTTAAAAATGACTGGAACCCTAGCCCCCTCCTTCTCATATATGTATATGTATTCGATAATCAATAAACTTTAATTTCTTACTTGGAAAAAAGCAAATTAGCAAAATGCCTGAAGACTTCAACAGCCAAGAGTTTGAACAATCCCCCAAGATGTTCAGCATGAAAAGGTGTTCAAGTTCATTTGTCGTTAGTGAAGGAAAGACAGTTCAGAACTAGTGTGAGATACTCCCTGCTCATTAGAATAGCGTGTGTGTGTGTGTGTGTGTGTGTGTGTGTGTGTGTGTGTGAGAGAGAGAGAGAGAGAGAGAGAGAGAGAGAGAGAGAGAGAGAGAGGAGAGAGCATGTGTGCAGACATTTGTTTTTAAATTTAAGAAAAAATAGGGACGAAGATCTGTCTCAGGTGGCAGAGTCCTTGCCCAGCATACACAAAACCCCAGGTTCCAACCCCAGCACCTCATAAACCAGTCATGGTGGGACACACCTATAATCATGTATTTGTGTGATCTGTCTTCATGCTCACAAGAAGAGGCAGTCAGATCCTATTATAGATGGTTGGGAGCCACCATGTGGTGGCTGGGAATTGAACTCAGGACCTCTGGAAGAGCAGTCAAGTGCTCTTAACCTTTCTGAGTCATCTCTCCAGTTCCTGAAATTCTTTTTAAGAGTAAAATTTGGGAAGCAATATTTTGAAAACAATAACAAAATCAAAAGAAAAAAGGCTTGGAAACAACAAAAAAGGGGCTGATACAGCTATATTTATGGGGTGCAATACAATATTTCAATACTTTTCTATAGTATGTAAAGATCAGAGCGGGACTGCTGGCTTCCATCATCTCAAACACGTATCAGTTGTCAGGAACACTCAAAATCCTCTGGCTACATCAACAAACACAGTTGTTCACTGTCAATCACAGCTGCCCGGCTGAGCCATAGGACACTAGAACTCATGCGTAGGAATTACACTCATGGACCTATTAACCATCCATCCTCTCTTCCCCTCTGTCTTGGTTACTTTCCTATCATTGCCACAAAACACCATAACCAAGGCAATTTCTAAAACAAAGCATTTACTTTAGGGACTCGTCATTTCAGAGGCTCAGAGTCTTAATGGCGAGGGGGCATGGCAGGGGGCAATGACAGCAGGTAGGCAGCCGTGGGTGGGGCTGGCGCAGGAGCTGAGAGCTTATATCTGGATCCACAAGCATGAGGCAGAGAGAGATGGAGACATGGGCTTCTGAAACGTCAAAGTCCACCCCCAAGTGGCACACCTCCTCCAACAAAGTCACACCTCCTAGTCCTTCCCAAACAGTTCCACCAACTGGGGACCAAGCTTTGGAACAGCTGAGCCTATGGGGCCATTCTCACTTAAACCAGCATGCCCTCTAATCCCTGATAATATGTGCCTGCAAACTCTTAAAGGGACAGAGACAGCATTTGGTACTTGTTCATAATTGCTTTCAGTTGCTGGATCAACACCACAACCAAAAGCCACACTTGAGGTAATCATCCATCCCTGAGGGAAGCCAGGGCAGACCTCAAGGCACGAACAGAGCCTGGAGGAACGCCATTTATGGGCTGGCTCTCTGGCTCATGCCAGCTAGATTTTTCTCTATAGCCCAAGATCACCTCCCCACAGTAGGAGGTGTGGTTCACCGTAGGCAGGGCCTTCCCTCATCAATTACCACAATATCCCACGGATTGGGCAATTCTGGGCACTTCTGTAACTGAGGTGTCCCCTCTTTCATCCCAGATGACTCTTAGTTGTGTCGAATTGAAAATGAAAACGACCCAGCAGAGTGCTCTTGACATCACATACATAATTAAAATCATGTGTGTGACAAACAAAATTGATTAAAACAACTTGGTTGAGTATTACCGTAACAGAGGGTGTTGCTGCCGTCTAAAGTCCTTGGAGGGATCACACGGCTTGGCTTTTCTAGGTGTCTTCAGGGACACCGACGCCAAGCACTGGTGGCCACTTAGCTGAGCAGCCAGGGATGTGTGCCCAGGGCGTGTGCTCTTGCTATGTTCCAGTACTTGAGTTCCAGCTCATTGCTGCTGTCTCCTGGCTTTGTGTCTGAACCTGGATGAGCTCGTCTATAAGATGTAAATAGTTCCTGCCTTGTCGTTGTGCTGTGAGGACTGAGTGCAACCGGGTTCGCGAGTGGCTAAGACAGTCTAGCCCAGCAAATGGTGAAAGTTCCAAAGTGGTTATTGCTATGAGCCCCTCCCATTTGGAATCCAGTGTGCGGCTTTGCAGCTTCACATTTAATCTTCCTATGAAGTGATAGTCTCAGAAAAGGCTGCCTTCCATGAGTTGACCTTTCTATAAGATGCCAGGAACCAAAGGTTACTAGGAACGAGACACGGGAGCGTGGGGAGAGGGCTCAGCCAGGAAAGAACTTGCCTTGCAAGCTTGGTACCTTAGAACTTGTCCATTGCTGCAAAGAGACACCACGGCCAGGGAAACTTTTGGAAGAAAGAGTTTAATTAGGGCTTACAGTTCGGAGGGCGAGCCCATGACCACCATAGTGAAGAACATGGCAGCAGTGGAGCAATGGCTGAGAGCCTGTATCTTATCCTCAAGTAGAAGGGAGGTAGAAAGAGGCAGAGAGGCAGAGTGAGAAAGAGACAGACAGGCGCGCACACACACGCATGCACGCGCAAACACACAGAGACAGAAAGACAGAGAGAGAGATTGGGGATAGTGTGGCTTTTGACACCTCAAAGCCCACCCACCAACTGTGAGCCAAGCAGTCAAATACATAGATAGCCTCTGGGGCCATTGTGATTCAAGCCAGCACAGATGGAAACCTCATTTGGATCCCCAGAACCAAAGCTGTAATGGTGTGTGACTTCTACCCTAGCTCTGAGGAAGAAGAGACAAGGTGGCTCTCTGGGGCTTGCTGGCCCCGCAACCTGGTGTCCTTGACAAGGTCCAGACCAGTGAGAGAGCCTGTCTCTGAGAAACCACGTAGGGAGCCTGAAGAGAGAGATAGCTCAGCGGTTGAGAGCTCATACTACACTGCCAAAGGAACTGGGCTTGGTTCCCAGCACCCACTTCGGGCTGCTCACAATTCTCAGTAACTCCGCCTGTTGTGAGATCTGACTCCCCCTGCCTCTGTGGGCACCTGCATTCAGGTGCGCATACCCCCACACAGACATATATGCATTCACACAATTTTTAAAAATAAATCTTAAAATAAAATTTTTTAAAAGGGATGACAAGATATTTTTCCTCCAGCCTCCACATCTGCGCATGCGCACACACGCACAAATAAGACTTGTTCTTCTGCACTTTATGTACATAGTTGCTACCGATGTCATGCCCCTCTCAAGTGACCAAGGTTCCGGAGATGTTTGATCTTCTGTAGAACAAAAGCACTGGATGGAATGTGTTGCCAGATTAAGGGAATAAAGATCTCGGATGCTCAAGGACCCACCCTAACTGAGGTCAGACTGCCCAAAGCTGCCAGATCGGACCTCCCCTTAGGAGCTCAAAGCAGGATAACACCACGCTCCAAAGCCTGAACACATAGCAAGGACTCGGTTAAGTATCTGCCAAATAAGCAAATTCCTTGAGCAGGGCGGTTGCCTCTCTCTCCCTCTCTCCCTTTCCAGAGAACCCAAGCAAACTAAGTCCTTTCTCTCTCGGGTGGAGCACTCCCCTCTGCTTTACAGCCTTGTTTGTTTGCTGTCTTTTATTCCCCTTGGTGAAAACACAATGATGGCCTCTGGGAAATACCCTGCTCCCTCAGTACTGTTTACACATTTTGCACCCCTGCTTCCCGGGCCTCCCGCCTCCAACTGTACTCCAAACTACTGGCATTCCCCTGTACCCTGCCAATTTAACAGACGCTCTCAGAGCCCCGCTGTGGTGCAGGTTGACCTGCCCATACCTCTCCAGGCATTTCTCCAGTTTCTGACCCTCTGGACAGAAATCACAAGCTCATCTTCATCCTTTGCATATGTTTTTTGTTTTTGAAACTGCATCCATTTTGCCTTGTGTCTACAATGTTTGTCTTCTGTTTCTCCAAGGAAGTGATCAGCTGGCCAAGGTCAAAAGTCTCCCTCTGAACTTAACCAGATTCACCTCCAAATACAAACCGTTCTCTGAGACAAAGACATGAGACCAGATATAAACACAGACGTACCGGTATATGTGCATGCGTGCGTGCGTGTGCGTGTGTGTTTGTAGTCAAGGGATAACCTCAGGTATTATTCTCTAGGTATCTTATTTTTTGAAGCAGGGTGTCTCCCTGGCCTGGGGTTTGTGGATTGGGCTAGACTGGCTGGCCAAAGAGCCTGGGGGATGTGGCTGACTCTGCATTCCTAGCACCGAGATTACAAATCCCTGCTACCGCCCAGCTTTTTAAAATGGTTCTGAGAACCAAACTAAGGCTCTCTTCTTGGCACAGCAAGCATTTTATCCGTCCAGCTGTCTCTCTAACCTTACTCTACTCTTTCCGTTAATGTTCAAGAGTTTCCCATCACCTGGCTGGCCATGAATGGGCTGGGATGACGGACAGCCAGGCGCTGTGGTTAGACACGTGGGAGGAAACAGACACCTCCATTTCCTGCCCTGCATGAACTTGGCAGAATGCCAGTTGTTTCCTAACCTGGCTCTATCCTGCATTCGAGCTTGGATGAAAAGCCTGACCACTTTCCTTTCCCAGAACTTTCCAGGGGATGGAGAGATGGCTCATTTAGTAAAGTATTCCCCATGCGAACATGAGGATCTGAGTTCCAACCCCCAGACTCACACAAAAAGCAGGGTGCATCTGTTACCACAACACTGGGGAAGTAGAGGCAACCAGATTCCCGAGGACCATTGTTCAGTCTAGCAATTGGAGAACCCCAGGTTCAATGAGACAGTGTCTCTAAAATAGGGTGCGGAGTCATTGAGGAAGATTTGGCCTACACACACACACACACACACACACACACAGACATACACATTTCAAGACATCTATTGACAAAGTACTCAGAATTGCAGACAAAGGGAGCTTAATCTGTTGTGTACCCCGCGAGAATTCTGTGAGCAACCTCATCAGCTTTGAGAGTGTCTCAACCTCTCCAGTCATGGACCCTCCTCTAAGGAGACCACATCGGTTTCTTCCCTGAGTGAGAGGTTTCAGGATAAGCAGGGTTTCCCTGAGCGCTGGGAGGTTGGGCTGGGGATCCTCTGCGGGGTTCCAGGAAAGACTGGCATTTGAGTTGGCTCCCTTCGCAGCCTCCCCCGAAATACTTCCACAAGTTGTAACCTGGAATGCCTGTTCGCAGAAGCCAGAACTATGACAAAAATTCAGATAAGCCAGTGCAATCCGGAGCACAGGTTCTTTCTTGGTTGGCGAGGACGGCGGAGCACACGTTCGGCTTTCCTGCACCCAGCAACCTGCCGCACCCTCTTGGGAGGTATTTAGCACCTGTGAGCCGGATGGATTAAGGCAATCTATTTTGATGCACCGATTACAGTGTGGGGAGCACATAACTGAAAGAAGTCTAGGAAAGTTTGTATTCATGTTTAAGGGACTGAAAATGAAGTCCACCTTTGGTGTCAAGTTCAACTGTCTCTCTCTTTTTTTTTTTTTTAATTCTTTTTTTAGTTCAGGAGTAGTGAGGAGTTTGACTTTGCTTTTGAATCTTTGTTCTGGCAGCTTCTGAGATAATAGTGTATAATTTACAGGAGTTGTCGGGGATTAAACGAGGTAGTCTGGTGACATTCCTAGAATGTGGTGGGGGATGGGAACGCAACGAAGTGGTACCCTGCCCACTAGGCAGGGCCATCCTCACTCATGCCAAGATTTGGGTCTCTGTCTGTGCCAGCACTGAGTCAGTAAGTGGTGAACTGAGTTGGGTACTGTCGGTTACGGGGACACTCAGCCTTCTGGGGCCGAACACAGAGCTTCAAATGTGCTTTTTCTTTCTGAACTCAGTTTGGAATCATAGCCCAAGCTTCCCTCATAGAATCTTTAAGAGAAGGAGCTTTCTTCAACGTCTCTGCACCAAAAACCCTCAGCAACCCATGAGGATTCCAGCTCCCCACCTCCCCCAAACTGGCAAGAACTTCGGGGAAATCACAGGATGATTTCTTTGCCACATGATTAATCCTGTTTGGACTGGTCCCGGAAGAGCACACATGGCTTAGCAGCAAGCAGCGACTTTCAGAATCTTACAACAATTAATTGCCTAACGGACAGGCCCTCGGGTACAGGCTTTGGATGAATGTTCAGAGCGAGGGTGGGGCCTGGCAATGGAGGAAGATGCCAGATGTGAGGACAACAGTCCTTTTTAGAATCCACGAAGACTTTAGAGTTGGCAAAGGGGGTTGGATTCTAATATTAAATCATGGCACATGACCCTAATTGAGTTAGCACACCACAATCACCTCCAGTCTGGCTCCCCAATAATACCTCAGCTCAATGGTGTTGCTCATCCATATTCATTATTCCCAGACAAAACCCCTATAGGCTTCAATCTTGCAGCAGAACAGCCTGCATAGCACTGGCCACATGGCCACCCCCTTTCTTTTCCAGGCCTCTTTCTTCAGTTGTACAGTTTCTAATAGAGCACAACGAAGACTCTAGACAAGACCGAACAGCAGCTACATTTTAGGAGCACCTTGGGAACTGGCTTCCGAGAGTGGCAGCCTACCCTTGCCTGAGAGGATGCTAGCCAGTCTCTGGCTTTCCTCGGATGTGGTTGGGGCGAGTGAAACGCCATGTCATTTACACACATTGTCTCGCCAGACCAGAAATAGAACTGAAATACAGAACTGTATATAACATCCTAGCGCAAGGAGAAGTTTCAAAGATAGGCCTGCCAGGAATAGCCCAGAGTGCCATAAAGAGCAGCTTCGCCTCTTTGAAGCAGCCTGCTGTATAATTTCCCGAAGACTAGGTAGGTGTTGTCGGTGGAGAATTACAGAAGCCGAGGCTAGGCTCACCCGGCTCACAGAGACCACTTCCTTCCCTCTCGGGAAGGACAGGGCTCCATCTCTAGCTCGCTGAGGAGCAGGTGATGTTTGGGATCAAAGTTAGAGCTTAGAATCCCCAGGGAGACAGACACAACTAGAAAGGCAAGGCAAGAAATAAAACAGGGTAGGTTCGCTCCTGAAGCCCAGGCTGCTTTCAAACTCGCTGCGTAGCCCCCAGGATGACCTTGAAAACGCCTGTTTCCCCAACGCTGAGATCAACAAGTGAACATCACTACGCTGGTTTTTGCACCTTGCTGGGGATGGAACCCAGAGCATCAGGTCTGCAAGGCAAGGACTTTGCCAACTGAGAGCATTAAGCTCCTTTGGTCTTTTACAAACGCCACTGAGTCCTTGGCCTCAAGCACACTTACACCTCAATGCTCACGGCGATGCTCCAAGTTAGGAGGTACAGCTTTAGATGCTGGACGCCCTGGGTTCCATCCATTCCCAGCGCTGGAGTCAAAAGAGGAAGGAGGCAGAGACAAGGCTGCTCGAAAGACAGCAGCCTTCGGTTCCCCTCGTCTACTCCGAGTTGCTTCGCCTCCCACCCGGGCTACCATCCATCAGGTCTGTCCCCAAGGATGGGACCCCTGGTTCCAACCTGTCCTTCCGCCTGTTTCTCTCTTCCAGAGACATTAACTATTCCTCTAATACTCCGCTCTTTGGGCCAGTACAGTCTCCCTTGGCATCACCCTCCCGCTCCACGACATTAGTCCTCCCCCACCCCGCGCCCCCGGGAGGCGGGAGACATTCCGCACCCCTACCACCTGTGGATCCGGACTACTTCCACACCCACTGACTGTTCCTGGGGACTTGGCCCCAACTAAGTTGCCCCAGCTTTCTCCCGGGCACTCTCTGATGCCAGGCAACCCCCGCCTCCCTTCATCCGCGCCCCCCCCCCAGCAAGTGTTGGTAGCCACTCAGGCCGGGACACTTACCTCCGTGCGCAAAGTGCCAGCACCACGCGCTCCCCAAAACCCAGAACAACACCGGCGCCGTCCACATCTTGATCTCTTTGGAGCCTCAGCAGCTAGTGGTTTTTGTGGTTGTGAAAAGACGGAAAAAAAGGCTTCGCAACTACAGGCCCAGCCGGGAAGAACTCTGCAGGAGACTGGAAGGCGGTGAGCAAAAGTCTCGGAGAGTGCCCGGGCTTCTTTGGCTCGCGGCAGCAGCAGGAACAGCAAACTTGGCAGCGGGCAACTTCTCGGCGCAGACAGCATTTATGTCTCTCAACCCGGGGCGGGAGCGGGTGGGCGTCAGGTGGTCCCAGCCCAGAGATCTAGGACCGCCCCCGGACTCTGTTTGGCCAGCATCACAAGATGACCTCAGGCCAGGTTTAAAGTTACAGGGCCTCTCAGCCACTGGGGCTCAGCCCAGGCCAAAAAAGAAAAAAAAAAAAAGCTTTTGACTGTTCCACCACAGGAGAAAGAGGGGACACAGGCAGTAAACAGTTCTGATTTATAATTTTTCATGTATTTTTTTCTACTGTACTTATTATTCTGTTTTAAAGGGGAAAGCACAAAACCAACGTTTTCCTTTTTACTGGGCTAAAGGGAGACTCACACAGTAGCCAGTGTGGCCCATTCCTTGGTTTTAGAATCACACATTGGATTTTTAATTTTTTTTTATAAATACTGAATGTAAGAGTTAGGGAAAAAAAACGGCAGTCGTTTGGGTGAGTCAGAGGCAACTCGTGCTAATTAACTGAGCCCTCATCCAAGGCACATGGATGTGTGGCTGGTGGGGTGCCTGTTCCCCAAAACTGGCTTCCAGTGTGATACTTGGCTTTGTGGGTACCTGTCTAGGAGGGGTACTGGTCTGGCTGGGGCGCTTGGCCTGCTAGGGTGCTTGGCCCTAGTGACTTACACAGTTTTGAAAGGCAGAGCACGTGACCCTTCCTGATATTGGGGACATTGTGGCTTCCCCTGGAGACGTGAGCAGCTGTGTCATCTAATGGGTGGCCACTCACCTGGAACTAAGAGTTCCAGTTTATCCATTTTAATCCCAGGATTTAACCAGTAATCCTCCTTTCTTGGTTTAAACAATCTCTCCTCGGTCTCAGGGAGTGGGTATCAGCAAGAGAGCTCTTCTTCTTTATCCCCCTTCTAACCTACTGGAATTTAAGAACAGGGATGGGGACATGGTCTTGACTCCGCGCCCAGATGCCATAAATTCCACTCAACAAAAGCATCTGAAGATGGGCCCTGAGAAGGCTCAGCCCCCAAACCTGGTGACCCATAATAATGAATGGAAAGAAATGACCCCCAAAGGATGCTTCTGACCAGACAGTTCACACACACACACACACACACACACACAGAGAGAGAGAGAGAGAGAGAGAGAGAGAGAGAGAGAGAGAGAGAGAGGATGTAAAAATAAAAATAAATTAAAAACAGAACTTAAGGATGAAGGTCCTCAAAGTATTTCAATGAGGGTGAAAATGGGCTATTTCCATCCTTTGGTCTGTGACCTGGTTCTAAATAGACTTCATTTATTTATTTATTTATTTATTTAGAGACAGGGTTTCTCTGTGTAGCTTTAGAGTTTATCCTGGCACTAGCTCTCATAGACCAGGCTGGCCTCGAACTTACAGAGATCCGCCTACCTCTTCTGCCTCCTGAGTGCTGGGATTAAAGGCGTGTGCCACCACTGCCTGGCATAGACTTCATCTTAAGAACTTCAAGAGTAGACGTTTAAAATTATTTAGTGTACGTGTGTGTATGTGTGTGCATGTGTATGCACATGTGTGTATATGATGTGTGTAGGGACCCATGACATATAAGTGTGTGTGAGATCAGAGGACAGCTCTGCGGAGTTGGCTCACTCCTACCTTCACATGTATGTTCTAAGCCCAAATCTCTAAGGCTGCCAGGGAAGCCCTTTTATTTCCTGAACCAAGATTATTTTAACAGCTCAGATGGTGGGGGCACACACCTTTAGTCCCAGTACGAGGCAGAGGCAGGTAGAACTCTGTGAGTTTGAGGACAGCCTGGTCTACAGAGTGAGTTCTAGGAGTAGATGAAGGATCCAGGAAATCTACCCCCTGCTCCTCTCTCCCTGTGTCCTAGGGATGTGTCTAGGTTGTAGAAGGCTGGTCTCCTATCTTCTTGTAGAGGTTGGAGGAGGGGACAAAAGTGGAAACAGAATCCTGTTGGGGGTCTGGGGACGGGGAGAGAACTGGAAGGGTCTGAAATAGGTCTTCATGTTGACTTTCTGAGTAACCAGGTGTGTGGCTGGCCCCTAGAAGGGTCACTGAAGGACAGGGTGGGGGAGGGGGGTTACATTGCACAACAAGACAAACAGCAGGTTAGAGACACCTTAGCCCTGGGCCGAAAGATGCCCAAGAGAGATACAGAGCCATAAATCCAACTTGGCACCACAGGGATCTTTCCCCCTTAGGACACAGCTTGTGTGAAGACAATGACTCAGCTTGTGTGGAGACTAAAGAAACAAAGAGGTAGAGACAGGCACCTTGAGATAACGCCCACAGGCCCCACCATTTGTAAATCTTACCTTGCAATCTCAACTGTTCTTCCAGTCAACCTTCATCTAGGATCACAGCGCCAATTCACCTGGAGGGCTGCCTAACACGCGGGTCACTGGGGTCACTCCAAAGTCCTCATTCATTAAAAGAAGGAGACCAGGGGTCCCACGTTGAGAATCGCTCTTTACAACATACCACAAACCCTGTGGAGTCCTGCAGAAAATGAATGGGGAGGGAAGACCAGTTTTTCTGTGGCTGATCAGGGCTGAAGCCTATTCTTAATCCTGGGTCTTGAATACAATAGACGGAGCTAAAATGGCAGGAATGGGATGGGACCTTTTGTCCTGGGAGATGCTGAAGGCTGGTGTTGGGTCTAGCGCTGGAAGCATTCTTTGAGGCCTCTGCCCAGTCTGGAGAGCAGTTGACTGAACTTTTGCAGGGTGCCTGGGAAGACACAGCGTTCTGGGGCTGAAACTCCTCCAGCTGACTCCCCCAAGACACGAAGCATCTCTGTGACTCCTGAATAGGTCATTTCTTAGGGCTCGAGCTGGACCAGGAATAACATGAGGCTGTGAACTCACCACACCTCGGTTTTCTGAAAGGAGCCAGGGAGCCACATGAGCCCCAGAATCTGCATGCTAGCGAGCAGAGATTCTGATTCCCACTGCCGAGAACTCTGCATACAGCTAGGATCTGAGCCTGATGGCGGCTGTTTCTACCAGGGCCCATTGAGTTCCCAGTCTCTTTCTTCTTCACTCATAATAACTAATGCGATACCAATACTATGTGTTAATGAATAGCTGCTGTGCTGTATTGTTTAGAGGCAAAGGGGAAGAGGAAAATGCCCGTGTGTGTTCAATGCCCACTCGTAGGTATTGAGACAGTCTCACTAGAGCTCTGTCTAGCCTGGAACTTCCTAAGTAGACCAGTCTGGCCCTGAAATCATGGAGGTTTGCCTACTTCTGTTTCCTTTACCAAGGGATTAAAGGGGTGTGCCACTATGTCCAGCTCTCTAAATATTAATCTGTGATTAGTTGAACTCGTGGATCTAGGGGACTGATTGAACAAGATGTTGAACATGTTAAGCATTTCAGAAAAAGAAATACGGTGGGACTGGAGCTCATCAGGGAAGAGCGTTTGCTGCTTTTCTGGAGGACCCAGGTTCAGTTCCCAGTATCCAAAGGAGGAGCATCCAATGGAGGATCCAAGGAGGATCTGACGTCTTCTTCTTCTTCTTCTTCTTCTTCTTCTTCTTCTTCTTCTTCTTCTTCTTCTTCTTCTTCTTCTTCTTCTTCTTCTTCTTCTTCTTCTCCTCCTCCTCCTCCTCCTCCTCCTCCTCCTCCTCCTCCTCCTTCTTTTTTGAGACAGGTAACAGGGTTTCTCTGTGTAGCCTTGGTTGTCCTAGAACTCACTTAGTAGACCAGGCTGGCCTCAAACTCAGAGCCTCCTGCCTCTGCCTCTTGAGTGCTAGGGTTAATGGCGTGCACCCCCACCACCCAGCTTGCCCTCTTCTGATGTCTGCAGACACTGCACACATGTAGGGCACAAACATACCTGCTGGCAATGTACTGCCATATGACCCACGTTGAGGGCCATTTGTCATATCCCACATCCAGGCAACAACATCAGTCCTGCCAGGTCTGTGCTTGGAGGGAAGCATGAGGATTAAGAGACTAGAGACATCTGCTAGAGTTGGGAGGGCAGCCAGTAAATCCCGAGATTCACCTGGTGTTTATTTCTCATAGGCTTTATACACCCCAATCCAAAGAGGAGGGGGAAGGCAAGAGTCTTCTTTACCACGATACAAGGAACAACTAAAGCAATTACCTTCTCAGTAACCAAAGCATCAAGTAACCACATCCTAGGTCAAAACATTCTGTTAGTAGCTACATCTTAGGTCAAACCTCCTGTTATAACCTTGAAGGAGCAAGAATAGGTCCGAGATTTCTGACCTTTAGTCAAGGGGGTGGGGATAGATCAACTTCTTTGGGCTCCCACACTATACATAATAAGAAATTTAAGAAATAAAAACAATATGGTGAATAGTGGCTGTAATTGGAAGAATGTTTTTTGACCTGATTTGATAAAACTGACCATTAAAAGTTGTAAAGAATTTTATCAGTGTATTGTTATACATATATGCTGATAATTTTGATACAAGACTCTTCAGGTTTCTTTTGCCTTTGTTTTATTTATTTATTTATCTCGTAACTAATTCATTCATTTATTTGGTGTCAGGGACTGCACTTGGGGCCTCATAGTAGACAAATGCTCTTCTGGTGAGCTACATGCTCAGCCTCTCAGCTTTTCTTTTTTTCTTTCATAATTTCAAAGTTTTGGCTTGCCTAGGATATGTAAAAGCCTGGATTCAGTACTCAGCACTAAAATGAAGAGGAGAGGAAGCACAGAGAAGAGATAGGAGAGGAGAGGGAAGGGGAAGAGAGGAGAGGGGAAGGAGAAGGAAGGGGAGAAAAGGAGAGGAGAGGGAAAGGGAAGGGGGGAGTTGTCGCCTGAAGGGAGAGGTGCTTGCTTAACTTATACAAAGCCCTGGTTTTCAACACCATTGCTACATAAACTGGGTGTGTGTGGTACCCTCATACCTGCAGTGTGATCCTAGTGTTTGTAAAGTGGAGGCAGGAGGATCAGAAGCTCGAGGTCATTCTCAGCTACATAGTAAATTGGAGGAAGCCCTGTCTCAAAGAGGAGAGGAAGGAAGTGGGGGGGAGAGGGAGTTTGAGCCTAGTCATGGTGGCTCATGCCTTTAGTCACCATTAGGAAGGCAGAGGCAGGTGGATCTCTGAATCTGAGGCCAGCCTGGTCTATATAGTGAGTTCTAGAACAGCCAGGTGTAGGAGTCAGCCATGATAAGCTAAATAGAAACAGAC
Source organism: Microtus pennsylvanicus (assembly GCF_037038515.1). Lineage (NCBI taxonomy): Eukaryota > Metazoa > Chordata > Mammalia > Rodentia > Cricetidae > Microtus > Microtus pennsylvanicus. Next base: position 74,465,185 of record NC_134591.1, read on the forward strand.
CACCAAAGGAAGTTCTTTACTTCCAACCATTATCACCTGCCAGAGTAGGACTCAGCCATTGATAAATTTAATGGAGGCCTGAGTCTCAGTAGTTTACCCTGAAGCAGTACCTGGTTCCGGGAAGGACCACAAATTTAGATTACCCAAGCACCATCTAAAGGAAATGCCTAACATTCCAACCACTGTAGATAGGATCACCTGCCAGCACACGTACACCAGGACACCCCTAGACAAATGTCAGCCAATCAGGGGTCCTGAACCTTAGAAATCCCTCACCTCCCCCCCCACCTTTACTACTATAAAAACCCAACTCTAACTAAGCTCGGGGCTCTTTGATAACTCTAATACGCTGGACTTGTGGAGAGACTGAGTTTGCAAACTTGTATAAAATAGAGGCTCTTTGCTTTTACATATAGGACTCAATCTCTTTGTTGATTTGGGGGGGGGGGGGGATCTTCATGGATCTGAGCATAACAAAGAAACCCTGTCTCTAAAAATCAACCCCTACAAATAAACCAAAAAAAATCCCCACAAAAAAAAAAAGAGAGTTTGAAGGGATAATCCAGAACTCCAATATACCCTTCCTCTGTATTAACCAACCTGCTTCTGTTCTGCCTTATTACACTCTCGTGACTCAGCAGTCTGCTATGACGTGGAGACGGGCACTGGTGTATTTCTGAGTCACAGGGAGAGTCATAGAGACATTATGCCCTCGAGTCCTCAATTCTTGAGTGCAAATTTCCTAAAATCAAAGACCTCCTTCATAGCCACAGCAGGATTATCAAATTAAGAGATTTAATATTAAAACACTGCTCTTGATTGTCTGGTATGGAGAAAATCCTGGGTTCGAGCCTCAGCACGCCGGGCACCGTGGTGGCCACCTGAAGCCCGAGCTGGATCACGAGGCTGAGGTAGGAAGACCACTAGAGCCAAAGAATTTGAGATCAGCCTGCTCAGGGTAACAAGACCCCATCTCTAAACAACTTAAAAAATGCTTTTGTTTTGCCCCTGGTCCATAACTGCTGTCCTGTCTTCCGAAGACTCCAGAACACTGAGTCTCTCCTTGTCTTTCATGAACTTGGCACTTGATGAAGGCGGCAGACTAAGTGTTTGTGGGATGCCCTGACAGGCAGGCCTTAGCTTATGTTTGTAGGACGCCCCTCTGCGGGAGTCTGGGATGTTTCCTGATGACTAGACGTAGATGAGGCCTCCTGGCTGCGGGGCACAGGAGTGCCCTGGTATCTTTCTTACACATCACCTATTGAGTGCCACCTCTGAGCCTGTAGCCAAGGCTTTTGAATTTAGAACACCTTACTTGGGTGGACCTCTGCCTCTAACAGTGTGCCCTTCCCATTGGCACCCTGGACTAAAGTTCCTTTTTTGTTTTTCCAGCTGTGGTATGGTAGTGCTCAGTCATTAAACTACACAGTCCTCGCGGTGCCTTTGTTTCCATCCCAGGAATGCTAGGTGAGATGTTAGGTAAAACGTTAGCTGGGTAAGATGCTAGGGATAACAACTCGACCTTGTTCCTGAGACCGTAGCTCGGTTGGCAGAGTGCCTGTCTAGAAAACACAAAGCCCCAGATTGGATTCCCAGCACCTAAGAAGCTGGTTTACAGTGTACACTGGTAAATCCAGCCAGCGTTTGGGAGGTGAAGGCAGGAGAATCAGAAGTTCAAGGTCATCATTGGCTTTGTAGCAAGTTCAAGGCCAGTCTAGGCTATAGAAAGAAAAGCAAGTTTTTGTTTTAGACATGAGACTTGCTTTTCTTTCTAGAGTAAGATGGATTCTTGTGAAGGTTGGTGTTCCTGCAGCTGCTCGAGAAGGAAAAGTTAGAACCCTAAAACCTCTGATTCATCAGCCCATCCCAACAGCCTGTATTAACTGCTGTGGCTGCGATAAAATACCACAGCCTGAAGCAGTTTAGAGAAAAGGGCTTACAGTTCCCGAGGGGCAGGGCCCATGGGTGGGGAAGGCAGGGTTGATCATTTTATCCACACACAGGAGTCATCACTTTGAGGGTGTGTTTTCTTTTGGGAAGGCAGTGTTTCAGGTAATCCAGGGTAGTCTTGAACTCACAAATTTGGACAAGGTTAACCTTGAATTCATGATCGCCTCTTATTCATCTTCCATGTTCTGGAAACACTAGCACTCCATACCACACCCCATTTTATCTGGAACTGGGAACTAAATGCAGGGCCTCCTGCTTGCTAGACAAGCCCTCTACCAACTCCGTTACTTCTCCCGCCCTGTGACAGAGTCTTCGAGAACAGTCTTTGGTGATTGAGGTGGGTCCCCGTGGCTGTCATAAGACAAGAAATATTGTGTGGAGTCTTTCTATGATCTATTTAAAGAGTTTGCTATCTTCTTGGAATGATGAGGAAATTATTCAGATCCAGATCAACAGGCCTCTGTGCTGTCTGTGCTCTGAGGAAGCCCTTGATCCTCGAGGCAGGACACATTGCACCGGCTTCACACAGGCTGCTCTGGTCAGTGAGGTGAACAGAGCCTTTGAAGAAAGGGGAGTGACCCCCATCTTAGAGACTCTAGGCCCTGGGCTGACTTCTCACTGCCCCCCCCCCCAAATTGCAAAGAGTCCCTCAGCTGTTGAAGGTTGTTGTCATAGCAACTCATGGTTTACACACTACCTTCCCCCAACTGAAAGGAGAACTTGTCTGAATCCCCATTGAATTCAGAGGTCTCTGATGATTTGGACAAAACTAGTGTCGCTGTACTAGTTTGGAATCGGAGTCTGGCTGGGTTTACTTTGTTATGGTGAATATTGAGTTTGTGGTTTTTGCTTTGAGACAAAATCTCATCTTAGTCTGGAACTTTGGGTTCGCTTGCCTCAGCCTTCCTGGGCTGGGATGATGCTGTTTACAGCCAGGCAAAGCCAAAGCCCAGTTTGAAAGGACAGACAAGCCCTGGGGAGGTAGGCGTTTGTCACGATGCAGAACTCAAAGACGGAAGACTCCTGTCAGTGTGTTCCCGGGTCTTTGCTGTGAAGACTCAGGCGTTTACATGTAAACGCATGTGTGTATGTGAGGTTAGGAAGGCACGTGGGACACGCAGGACAGCAGCCGGGGCTACCGTTTCCTTCATGGCTTCCTGGAAAGGTGGAAGCTTTGTGGACATCAGCACTAGCCCTGTGCCCTCTTTGTTTCCCTGGGTGGAAAGTGGACTTGTGAGAATGAGCGTGGCAACAGCTCTGTGTCCCCAAGGATGGCTGTCCTCCTTGAAGGAGCAACTGCGTACCGAAGGCTTGCTTCTGCCAGCAGCTGGTTGTCACAAGGACAGCTGAGTCCCAGTATCACAGACTGCATCCCACCCTGGAGGGTCTGTTCTCCCTGGTGCACCCAACGTCTTGCCCAGAGATCAGGTCGTAGACCCACAGGCTGGAGTGAAGGCCCTACAGTATAGCCCGGACCCTGCTGGTGCTGTTTTAGAACCTCTTTGTTAAGGGCCCGAGTCTGTTTTAATCACTGCTCAGGAATCTAATTCAAATACTCAGACTCACTGTCTGCCAAGAGGTGGGTTTGGCCATGACAGACAAACAGGAAAAGGCTTAGAAGTTAATAAAGCCGGGAGAAAAGGGCTTTGTGTGAGCAGGGTCCTTGCTACCCAGCTGCCTGCAGACTCTAAAGTGGGCCAAGCCTCTTCTTGCTCTGCACGGCCCCAGTGTACTTTCTGGAGATGGTCACAAAGCACCAGGGGGCTTCTGGGACATGTTATTCAAGTGATTTTTCTGTTTTCCTTCCCGGTGCAGGGAGTGTGGTCATCTAGTCATTTCTAGGATAAGGTCAGCATGTGCTACATAAATAAGAAGTATATGCAGCAATGTACTGGGCTCCCAGGACGTGCCGGGGGCCAGATTTTCAGGTTCCCATTTCTGAACCTCTTGTGTTTCAAAGAGACGAATGATGGGGTTGGAAACAGAAAATATAATTAAAATTGATAATATAAAAAATAACAGAAATAATAGAAAATAATATGTTGAGGAAATGCATCAATGGAGGATATCAGCTTTATTCTGAGGGGTACCGAATCCCTAGAGGAGCACTGACCCTCTAAAGGGACTCACAGGAAGGGAGAGTCAAGGGCATCCATTTCAGAGTCTCAGCTAACCCGGCTCTCTTTTCGAACGTGTATCTACTTCCCTGTTCTCTGCTTTTTTACCTCTGGGCTTTGCTATAGAAACACAAAGCCCTCAGATATGCTTGATCCTAGGACACAGTGTTGCTCCGGGCATGCAGATCCCACTCGGGGCACCAAAAGTACAATCGGAGAGATTGTTGTGTGCTGTGGTTTGGAAATTGTTCCCAAAGGATTCCTGTGGTGAAAATTAATCTCCTCTGTGAGGTATGGAGAGGATTAACCGTTGAGTTGTATCATTTAGGGGTGGGACCTTTGGAAGGCAGTTCAGATGTGCTTGTCAGGGCGGGGCCTCTTGATGGAGTCCTGGAGCGATTTTAGAACAAAGACAGCCTAGAACACACACACACGAATACACACACACACACATGTGCAGGCACATATACAGACATCACACATACAACACACATAACCATGCACACAGACATACGTGCTACAGACATGCACATCATACACACACTCGCCACACAGGTGTACACAGAGACAGAGAGACAGACACACAATACACACATTCACAACACAGGTGTGCACAGAGACAGAGACACACACATTCATCATACAGGTATACACAGAGAAAGATAGACACAACACATACTCAATGCAAACAGAACACAGGTGTACACACACAGAGAGAAAGATGCACACCACACACACACACACAGGCACCACATACACACTCACAACACAGGTTGTTCACACATGCAGGTACTACAGGTACACACATACCACACAGATGTGCACACACACCACATATGCGGGCACACCCAGGGCTGCACACATACTACACACACACATACTTACCACATAGGTGTGCACATACACAGGCATGCACACATATCACACACATAGCACACAGGTGTGCATGCACACACACAGACTCACATACCACACACACACACAGTCACATACACAGTTATCTGAACACACACGTGCACACCAGCACACCCTGGATTCCCCTGTCTTTTTGCAGATCATGTACCACCTTGGAATTCTTTTTTTTTTTTTTTGTTTTGTTTTTTCGAGACAGGGTTTCTCTGTGGTTTTGGAGCCTGTCCTGGAACTAGCTCTTGTAGACCAGGCTGGTCTCGAACTCACAGAGATCCGCCTGCCTCTGCCTCCCAAGTGCTGGGATTAAAGGCGTGCGCCACCACCGCCCGGCCCACCTTGGAATTCTGACATTAAGAAAGTCATCACTAGATACAGCCCTTGACTAAACTCCATTTCCCTAAAGCTTACCTGGGCTGAGGAATTGCCCATTGTTAACAATGGAACACAGCGTTTGAACAGCCTCTATAGGCTTAGGGAGTGGGGTGGGGTGGGTTGTGTCTTTCTTGGCAAGTCGATGTCTCTGCTAAGTGTGAAATTCAGCTTTAAAACAGGGAATTTTTACCAAGGTTGTATTATTCTTTTTATTTGTTTTGTTTTTTGTAGGTTTTTATTTTGTTTTTTGAGACAGGGTTTCTCTGTGAAACAGTTCTGGCTGTCCTGGAACTCACTTTATAGACCAGACTGGTCTTGAAATCACAGAGATCTGCCTGCCTCTGCCTCCCAAGTGCTGGGATTAAAGGTGTGCACCACTGCGGCCTGGTGGTTGTGTTCCTCCTCCTCATCGCGCTGCACATATAGGGTTTCTCTGTAGCTTTGGAGCCTGTCCTGGAACTAGCTCTTATAGACCAGGCTGGCCTCGAACTCACAGAGATCCTGCTTGCCTCTGCCTCTCGAGTGCTGGAATTAAAGGTGTGCACCACCACCACCCGGCGGTTGTGCTATTTTCAATGCAAATGGCAAGAGTGTCTATAATTTCCATTACGTGTCTTCGCCTCTTCTGTGTCTTGGCACTGGAATCTGATGACTGCTGCTAGTGCTCTGGTGGCCAAAGCAGAAAGGATGACAAGAGGCAAGGAAAGAGTGAATTTGGGGGAATATTATTTTCGGGTGTGTAACTTTGGTTTATGCTGTATTTGTTTGACTCTGTGAAGCTGTGTTACTGTGTCTGTCTAAAACACCTGGTGGTCTTAATAAAAAGATGACTGGCCAATAACGATGCAGGAGCAAGGATAGGTGGGGCTGGCAGGAAGAGAGGATAAATAGAAGGCGAACCCCGAGAGAAGGGAGAATGAGGAGCAAGAGAACAAGGACAGGAGAATATCAGGGGTCAGTCACCCAGGCACCCAGCCAACCACGGAGTAAGAAGGAAAGGAAGACATACAGAAGAAAGAAAGATAAAAGCCCAGAGGCAAAAGAAACTTGGGATAATTTAAGATAAGAAAAGCTGGCAAGAAACAAGCCATGCTAAAGCTGGGCATTCATTACTAAGAATAAGTCTCTGTGTGTCATTTACTTGGGAGCTGGGCAGTGGGCTCCCCAAAAGAGTCCAAAGTGTAAAACATCACACAATGGGCAGAACAGCCTGGCTCTACACTAGAACAAGCACACAGCGCTGCTCCGCCTAACCCATCTATCTTGTCAGCTGTCTCAAGACAGGTGTGACAACATGTCACGTCAGACAGGAAACGAAGGCAGACCGATGACTAGACGGGCTGATCTGATGACCCGCTTGATAAGGAAGACGGCTTTGCCAGCAGAGTGTTAGGAAGAGAAATTTCCTACTGATTCACTGGACAAAATCTATGGTTAAATGGATAACAAAGTATAAAGTGGGTGGGGATATCAAACCAGTTTACGTGCATGGGTCTTAGGAAAGATTTTCCCATGTTGGGTGCATCTACTTAAAATGTTCTAAGGAGCTCTTTCCAAGCCGGCACTCGTAAGGGCGAGCCATGTACAGCTCGAGCGCCAAGATCGTCAAGCCCAATGGCGAGAAGCCGGACGAGTTCGAGTCCGGCACCTCTCAGGCGCTGCTCGAGCTGGAGATGAACTTGGATCTCAAGGCGCAGCTGCGGGAGCTCAACATCACTGCGGCCAAGGAAATTGAAGTTGGTGGTGGCCGGAAAGCCATCATAATTTTTGTACCAGTTCCTCAGCTGAAATCCTTCCAAAAAATCCAAGTCCGGCTGGTTCGTGAATTGGAGAAAAAGTTCAGCGGGAAACACGTAGTCTTCATTGCTCAGAGGAGGATTCTGCCCAAGCCAACTGGGAAAAGCCGTACGAAAAATAAGCAGAAGCACCCCAGAAGCCTCGCGCTCACCGCAGTGCACGATGCCATCCTTGAGGACTTGGTCTTCCTGAGTGAGATTGTGGGCAAGAGGATCCGTGTGAAACTGGACAGCAGCCGGCTCGTAAAGGTTCATTTAGACAAAGCACAGCAGAACAACGTGGAACACAAGGTGTAAACTTTTTCTGGTGTGTATAAGAAGCTCACGGGCAAGGATGTTAATTTTGAAAATGACTGAATAAAGTGTCATTCGTAAAAAAAAAATGTTCTAAGCAGAATAACAGTTAATATGTATTGCTAACTTTGGGGACTATCTTTAAGGAGTTCTGTGTTTTTTAAATTTTAAAATTACTTTATTTGTTTGCTATCTGTATTCATGAGCCATGGCACACGTGTGGAGTCGCAGGGCAATCTGAAAGAGATTATTTTAGAGTGTCCGCATTTATATGCATACACATACACATACACATACACACACATACACACACAGACCTATCCATATCTTTTGTTGTGCTAAGCAGGCAGCTGCAGACACCAGTGATAGATTGCTGCTGTATAGGAGGACTTGGAGCTGCCTAACCTGAGATATATGCCCGGGCTGGGAGCTCCATCTTTGCAGCTACTAAGCTTGTGATGAACGATTCACTGTCTGTCTGTTGTTCATCTATCTGTCCATCTTTGAGACAGAGTCTAACTCCTAGCAGAGGATGACCTTGAGCTTCCGACCCTCCTCCTGCCTCTACTAACTGAGGTGGTGCTGGAATTCCAGGTGTCTGCCTTCTCCAGAGTCTGTGGTTCTGCAGATCTGAAGGGTTGTTTTTCTGCACTGAGCAGTGAATTCGCAGGATGGGCTCCAGCTGCTCGGGGGTTCTTCCCTTGTCACAAAGGCTGCCTCTCTGTGAGAAGCAGGCCAGCGCTTCAGCTGAACTCGGGTGCCTTCTCCTTGGCTTCACTTTTCTCAGATCATTCTCCTTCCGTTTATGGAGGCTGTCTCGGCTCTTGGAGGCCTTAACAGGCTCCATCTGCACATTAATTCTCCTGGCAAGAATTTTGTTTGTGCTTGTTTACAACGCCGTCAGCATGCTGAGTGGACACTATAGACTGCTCCAAGTTTGCCATGGTGACACTTACGGGCGTTCCTTTTTGAACAGCGTGAATTCCCCTGCTGTCTATAATGTGACTCCTCTCCTCTCACACATCTGTGGCCAAAGGAATAACTCCATGTTTCCTGAAGGATCTAGAGAACATAGATCAGGATCTTCTCTTTGTGTTTGTCATTTTATTGCACGGCCCAAAAGCATCTCTAAGGATTTTAAAGTGTGCGCAGAGGATACGTAACATTTAGAAATTGCTCGAAAGGTTTCTAGGCAAAACAAAACCCAAGCTAGATGTGGTGGTGCACACCTTTAATCCCGAACTTGGGAGGCAGAGGCAGGGGAATGTCTGAGTTTGAGGCCAGCCTGATCTACAAAGTGAGTTTCGGGATAGGCAGGGCTGCACAGAGAAACCCTGTCTGGAAAAAAAACAAAATCAATTAAGCAAACAACCCGCCCCTCAAACCTGAAGAACAGTGTAGTGGCAGAGAGCTTTGGGAAGGAAGGAAGGAAGGAAGGAAGGAAGGAAGGAAGGAAGGAAGGAAGGAAGGAAGGAAGGAAGGAAGGAAGGCAGTCTTTGAAGAGGAGACAGTCACCTTCAGCTGACTGCTGACTGATGCAAGACCAGAGAGACGGGCAAGCAGAAAGAGGAACATGTAGGAAGAAACAAGCAGGAAGGACAGGCGGAGGAGTGGTTGGTCCACTGGAGGAGAGACGGGAGGGGACCACAGGAGCTGAGTGGAGAAGCAGGGAGCCACAGACATCGACTGTGTGACTGCTGATGGATGATGGGGTTTGGGAAGGCTTATCTGGGATGTTCCTACTGCTCAGCCACAGCCCGGCTTCTGAACCTTGGCACTGTTGATAGTTGGGACCTGGTAATTCCTTTTTATGAAGTCATGCCCTGGGCATTATAAGATATTTAGGGACATTCATGAAATCAATTCACCAGGTGCCAGTGGTATCCACCCGTTTACTTCCATGTAATGATAAAACATGAGATTACCTAAACAATAAAATTCCCCCATCGACCCTCATTTTGCAAACCCAGTCAGTCAGAGTATCTCCTTTGGGAAGATTAGTTTTGGGGACATAAGATTATATAGAGAAAGGGCTTGGTACCCAGTATTTGGTTTTCAAAATGGGCTTCCAAAATCCTCAGCAATAAAACAGGCTGAAATAATCAAGTCACACTGAGAATGTCCAAGCATCCTTTTTACAATAATAGCTAAACCCGGTAAGCTTGTCTCATAGGGGTTTTGCTTAGAGAGAATCCATATGTGACATGTGGTATGTGGCACTGTCTTTTAGGAAGGGGTGACAAAGAGAACAAAGTGAGGAGGTGGGATGCTTGATTCTGGGAGCTGCTGCCCAAGGCCAGGGAAGAAAATAAATCTCAAGAACATCCAAGCCGGTGTCCTGCTTACAGAGACACCCACCATGGCCTGCATGCAGCAGTGTGGCTCAGTGTATGGAGGGTCCCAAAGGAGACCCTGAAGTAACAGAGGTAACTGCTTATAGAAAAGACTTTCCTATCACCTTGAAGTAGCAGGGATGTGAAGAGGAGACCTGGTCCTGGTAGAAGGGCAGGAGACTTCAGATCTCATGACCAGAACCACCAGCAGAGCTGAGAAACAGCAGCTGCAAAGGCTACCACACACATGGCTTGGAATAAGAGGACCAATGGCCTTGCTGGTCTATTCATCAAGAATCAGTCAACACCCAGTGGCCTTAGACAGCCCTGCCCTTCCAGGTCTTCTCCCCTGGCTAGCTCCAACCTGTGTCTGCAACTCTCCTGTGTTAGATACTCCACGGTCCTGGCATTTCTAACATCCACTGCAATTTAGGTTTCATCTCGATAGTTTCATACAATGGCTTTCCCTTTCCTCCTTGCCAGGAGTCTGACCCTGTCATCCATTGCCTGGCCTCAGCAGCTCTCCGGAGCCTTGGCGCATGCCTTCATGCTCCCGTCGTCCTTGTGTTTTTAATGCAGGCAAACCCAGTAGACGTCAACTGTGCTGCCAAGTTCTGCAGTTTTTTCTGGTACTCATCTGTAGACCAGGCTGGCCTCGAACTCACAGAGATCCGCCTGCCTCTGCCTCCCAAGTGCTGGGATTAAAGGTGTGTGCCACCATCGCCGAGCTGTGCTCTCTTTCTTTCTCTCACTGTAAACCTGGTTAAGAGTAGTGACCAGAAACCATGCCACAGCCTGAATGCCGCTCATTCCTGGTATTTCCTCTGCCAAGCAAATTAGTTCATTACTTTTGACTTCAGCTCTCAAGTCCTGGGGAGAATGCAGCCAGATTCATTGCTAGAATATGTCATGAGCCACCTCTATCTCAATTCCAAGCAGAGTTTTTTTTTCCCTTTGAAACCTCATGAGCTAGGCCTTCATTGTCCACATTGTCTGTCAACATTCTAATCTTCCAGACTCCCACCTCAATGACCCACCAGGTTGTACTTGCTAGGGCTGCGGTTCTCACCCTTCCTAATGCTGCGACCCTTTAATACAGCTCCTCGTGTTGTGCTGACCCCGACCATAACATTATTTTCATTGCTATTTTATTTTGTAGAGGAGTGGTGTCTCAGTTCCTAAGACCATCAGAAATAAGTGTTTCCTGACGGTTGTGACCCACAAGTTGAGAACCGCTGTTCTAGGATGTTTCTAGGCTGCAACTCCAGACTCTTCCACAATTCCTCTTAACAAACTAGTCAGCAACAGCCCCATTCTTTAAGGACACTTTTCTTTATTACTTACTTTTTTTTTCCTTTTGGTTTTTTGAGACAGGGTTTCTCTGTAGCTTTTGGAGCCTGCCCTGGAACTAGCTCTTGTAGACCAGTCTGGCCTTGAACTCACAGAGATCGGCCTGCCTCTGCCTTCCGAGTGCTGGGATTCAAGGTATGTGCCACCACTGCCTGGCCTCAGTGTTAACTAGTGGCTAGCTCTACACTCTGATCTTCAGACAAACTTTATTCGTTAGATCACAAACCAAATGTCACCACATTTTCCCTTTTTGTCTAAAATAGGAAAGGTTATAACTAATATAAGAAAACTATATACAATAAGTACAATGACTATATGCAATGTATGCAGGCAATAAATACATCAACAATGTCTAGTCCATATGCATATGACAAATTCAGAAAAAATATTCCATTATCTATCCTATTTTAGGTCAAAGGACTGTACTTAATTCACCTTCTATCCTAATTTGCATTACCAAAGCTGTCTTCTAATGTCTCTCAACCTCATATACTTTATGGTAACAAGGAAAACTATAACTATAAAGTCTTCAACTCCATCAGGGACCTGAGAAGGAAATAATATTACCTGAGTAAGTAGGAAGTGCAAGGAAGTGACTTCTAAAATATGTGAGAAATGACAGAAACAGCTGGCCGTCTGGACAGTTACCCAGGGTACCTGACCAATGTTGGGGCATCCATTTTGGGCCTACAGGCTATCTTTTGTGTTCTCCTTGTTCAGTTAGGGCAACATACTGCCAGCTGTCAAGGCGAGAGCACTTTCTTGCCCAATGGCTAACTTTTGCCACAAAGAAAGTAAATTCCGTGTGAAGTTTCTTTGGTGCCCATCATCTTCTCTGATGTAGATTGATGCTACTGTCCCATTATCATTAAAAAAAAAACCAAACTTTTAACTGTTACTGATAACAACTTGTAATCAACCACCCTAAACAATGGCAATTATCCATAACTCACTGAATGACCAAAAACCACCCACCCTACCTCTTGGGAATGTGGGAATAGTGTTCTTAAATTTACTTACTGCTGTTTTGGGGCAATGGTATCTTTGGGGACCCTGAAAAAATTTGGGTTAATTGTTAAGTCCTGGGAGAGGTAGCTGTATCATTTGCTGTCCAGTCTCTGTGTAATGGGAAGGTGCAGGGCTTGTCTCAAGCACTGACTAGAGTAGTCTGTGAGGCTGGATCACTCAGCTAGCCACCTTGAAATTGTCCTGAGCAGTTTGTAGCCAAAAGCCGGTCTTTAGGTGGTGTTTTTCAGCTTGGTGTTACCATAGTCCTTGTGGAATCATCGTTGTGGGGCCCCATCCTCCTTTTGGAGACTTCAAAGCTCACTGTTAGGCACAGTCTTGGTTCACTGGAGAAAACTTAAACATTTAAATATCATATGCAGCAGATCTAAAAAATGTTAAAGGACCATACTTTGTTATGTCCATCCAGCGTACAAAAACTGAATTCCTAGTTAGCTGATAGAGACTCAAACCTGAAATCATGTACAGGAAGCTAGATGAAGCCTTTTCCTAGAATTAGTTAGTACTCAATATGATCATTAATATCATGACAAAAAGTTTAAATATATATATATTAATCTTATAAATTTTGAGATAATATTTGTACCTTAACCTGTTAAAAAGTAAAAATAAAACCAAAAGATTATGAGATTAGTGGCAACAAAATGGTTCCTTAATTTTGATTTTCCTTCTATCCCATATCAGGTGGCTCTTCTGACATGAGACAGGAATTTTGGATTTTACTTTAATAATCATGCTTGGGTTTAGAGAAGCAGAGAGCCATGCCCCAATTTCAAAGACAGGTTTAATTTTTAATTGAACTGAAACTACAAAAAGACCATTTACTTTATATGTCTGTAGAGAACAGCAGAAACAAACATTTGGGAAGATTTATGAAATTTTATCCTGTTGGAAATGTGATATACTGGTAGGCCAATTTACTCTTTCTCTTAGGACATTTTTTTTGGATGATTTGTTCTTTTTCTTCAGATGTCTCATTTGTCCAGTTGTCTTCAGATTCCTTGGCTGGATGCCTTCTTTTCTCCTGAAAAGACAAAAGAAATCCCTGCCCCAACCCTAACTTTAGGGAGGTTCCCTTATGACAAGTAATATCTGATCAGATGAGAAGCATTTGTTAGTCATCTAAATTAGTCTAGATAGAATGGTCACCCTGGTCGATGAATTATCACCTCTTTTAATTAAGAGGTCTTTCTTGTTCAAATTGAACCCTTATCCATTTTGATTTATGGTTTCTCCCGAAATGTTGGTTTTATTTTCTAAAGCTGTTCTATCATCCAGAGCAATATGGTTTCTTATAATAGGCATTAGGTCCTTTAATTGTTCTGGGAAAGAGTTTCCTCCATGATGACAGGAAATGATTGAACTGAATTCGACATGGGGGTCTGTGAGAGGCCCCTCAGGGCATTTCCCAATGGCAAATGGTTATCTTGACTGTCCCTTGTTGATCCACATTTATTAGTCCAATGCCTGCCATTGCCACATCTTCTACATAATCCAGAAGAGAGGTGAGTTCTGTTTGGATTGTGCTTAGAAAAAAAAATATTGTTTCTAGAAACACCCTGTTTACAATCCTCTTTTAGGTGACCTTGTTTAGCACAACTGAAACACTTGACATTTTGATTTTTCTTCAAACCTCAAGAAATCATCTCTTCTATCCAAGCATCATCATGGTTATGAGATTCAGTATTGGTTGTATCTCAGATCCATTTCTCCAAGGGTGCTGATCTTGCCTTTAATGACCTAATTACCCTCTTGCATTGTGCATTAGTGTTTTCAAAAGCCAGAGATTCAATTATTAGGTATTCTATTTACTGCTGAAGTCGATCTTTACAAGAAATCAGTGAAGATTTCTTTCGGGCCCTGCATAACTTTAATAAATGTTTTAATTTTCTTTGCTACGTCTTCAATTCTATCCCAAGCATTCAAAGCTGCTGCACAGCATAATTATATAGAGATTGCCTTTGTACATTAACATAATCTCCCTCTCAAAGAAGTCCTTGGTCTTTGGAGATTTCCATACCTTTAGCCCTTCTTCATTGCTCAATGGTTATAGCCTCATCTTTCTACCAGGTCCCCCATTGTAATTGAGAACCAGGCTCCAAGACTGCTGTAACAAAGTCTCTCCAGTCTTAAAGGATAGTTCTACTACATGTTGAATTTAACATCTGTTTGACAAAAGGTGAGTGCATGCCATATGAGACTATTGTTTCTTTGAATCTCCTTAAATCTAAAATTTCCACAGGAGTTCATTCAGCTCTTGCACAGCCTTGGTGATATCTATCATTGCCAATTCCTGTAAAGTTACTGGATAAATTAAATTTGATTGTTTGGAAACCTTAGGTTGTTTTCTCTAATCTTATATTGCAATGCTGAAATTGGTTCTTCTTTAATTTCCTCTGTCTAGATCTGAATATCTCTGTGATCTGTTTTACTACGTTTTTCTAAGACCTGTATCTTGGCACTCATATCAACCAACTTTTTAAAGGATAAATCAAGGACTATCAAACCCACAGCAAAGATTATTCAAATGGTAGTTAACATTATGTCAATACCAGTTGATTATCTTTTAATTTACTTGTTCCACAAATTACACAGAGACACAACTCTCTCCAGTGTAATAGTGTTTCCCATTTTTTAGCACGGGAAAAAACTCTCTCTTTTAACTAATTCTTTTCTTTAAGAATTCCCAATTGTGGGCTGGAGAGATGGCTCAGTGGTTAAGAGCATTGCCTGCTCTTCCAAAGGTCCTGAGTTCAATTCCCAGCAACCACATGGTGGCTCACAACCATCTGAAATGAGATCTGATGCTCTCTTCTGGCCTGCAGGCAGAATGTTGTATACATAATAAATATATAAAATTAAAAAAAAAAGAATTCCCAATTGTCTCACCAAGTCTGCCAACAGTGACGAATCAGATGACTATCAAATTCCAGGACACCATCACTATACCAGGACACCATCTCTATACCAGGACACCGTCACTATACCAGGACACCATCTCTATACCAGGACACCATCTCTATACCAGGACACCATCACTATACCAGGACACCGTGACTATACCAGGACACCATCTCTATACCAGGACACCATCACTATACCAGGACACCATCTCTATACCAGGACACCGTCACTATACCAGGGCACCGTCACTATACCAGGACACCGTCACTATACCAGGACACCATCACTATACCAGGACACCATCTCTATACCAGGACACCATCTCTATACCAGGACACCGTCACTATACCAGGGCACCATCTCTATACCAGGACACCATCACTATACCAGGACACCATCTCTATACCAGGACACCGTCACTATACCAGGACACCATCGCTATACCAGGACACCATCACTATACCAGGGCACCATCTCTATACCAGGACACCATCACTATACCAGGACACCATCTCTATACCAGGACACCGTCACTATACCAGGACACCATCGCTATACCAGGACACCATCACTATACCAGGACACCATCTCTATACCAGGACACCGTCACTATACCAGGACACCATCTCTATACCAGGACACCATCACTATACCAGGACACCATCTCTATACCAGGACACCGTCACTATACCAGGACACCCTCACTATACCAGGACACCGTCTCTATACCAGGACACCGTCACTATACCTTCAGTAGCCTTCTCCACTTTTCAATTCATAAAGCCTACCTGGCTTCTTTGCCTTCCAGAGCCACCTGTGACCCGGTAGCTAAATATGTCTGTGTCATGGATAGCCCTGAAGGAGTCCTGTGGCCCAACATCTTGGATCATATCTTTTGTTGCTGATTTTCAGTATTTATTTTTGTTGAGATGGGAATCCTAATATGCCTTTAATTCCAGCACTTAGAAGGCAGAGGCAGGCAGATCTCTGAATTTGAGGCCAACCTGGTCTACAGGGTAAGTTCCAGGATAGCCAGGGCTACACAGAGAAGCCCTGTCTTGAGAAACAAAAACAAACAAATGAGTTCCACTACATAGTCCTGACTAGTTTTTTACTTGGTATGTATTCCAAGTGCAGAGACTTTGAACTTGTGGTATCAGCCTCTTGCGTGTGTATTAGTGGGATTTTGTTGTTGTTGTTACTTTATTTTTTTTTTTTTAATTTTGAGACATTGCCTTAGTCTGTTGCCCAGCTTGGGCTTCAGTTCATGGTGATCCTCCTGTCTCAGCCTCCCAGGTGCTAGAATAACTTGTGTGGGCCACAATATCTGGCTCATTGTATTTTAAAGTCATCGTTTTGTTCTGTCTTTCCAACCTCTCTGTCTCTGAAGTGGACACCTTCCAAAACAGCATCCAATAATCGTTCGTGTCCTCAAGGAGCGCCATATTGTATCAAGGCGGTTCCCATGGTAACAGGGAAGAGGATTACTCCTGAGTACTTACCTCTCCTTCCCTCCCTGCCTATCTCCTCCCTCCCTTCC
This sequence comes from Microtus pennsylvanicus, assembly GCF_037038515.1. Classification (NCBI taxonomy): domain Eukaryota; kingdom Metazoa; phylum Chordata; class Mammalia; order Rodentia; family Cricetidae; genus Microtus; species Microtus pennsylvanicus. The sequence goes on from NC_134591.1 coordinate 74,481,779, forward strand.
TTTCTCTCCCACCCTCCCTCCTCACTTGCTCTGCAGAAACCAACCTTCCAAGTGTGAGCTGCCCAGGGCTAAGGCCATGGAGCTTATGGCCCATGCCAATAGTCCAGAGCGTGAGTTTAGCATCAAATCACTGAGCCTCCGGGGACCCCTGAGCTCACTGCAGTCCTGGCTGGAGTCTCATCTGCAGTCTCCCAGAACACACTCTCCCATCGTTACCCCACTAATCATCTTTTACGTTCCCACTTTGGGCGCTGAGACAATAAGCATCGGTTGTTGAAGCTGCCGTGTTTGAGGATACGGGAACATGGTGCATATTTCCGAACTGTATAGCCAAGCTCCATGGGATTGCTACTGATTGGCTCCCTACTCCTTCTCTCTGCATGTCCAACATGTTGGAAAAACTGGAGAGCCCAGAGCTCAATTAGAATTGGGTTTTTATAGTGGTAAAGGTGGGGGTTGGGGGTCTCTGAGGTTCAGGACCCTTATTGGCTGACATTTGTCTAGGGGTGTCCTGTCCTGGTGAGTGTGCTGGCAGGTGTTCCTATCTACAGTGGTTGGAATGCCAGGCATTTCCTTTGAATGGTCTGTTCTTGGGTGGAGGTTGGGTAATTTCAGCTTGTGGTTCCTCCTGCAACCAGGCGTTGCTTCAGGGCAAATTACTGAGACCCAGGCCTCTGATTAAATTTATGGCTGGCTGAGTTCTACTCTGGTAGGTGATAATGATTGGAAGTAAAGAACTTCCTTTGGGTGGCCTGCCCAGACTTAGCTTACCATGGCTGGCCCCCACAGTGGCTTGAATAAAAATGGCCTCCATAGATCCATAGGGAGTGGCATTCTTAGAGGTGTGGCCTTGTTGGAGAAAGTTGGGGGTGGGCTTTGAGGTTTTCAGATGCTCAAGCCAAGACCAATGCCACTCTCTCTTCCTGCTGTCCGCTGATCTGGATTTAGAACTTGGCTCTTTCTCCAGCACTATTTTTGCCTGCACTCCACCAACCTTCCTAACATGACAAGAATGGACTAAACCTCTGAACCTGTAAGCCAGTCCCAGTTTAAATGTTTTCCTTTATAAGAGCTACCGTGGCCATGGTGTCTACTTACAGCAATAGAAACCCAAACTAAGATGGTGGTCACGTGCAAGTCTTTGTTCCTCCCTGATTTCTCAGCCCCTTCCTTCAGGAAAAGGAAGTCATATTGGTCCTGTAAAGCCATAGGGTAAGGATTCTATGAATTATTGAGAGTGAAGAGCATAGGAAAAGCACCTCTCACACTTCAGCTAGTGTGTGTGTATGTGTGTGTACGCGTGAGCGTGTGTACATGTGCATGTGAAGGTCAGGGGTCCAGCTTATTTTGTGAGACAGAGTCTCTCACTATTGTAGAATTCACCAACGAGGCTATTCCCCAACCTACAGAGACCATCCTGTCTCTGCCTCCTTAGAACTGGGATTACAAAGTGTGTACCACAATGCCAGGAGATCCATCTTAGGTCCTCATGATGGCAAGACGGGAACATTCACCCACTGAACCATCCTCACAGCCTCTGCTTTGGCTATTAATGGGAAGGCCTAGCATGGATTCAGTAGGCACTGGGGAACTTCTCTTCACTGAACACGCTTTCTCTATCACCCTGTGTAGGGGATGGAGACAGGATAGAGGAAAGCCTTGGCTTTCAAGCTAAGTGGGTGGGATACATTCATAAAACTAGATATCCAAAAGTCTTTCAGAAATCATTCTGGATCTCACTTTAATCTCTGCAAACCGCAGGGCACCCCATGTGTGTGTGGCAGGGACACACAGACAGCTCTTCTCACTGACATGAATGGAGAAGGTTTGGGATAGCAGGTCCTTTTATGAGCAGTGTCCCCCTTCTTCCTCAGGAGTGACAGAGCCTGATTATTTTATCAAGAATCTGCCCCAGGCAATGTTTCCCTGTCAGACACTCAGGCGCTTGAGAGCAAGCAGAACACCCCAGCGTTCAGTTCACTTGGCTAATTTTAAAACTCCGGACATCTGTTGTGTACTTAGCTCTAAATTACACGTTAAATGTGGGTTTTTCTTAGGCCTCATCCATGCGGCAGGTAAATAAAGTCGTTTTGTGAAGGGGGACATTAAAAGTCGTTTTAAAAGGCCCTGTGTCCTTGGACCGGAGCTGCCAGTCGCCTGTCTGGGACAGGTCTCCCAGCTACTGTGTAGGCAACCTTAGGATTTTGATGCAACCCAACCAGTAAATAACAGTCCAGGCTAATGGAGCCCCCCAGCCTAAGAGCATGGCTCACCCACCCTTCTCTGACTGAAACATTTACTTTCACATCCGACTGCTTTTTCTGCTTTGGAGGTCAATGCAGTTCCCATCTTGGCCACAAGGAGGCAACACGGACTCATTCAGTTAGTGGTGCTTGGGCCAGGGAAGCCAATGGCTTGACATTTTCCTTCCTGTCCCCGGGATGATGCCAGGAGACAGGACAAATATAGCGTAAACAATAGTTACAGCCTACAATTTGGGTGCCACAGCCTCGGATGTCAGCTTCTGCTCTTTCTTTTAGTGACTCTCTCTCTTCTTTTTTTTTTTTTAAACATTTAATGAGAGGGAAAGGCGCTGGTTGTTTAGAAATACACTCTCCTTTTCCAGGTCAAGGTCTAGGCTCAGATCTGCACGGCTGGAGCAGAGCCCTGTTTCTTGGCTGAAGTTGACAAATGTCTTCATTTGATGACAGCGATGTGACTACCATCACCATGTGGTAGACACTCTGGGGGCCACCTGGAAGACAGCGGACTCAGAGCTGGGGAGGTGGACACTTGGGAGGAGCTGTGGTCCTTCAGGCAGGGATGCAGAATGAGACGGAGTGCGCAAAGTGAAGGTCCAAGATGCCCAGTCCCTCAGAGGGGAGGATGGAGGGGAGGAAGGAAGGGATGAAGGAGAGGACTGTGTGAGCGAGGACCCTAAGGTGGACATCAGGAGCTGCAGGCAGTCAAGTGTTCTATTTTCTATACTCTGTTCGTTACTTTTTTTCCTGCTGAACAAAGTATGAACAGAAATAAGTTAGGGAGGAAGGTTTGACTCATGGCTCAAGGTGACAGTCCACCATGGTAGTAGAAGTCTAAAGCAGCTGCTCACGCTGGGTCTGGAAGTGAGGAAGCCGAGAGAGATGGATGCTAGTAAAGGAGAGATTGAGACGTTCAGTTATCCCCACCTACCTACCAGGTTTGAGGCTCACCAGGACTACATGAGATGCATGCCCTCCCCCCAAAATATTAAAGGAACAAAACAAGGGGGTGGGGTGTGTCTGTACCGGTTACTTTTCCTGTTGCTGACAGGAACAACTTAGAGAGGGAAGGGAGGAAGGGTCTGTTTGGGCTCACAGCTGAAGGGTCCAGTCCTTCCCAGCAGAGAGAGCTTGGTGACAGAAGCTGGAGATAGCTGGTCACATCCACAGTTAGAGGAGAGGAGGGATGGATGCTGGTGCAGAAGCCCCCTTGATGACACACCCAGAGGTTTGTTTCCATGGTGATTCAAGTCTACAATCAAGGTGAATCATCCCATCCTTCCACCGCCATCACGGGGCCCAAAGTGCATCATCTCAGCCTTCTCACATGGCCCCTGCTTCCCTTCAGGCCCCCCTCACTGATAAGCAGTATTTTGTGGAGTCCTTGCACAACTTTCAGAGATTTGCCTGACTAGGGAGACAAGAGAATGATGAAATAACAGACAAACAGACCTACAGAAACACAGGAAAGCTGGGATCGGGGAGACTGAACCCTCTGGTGGAAAGCCCCATCAGCCTGGAAGTTCACGATGTGTTTATTACATACAGTTGAGCAGGGAGGTGGGTTTATGGTATACAGTTGAGCAGGGAGATGGGTTTATGGTATACAGCTGAGTAGGGAAGTGGGTTTATGGTATACAGTTGAGTAGGGAGGTGGGTTTATGGCATACAGTTGGTCAGGGAGGTGGGTTTATGGTATACAGTTGAGCAGGGAGGTATGTTTATGGTATACAGTTGAGTAGGGAGGTGGGTTTATGGTATACAGTTGAGTAGGGAGGTGGGTTTATGGTATACAGTTGAGTAGGGAAGTGGGTTTATGGTATACAGTTGAGTAGGGAGGTGGGTTTATGGCATACAGTTGGTCAGGGAGGTGGGTTTATGGTATACAGTTGAGCAGGGAGGTGGGTTTATGGTATACAGTTGAGCAGGGAGGTGGGTTTATGGTATACAGTTGAGCAGGGAGGTGGGTTTATGGTATACAGTTGAGCAGGGAGATGGGTTTATGGTATACAGCTGAGTAGGGAAGTGGGTTTATGGTATACAGTTGAGTAGGGAGGTGGGTTTATGGCATACAGTTGGTCAGGGAGGTGGGTTTATGGTATACAGTTGGTCAGGGAGGTATGTTTATGGTATACAGTTGAGTAGGGAAGTGGGTTTATGGTATACAGTTGACCAGGAAGGTGGGCTTATGGTATACAGGTTTAGCCAATCTCAGTAGAAGCAGTCTCTATAGGGGGTCAGTTTCCAGGCCATAAATATCTCGGGGGAGAAAGCCATGGTAGACATCTTCTGCACACACAATCAAATTCATACTTAGACCCCCAAGCAGGTTTTGCCAGTTGCCTCTGAGCCTCACTCTGAGAAATAAATGGGGAGATGCTTCCTAGCTTGGGATACCTATATTTTCCCTTGGGTCTGGCATGGCCATGTCAACAATTCAACCCTTTTCCCTGGCTTCCACCCCTTGCCTCTTCCATCTCTCCACCACACAACATTCTGACCATGTCTCCTGCCTTCTACCTTCCACACACACTGTTTCTCTAATTCCAGGACTTTCTGGGACTGTACAAGTCTCAGGGCTCTGGGTCTTTAACGAGACCTTCTTCTGGTGTTTCTTCCTCCGCGTGTATCTCCCAAGTCATCTTTTGGGGCTCTGGGCTTAGAAGGGTTTGTACTGGCTTTAATGTTCTGAGATGCCAAAAGTCTTTCTGATTTCACTATGTAGCCCACACTGACCTTGAAGTTAAAATCCCCCTGTGATGTGGGATTCCCCTCTGTATGCTGTGAATACCATTGGTGAATAAAGAAATTGCTTTGAGCCTATAGCAGGTCAGAGAAGCACAGAGGTAGGCGGGGGGGGGGGGCAGAAACTAAACTGAATGCTGGGAGAAAGGAGGCAGAGTCAGAGAGAAGCCATGTAGCCCCCTGAAGACAGATGCCAGAACTTTACCTGGTAAGCCACAGCCTTGTGATGATACACAGAATAATGGAAATGGGTTAAATGTAAGAGCTAGCCAATAAGAAATTAGTGCAATCGGCCAGGCAGTGATTTGATTAATGCAGTTTCTGTGTGGTTATTTCAGGAGTCTGGGCAGCTGGGAAACAAACAAGCAGCCTCTTTACAACACCCGTGCTTTCTCCAGGAGCTGGAGTTATAGGCGGTTGTCAGCTGCCATGAGGGTGCTGGGAACTGAACCTGTGGCCCTGCAAGAATAGCCAGTGCCCTCAATCCCTGAGCCACATCTTCAGCTCCACTTTACACTGGCTTTTGAATGAAGCTCTGTATTTTCATTTTGCATGTGGCAGATTCCACCTCTAACCAGGACACTGCTCATCCAAAACCTAACTCTGCAGCGATCCAGATGTTCCCTCACAGAGGCCATCTCCCACCACTCAGGCAAAGGAGCCCCCAACAGTCTTCCTGTAAGCCCATTCCTGTGTGAATACCTTGTCCTTCACCCCTCTCTCTGTCTATTGTCTGTTTCTTTTTCATGCCTGTTTGTACATAGCTGTGTCCTTAGGCACCACCAAAACTGGTGGTCCTGATGCTCCTGGTCCCTTTGATTGAGTGAAGAACCTGGGACCAGGAACAGGGTGGCTGTCTGATTGGGCTGGGACTGAGCTGTTCTCAGCTGGGACCCGAAGGAGCTGGAGAACTATGGCTGCCCTTCCTGGGACAGTCAGTAGCCCTTTCCTTTGTCTCTAATGTGTCTGCTGAACTGGACTCATCCTGTGTCCTGGGTAACTCCGAAACTCTGAAGTTTGAGGGTTTTGAGAATAAACAATTTCTTTTCGTCATGAGATAAAGTTGTATACATTTGATCATGTTAAGACACAAAAGACATGAACTGGAGCTAGGCAGTGGTGGCACATGCCTTTAATCCCAGCACTTGGGAGGCAGACGCAGGTGGATCTCTGTGAGTTCGAGGCCAGCCTGATCTATAGAGCTAGTTCCAGGACAGCTAGGGCTGTTACACAGTTTTTCTTCTTTCCCTTCTCTTCTTCCAATTTTCTTTCTCTCCCTTCTTTCCTTTTTTCTTACTCCTTGATTTTTTTTCTTCAAATAAGCTCTCATGTAGCCCAGGCTATCCTGGAACTCCCCATGAAGTTAACAATGACTTTGAACCTCTGATCCTCTCGGCTCCACCTCCTGAGAGCTAGAGTTACAAGTGTGTGTCATAATGCCTGTTTCATACAGTGCTGGGATCGAACCCAGGACAACAGGGTTATACAAGTGTGTGTCTTAATGCCTGTTTCATACAGTGCTGGGGATCGAACCCAGGGCAGCAGGGTTATACTAGGGGAATATCCTACTAATTTCTTTTGAGAAAGATCTATGTGTGTGTGTGTTATTATGACCAGATCTGCAAAGGCCCCCCAAAACCAACAAGGAGACCGAGTCCCGTATGTAAAAGCAAAGATCCTTTATTTTATATAAGTTTGCAAACTCGGTCTCTCTGCATGCCCAACGTATTGGAATAATCGAAGAGTCTCCGAGCTCAGTTAGAGTTGGGTTTTTATAGTAGTAAAGGTGGGGGTGAGGGATTTCTAAGGTTCAGGACCCCTGATTGGCTGACATTTGTCTAGGGGTGTCCTCATGAGTGTGTGCTGCAGGTGATCCTATCTACAATGGTTAGAATGTTAGGCATTTCCTTTAGATGGTGCTTGGGTAATCTAAATTTGTGGTCCTTCCCGCAACCAGGTATTGCTTCAGGGTAAACTACTGAGACTCAGGCCTCCATTAAACTTATCGATGTCTGAGTCCTACTCTGGTAGGTGATAATGGTTGGAAGTAAAGAACTTCCTTCGGGTGGTCTACTCCTATTAAGCTTATCATGGCTGGCTGAGTCCTCTCTCTCTCTCTCTCTCTCTCTCTCTCTCTCTCTCTCTCTCTCTCTCTCTCTCTGTGTGTGTGTGTGTGTGTGTGTGTGTGTGTGTGTGTAGCTCTGAAACTCACTATTTTGCCCAGGCTGTACTCAGACTCATGGCAACCCCCCTCTCTCAGATTTCTAAGTGCTGGGGTTCTAAATTTGAACTAAAATACCTGATTTCTTCTCTCGCTCTCTGCTTTCCTTTTTCCTCCCTTCATTCCTCTTCCTCTCTTGCTCTCTTCCTTCCTTTCTCTCTCTCTCCCTCTTTCCCAGTCGCTCTCTTTCTTGGTTTATTTCTGAGACATGCCTTTGCTGTTTTGCCCAGGTGGGCAGGGAACTGCTGGGCTCGAGTGACCTTCTCCGCTCACTCTCCCAGTCTCTGGAACTGTAGACATGCCCGGCTTTTCCCTTCGGCCCAGCAGTTGTGAGTAACCCAAGCAGGACAGCTCGCTCATGGCAGTATCTCTCCACCTGTGTCCCATTACAGGGCTCAGGCCTTCCTGGCACCGAAGGCTGTGAAATTCTAGACCACAACCAGCAGGAGAAATTCATCTCTGACGTCAGCAGTTGATCCTCTGAATCCCTGAAGCTGGGGAGGAAACAACTGCTGTTTTGTCTCCCAGTTGGAGTCCAGGGAGTAGAGCAAGGGAGGGTGGTCCAGGCTGGGGGGCCCTGCCCGCTGCAGGGGGTGGGGAGTTTGTTTATTCCTCAGGATTTGCAGTTTACCTCCAGGTCAGCATGGTCCTCAGAGGGGCTCTAAAGAGCACACCAGAATTTGTGTTTTGCTAATGAGTTGAGACTTCCAATGAGTTGAGACTTCTTTTTTTGTGGAAAAACAGCAACAACAACAGCTTAAGGCTACCTCTGAGACAGAGCTCAAACCATGTTGCTTCGTGGTCAATTAAAAATGGTTACACATCTCTAGTCCCAGCACTCAGGAGGTCCTAGAGGAGGGTCTAGGATTCAAGCTGTCTGAATGTCATTTCTGTTGCTGTGGTAAGCTCCTCAGACAGAAAGCAACTAAGGAGAGAAAGGGTTTATTAGCTCACAATTCCAGGGTACGCAGTCCATCAGTGTGGGGGAGTCAAGGCAGGAGCTTCCAACAGCTAGTAACATCATATCCACAGTCGAGAGAAGAGGAAACAATGCATGAGTGAGTGCTGGCTTGTTGGGGTCAGCTTATTTCTCCACTCTTGTACAGGCCAGGGCTCTCTACCTAGGGAATGCTGCCACCCACTGTGGGCCGGGTATCCCACATCAAGTAACTTCACTAAGGCTGTCCCCTACTGACATGCTCACAGGCCAACTCCGTGTAGACAAATCTCTTATTGAGACTCTCTCCCAGGGAGTTGTAGGTTGTGTCAACTTGACAGTTAAGGTTAACTAACTATAACACAAGGATATCCTGGGATATATAGTGAAGCCCAGTCTCAAAAAGAAAAGGGGAAGGGTTATTATTAGTATGGCCGTTGATTGCTGACTTCCCCCCGAGATGTACCGGGGCTGGCTAGGGCTGTATCCTTTTAGGGGCAAGGTCTCTTATCTAACTAATTTAAGACTACTTTATCAGCTGTTTGCTGAGCCACACACTCAGCCTGAGGCTCCTGGGGGAACTGCGAGAAAAGGGCATCTGCTGTGAATTGATGTGAGACCCTGACTTCAGGTGTGGGGTGTGTGTGAGCCTTCTGTGGACTCAACAATACCACTGAAGCGAGGGGCAGGCTCGCTCCCATTTACTAGAAGAAGCCTCAAGTCCTAGAGGTTGTTTGAGCTACGCACGTCGTCCCCCAGTGCTATAGTTCGGGTCTGATTTAGCCCCTGAGCGTAGAGGTGTTGGAAGCCTAGTGGTATTGGCAGAGCTGAGGATGTAGCTCAGTTAATAGAGTACCTCAAGTGAAAGGAGACTAGAACAGTCTTTGAGCCACTCTTACCTGGGTCTAGATTCTCAGTTTGCCAGTTCTAGCTCACCAAGAGTGTTGGTAAGTTCCTTACCCCCGACCCAAATGTGATCACCGCACTTTAAGCCGGAGGTAATAGTTAGCTCTCAGGATTGTGTTCACAGTGAAGTTGGGCGCTGTGCTGAAATTCTCCTCTGCTGCCCCAAACTTAGGAGCCGCTCAGTCAACAGCCATTAACACTGAAACTATGGTACCACATAGAGAAGCAACCTCAGCTATGTTATTTCATGTTTTTCCACATGTGATTTTCTTTAATATAAGAAAATGGTCAGTTTCCGTTATAAAAGCAATAATGTTTAAAGGTTTGCTGAGGCTTTGGCTGTAATTTTATTATATTCAAGAGTTGGAGAATGTTCTGAGGAGCCATTTGGGAGGGCGGGCAAGGGAAATAACGGGGAAAATGATTTGAACTATAAAAATTCCAATTTCCAACCTAGTTCTCAGGAACTCATCTCATCCCAGCAGAGAGGAAAAGTCCCCTCATCTCCCCTCTGTTCACTCATTTCTTTCCCAGCCTGTCTTAGCCTGATGTCTCTTGGAAAGAGTCACTCTGGACGCCTTTCTGGGTCCCGTCTGCGGCACTGCTCTCTCAGAGACCAGGTCTTGTTTCAAGGCAACCATGAAGCCTTTCTCCCCACCTGCTCCCAGTGCGCATTGCCATTCTGCACAGAGGCCTCCCTGCCCAGTTTCCACACTCCAGGGGATTGAAAGTCACCACGACTCTAAGGTGTGTGTCACCCATGGACAACTCCTGAATAACTAATCAGCAGAGGGAAATGAAGGCTTTCAGCACACAGCGGGGCTGTGAGTAAGCTGGAGAAAGGACCTGGATTCACCTCTGCGTGTGTGTGTGTGTGTGTATGCATGTGTACGTGTGTGTATGTGTGCGCGTGCGTGTGTGCATGTTTGTGCATATGTACGCATGTGTGTATATGTGTGTACACTCATGTTCTGCCTTTTGGCATACTGGGCAAAGTCATCACTTTTCCTGTAGTTGTCATCAAATGCCTGACAAAAGCAGCTTCAGGAAGGAAGGGATCACCTTGGCTCTCAGTTTGACGGTGCACGGTCCATCAGGGCATGGGGAAGGTCTGGCCGGCAGCAGAATCAAGGAAAACAGATCAAGGAATGTGCGGGTGCTCAGCTCACTGTTCCCATTTAAACAGTCCAAGGCCCCAGTCCATGGCATGGTACAGCCCCCTTTAGGGTGGGTCTTTCATAACTCAAGGAACCGAATCCGGAAAAGCCTACACAGGCCTGTCCCCCAGGGGCATACCTAGCCAGAGACTTGCCTTATACATGATTCTAGATTCTAGCAATATGACAGCCAACCACCAGAAGATTCCCTGAAAAGTGGGAGTGAAATTATTTGTCCGTTTGGATTGGACATCCCCTACACCTGACCTCTTTCCATTCTTTCCCATGACAAAAATCCACCTTCTTTGGAGGTCATTCACTCCTGACGATGAGACAGCTGACTTCCTCTCAGAAGCAGGCAGGTCCAAATTCAGCCTCTCCGAGCTGCCTCACATGGTCCTAGCTGAGTGTTTCCACTTTAAGCACAGTGCTGATTAAGGATAGTTGCACAGGGCTGGAGAGATGCCGTAGTAATTAAAAGCACATGCTACTCTTGCAGAAAACCCAAGTTTGGGTTCTAGCATCCATAGATAGATCAGGCAGTAACTCTGGCCTTGGGGGAAATCTGCTGTCTTTGACCTCCGTGGGCACCCACACTGTTGGACACATACCGCCCTCCCCCCCAATTCAAATCAAATATTCAGAGAACTGGGAACATTCCACTGTAGCACAAATAGTAAAAACCTAGAGACAGATATAGGGGTTCAAGCTGGAGATCAGAGAAGCAACCAACCCCTGGCTCTTACCAGACTGAAATGGGTGATCCTGCTTCTATGAATCCTTAGTTGAGACTGAGCTGAGACCTGTCTCCTCATGTCTTCTATTCCTCTCTAGTGTTGGGAGTAAAGGCATGTACCACCACCGTCTGACCTCTGTGGTTAACTAGTGTGGTTAACTAGGGGTTAAAGGTGTGTGCCGCCACTGCCTGGCTTGTGTGGCTGACCAGTGTGGCTGCTTTGCACTTTAATCTTGGGGCAAGCTTTATTTCTTAAAACACAAATACTATACCGCTATATTTCATGATAAACTACCCTAGACAAATCAGAGGCTAGTGGTGCTGAGAACCATGGACTCAGGCCTATGGCTTACATCTTCTGGTGACTTCTCACCCCAATACCATGTATCTGATCCAGGGTTGGTTAAGGCTTACGTGCATGCAGAACTCAATAGATGCTTGGTTCTCGCACACACACAATTAGCTCACTGGCTGCATCGATTTCTTTCTTTGAATGGTCTTTGGTTTTTTTGCTCTCATTCACCTTCCCTTCTGCCATCTCTCTTTCCTTCATTCAAACTCAGCAGCACCTCATCTTGCTGGGACAGAGAGAACAAGGGTGGTCTGAGTTTAGGGAGAGAGCAAAGCTTGGTTTAGCTCGGTCTTCTTGCTAACGTTTGGCTAGAGTTTGTACCCCCACGGGTTCTTGGGCTGGAAGCTGGGTGTCCAGTGTGGCAGTGCTGGATTGGTAGGAACTTTAAGACGAGACCTGTTGGTAGGTAATTAGGTCGCCAGGGGCTCCATTCTTAAAGGGCAATGAATGCTTGCCTCCGGTTTAAGTCTCTTGTTTCCTTGCTTACACACGGTGATGATTCGCTAGAATTGTCAACTTGACACAAGTTATAACCACCTGGGAACTCACTCTCCGTGAGGGACTATCTACATCAGGTTGGCCTGTGGGTATGACTGGCAGATTTTTCAGTCAATTGATGTGGAAAAACCCAGCCTACTGTGGGCACCATCATTCTCTAGACAGGGAGTCCTCAACTCTGTAAGATGAGAGAAACTGAGCTGACCACAGCAGTGGCTGTACACTCACCTCTCTCTCTCCTCTCCTCTCCTCTCCTCTCCTCTCCTCTCCTCTCCTCTCCTCTCCTCTCCTCTCCTCTCCTCTCCTCTCCTCTCCTCTCCTCTCCTCTCCTCTTCTCTCTCTCTCTCTCTCCCTCTCCCTCTCCCTCTCCCTCTCCTGTGGAAGTGACGTGACTAGCTGTTTGAAGTTCTTGCTTTGATTTCTGCACACAGACAGACTGTACTCCCAGAACTGTAAGTTATAAGCAACCCCTTCTCTTCTAATTTGCAATTTGTCAGGCTATTTTATCGGGGCAACAGTAATACAGCGAGGACACGCAAACCATGGCAACGTTTCTGTTTGCTTCTCTCCGTGTTGTGTCACCGCCAGACAGTGGCATGCTGCTAAAATGATCACCCGGTTATCATTGGGAATTACGATTCCTATTGTTTTCTGAGTTAACACTGCTTTGTGAATTTTACTGTAGCAACACGGACCAAAGCCAGTATCATTAGTGCCTCTTTGAGGAATATCCTGTCCCCTTTGTACCCTTAGGAGGCTGCTTTTGCCCAGGTCACATGACTGGGAGGTCTATGGAGAAGAGGAAGCAGAAGTGGAGGTGCCTCCTGGGCCATCCTTGAATTCGATTTCCAGCATCACAGGCAGAGGGTGAACTCTTGTTCCTTCCCCCACTTCTCCACTCGCTTGATTTTACTCTGAATTGGAAGTTAACGAGGGGGAGGATTGTAATGAGCCCTTTTCTCTAGCCCTTGTCTTTTTTTTTTCCACCACCAGCTGGGTGCCTAATTCCATGACTTTACCTGGGAGTGGAGTCAAATCCCACAGGTGAAGGACTTAGTCTCAAACGCCAGGTGTGACTCTCAGGCCACTTGTACTTCTGATCCCCTGGCTATAAATCTGGGGTTCCTGTTTCCTCATGAGACGCTGTGACAAGAAGGCCCTCACCAGATGCGGGTCCTTCAACTATGGGTTTCCCAGCCTTCAGCAGAGTAAGGGAAAAAAACCTCTCCACCTTTTTTTTTTTATCTTGGCTTTTTTAAAAAACTATTTATTTATTATGTTTACAATATTCTGTCTACATGTATGCCTGCCGGCCACAAGAGGGCACCAGACCCCACTACAGATGGTTGTGAGTCACCATGTGGTTGCTGGGAATTGAACTCAGTACCTTTGGAAGAGCAGGCGAAGCTCTTAACCTCTGAGCCATCTCTCCAGCCCTTATCTTGGTTTTTTGAGACAGGGTTTCTCTGTGCAACAACCTTAGCTGTCCTGGAATTATATCTGTAGGCCAGGCTGACCTCAAACTCACAGAGATCCGCCTGCCTCTGCCTCTGCCTCCTGAGTGCTGGGATTAAAGGTGTGTGCCACCACAGCCCGTATTCAAACCTCTGTTCTTCATAAATTACCCAGTCTCAGGTATTCTGTTAGAGTAACACAGTACACTAGCTAGCATCAAGAGTTGACGTGTGTTGGTCCATCTGTTGGCCCAGCACTATCTGGCACTGTTTCCAGGGGATCTGACACCCCTTTCTGGTTTCTGTGGCATGCAAATGGCCCATAGATATAAATGTAGGCAGAACACCCGTACAGTCAAGTGGTGGTGGTGCACGCCTTTGATCCAAGCACTTGGGAGGCAGAGATAGGAGGACTCTGTAAGTTTGAGGCCCACCTGGTCTAAACAGTAAGTCCCAGGACAGCCAGAGCTGTTACACAGAGAATCCCTGTCTCAAAAACCCAAAAACAAAGCAGTCAAAGAAACAGAAAAACTCATACATATAAAATAAAATTTAAAATAAATAAAAATTAAAAATTTGCCATATGGATGGTACTTGAGTACTGATTTTGTTAAGACAAGGCTGAATAGCAGCTGTAGGTTGTTCCCTGGTCATGACTTCAGCAAAAAATTAAATAAATGCATTCTTTGAGGGATAGTTCAGAATATTCAGAATGTACAATAAGGAACATTATGCAAGTTACAGTTATATTCAAACCATGTTATATATCTTATCAGAAAAGCCAAATCTTATTTATGTATATGTACATATCATAGTCCCCACCTCCCCCTAAAAAGTCAAGAAACACTTATCTGCCCACTGCTGGTTCTGACCAGGGTTCAACCTAGTGGGTGACATGCTTCCAAAATGCCGCCCTAATATGACAATGTCACTAGAACAGCCATAAATCAACATAGGAACGGAATCAGGGTGCTGCAGTATTAAGAGGCAAGAGGAGCTGGCAGCTCATGGGAAAAGTAGGTCCCGCTTATTTCCATCTGCCGGTGGAAATGGATTCATTTTCCCCGCTCAGAGGCCCAGCCCGCCATGGAGTCCTTCTTAGATCTCCTTGCCTCTCAGAGATCAGTCTGGGAGCCCAGATGTTGGAGGTTTAAATGAATAAACAAAATAACCGCTGTTTCTCGGTCAGAACAGGTTGCTATTAATTCAAAGTAAAATAACTCGATCCCCAAAATAGTCCACCAGTCATTTCTCAGAGCAGTACTTCATCTCCGAGGTAAGCAATCTTACTGCAATGTCATAAAAGCATTAGTGTAGTGTCCTCTCCTGATCCCACAAAGCAAATTCCCCTTAGAATAGTTTGTCATGGTGGTGGTGGTGGTGGCGCACACCTTTAATCCCAACACTTGGGAGGCAGAAGCAGGAAGATCTCTGTGGGTGGATTTTTCTGTCCTGCTAGCTGCTCCCCCAAATAACCCAGAGACTTAATATTAATTATAAATGCTCAGCCAACAGCTTAGGCGTAATTTTAGCTAGCTCTTATAACTTAACTTGACCCTGTCTATTAAGCTATGTGCTGCCTGAGGCTCACTTACCTCATGTCCATATTTCCCATTCTGCTCGCTCATGGCGTCTCTCAACGTCTCCCCTCAGAGTCCTCCTCCTTCTTCCCAGTATTCTCTTAGTCTGATCCTCCCACCTAACCTTTCCTGCCCAGCTATCGGTCTATCAGCTTTTTGTTAGCAATGAGAGCAACGCAGCTTACAGGGTACAGAAGCATGATTCCACAGCGGAGCTCTGTGAGTTCAAGGCCAGCCTGGTCTACAGAGTGAGTTCCAGTACAGCCGGGTCTGCACAGAGAAACCCTCTCTCAAGAACCAGAAGAATTGTTTTCATATTCACTTATTTATTGTGAATGTGTGTATGTAGTCACGGGTACGTGTGCCATGTGTACGTGTGGAGGTCCGAGCACAACTCACTGGGGTTGGTTGGTTCTCTCCTACCATGTGAGTTCCAGGTATCAGAGTTAGGTTTCCAATCGTAGTAACGAGTACCTTTACTCGCTGCGCCATCTCACTGGGCCTGGATTTTTAAAAAGGTTTATTTATTTAATGTGTGCATTTGCATGCTCTGTGGCATGAGCGTGGGGGTCAGAGGACAAGTTGTGGGAATGGGCTCTTGCCTTCTACCATGTGGGTTCTGGAGATCAAATACAGATAGTCCGGGTTGGAGGCATGTGCCTTTAACCACTGAGTCATCTCACTGGCCAATCACCTATTCTTTCTGAGGCAGAATCTTTCCTGGATGTCTCCATCTCCTTCAGAGCTGAGGTTACAGGCATTTGCAGGAATACCTGGCTTGTTACATGCTGGGCATTCAGGAGGCAGAGGCAGGCAGATCCCTGTGAGTTCAGTTCAGCCTGGTCCACATAGTGAATTCTAGAGTAGTCAGGGCTACACAGTGAGGCTGTAACTGAAAAACAACAAGCTCTTATGGAATAGAGAAGAGGGCCTGCGTGGGACAAACTCAGTTTTTCCAAGTTGCTCTTCTTTCTTTTGGAGAAGTAGATTGAAAGGTTATAGGCAGCCTCTCCATGTGGCAGGAAAAGTCCCAAGAACCCAAACAGCTGCTTTTGGCAGGTGTGTCCAGCTGTGGCCATGACCCTGGCTGCTGTTGCATGTGTCTGACTTAGGATATAAGGAATCTTCTGGAACTGGACCCAGAGAGAAAAAGTGCCCTTTCACGACCACAGCCTGGAGGCTCTAGTGTGATTAAGTCTTCACCAGCCCAGCTGAGCTGTCTCTTTCGCCTTTGAAGGAGAGCTCTGCTTTTTGTAGCCTGAATTCTGGCCTTGGGAGAGATCAAACTGGGACAATGAGAAGCCAGGGAACAGGTCAGGGAAGGACAGAGAAGGTGAGAGAGCTGATGTTTTGGAGAGTGTCGGAGGTGGGACCTGGAATCACTAGCAGATGCGGGGAGCCTACAGGGATGGGTGATGGGGACCGGTTACTTGGGTCTAATGTTATTCAAGTGTTAGTGAAAAATTGAATATATTTTAATGAATTTTAAGCTACAGGAGGCTATTTCTGGAGTTTGACACTATAACGACTCCCTGCCTGTATTCCTGGCTTCTGATCATGAGTTCTCTGATTCTAAGACAAGGGTCTTCACTGAGCATGTGTAGGGTACCTTACTGGGCTCATGGCTTGGGGCTGGGGATGGACATGGGAGCAAACACGCAACTCTGTGAGGCCAGAACACCAAGCCTTTGGAGAAGGATGGTGAGGAGCCGAGCAGGCAGGAGGAGGAACTAAGATGGGAACAGTACACACACACACACACACACACACACACACACACACACACGTACCCAAGGAAGCCAGAAGAACCCACCTGATGTGAGTGATGGAACCAAACTTGAGTCTCCTCAGAGAATAGCAAACGCTTTCAGCTGTGACCCCATGACCATGATCTGAAGGTTGTGCTGAAGCACAAACAAACGGAGAATCTGTTCCCGACAGAGCTATGCTAAGAGGCCCAGCAACACGACACAAATCTACCTGAGTGCTTCAGTAACCTATCAAATCAGGTTAACGAGAAATGGCCCAGGCCCCCCCTCCCCCGCCCCATTTCACTTCTGTGGATTTATAGGGACGAGTGCCATGGAGAGAAAGAGCTCTCCCAATAATAAATTGCTGTAAAAGAACAAACCTGATTCCTGACCCCCTCTGGCTCTACTCTGTCATCGCTCCCTGTTACCCGTGATCCTGATATGACGCCATTTGCCATAGGTACAGCCAAGGGGACCCTGTCACCAGTAGCTGAACCACTGGGGCTGCCCAGCTCCACTGAGAAGTAGATATGGCCACAGAGAACTTGGGGAAAGGAGAGAAATGGCAGGGTGGGCTTTGACGCATGCTGCAGCCCCTTCAATTGCTCCCGTCTCTTCTTACCACTGAGCCATTGCTCCAGCCCGAAGCTGCCTTTCCCCTGGTCCCCACCCCACAGAAGCTCAGTAAATCGTATCTTTTTTTTTCTTGGTAGACCAAGCTGGCCTTGAACTGGATGATCTGCCTGCCTCTGCCTCCCAAGTGCTGGGTTTAACGGCGTGTGCCACCACTGCCTGGCTAAATTCTGTCTTCTAATTAGACCAGATATTTTCAGCTCTTGAATCCTTTTCTCAACAAAAGGAAATGACAGGGCCTGGAGGACTCACGTTTGATTCACAGCACCTCATGGCATCTTAGAACTTTACTCTGCTCCATTTCCAGGATATCCACTGCCCTCTTCTGGCCTCTGTGAACATTGCATGAATGTGTTCCACAGATATACCTGCAGGCAAAACATGCATACACATAAAATAAAAATGAATAAATCTCACTGGGTGGTGGTGGTGCATGCCTTTAATCCCAGCATTTGGGAGGCAGAGGCAGGCAGATCTCAGTGAGTTTGAGGTCAGCCTGGTTTACAAAATAGTTCTGGGACAGCAAGGGGTGTTACACAGAGAACCCCTGTCTCAAAGATAAACCACCACCACCAACAACAAAACAAAACAAAAACAAAGAATAAATCTCAAGAAAAAATTGAAAATAAGATGATAATGATTTAACTAGGTACCTTAAAGTATTTTAAAAATAAAAACAAAAACAGAACTTGGTGGCACATGCCTTTAGGCCTAGCCCTCAGAGGCAGAGGCAGGTGGATCTCTTCCAGTTAGTTGGGGGCCAGCCTGGTTACACGATGAGTTCCAGGCCAATCAGAGCTACATAGTGAGACCCTGAGTCAAAAATAAGATAAAACAATAAACTAAAACAAAACAAAAGGATGGATATACAATCTATCACTAAAAGGCTGTAGAGGCTCAGTCAGGGCCAGGAAAGCCTTGTTTGGACAGATCACCTGCTGCTTGGCTGGATGTAAGGTGACCTCACTGAGTTCAGGAAGTGCAGACACTCTCTTAAGCCTTGGGCATCTTCACAGTATATATGAATGTGACCAGGTCACGTAAGGACAGTGACAAGAGCTGAGGACTTTGTCTACAAATTTGACCCCATGTCATCTCCAGTCCTTCCCTGTTCCTTTTCCTCACTGTGTGGTTCGCCCTGGACGCCATTCCTTGAACATTATCCACTCACCTCAAACCTGTCATCTCTGTCATCTGCCCACCCAAATCCACGATGCCTCCCTTGTCAGACCCTCGGCATGATCCTTTCCCCCTAGTTCCCTTAACGTTAGATATGGCCACAGGACACTTGGAAAAAGGGTAGAGATGGCGGACTACTGGGCTTTGGTGCCCTGGGTGTGACCTCTTCCTCTCTCGGCTCTTCTCCCCGTTCTATCAGGAGGTGCGGCCCAGCCTCATGCAGCAGATGGAGACAGCATCTGAGGGCTTCGCAGAGATGAGGTGGGGTGCTCCTGAGTGTTCTGTGTGCCTGTGTGGAAGAGGCGAGGTTGCCCAAGTCTGGAACTTACATCCAGGAACCTCTTAAGAGCAATCAGTTTCTGAGTTTGCTGTTTCTCTGGCTCTGTGTGTGTGAGAGAGAAAGGGAGACAGACAGACAGACAGACAGACAGACAGACAGACACACACACACACACACACACAGAGAGAGAGAGAGAGAGAGAGAGAGAGAGAGAGAGAGAGAGAGAGAGAGAGAGAGACAGAGACTGAGATCAGAGAACAAGCTCAGCTGGCTTTCTTCAGGAGTTTTCCAGCAGGCCAGAAAGCTTCAGACACCCCCCCCCCCCCCGCCGTCTCTACTCCCCATCACGGAGACTGAAAGTGTTTCCACCATGTTTGACTTCCCCTCCCTCACGTGAGCCAGGGTCCCTCTGTGTAGGTAGCCCTGGTTGGCCTGCAACTCAATATGTAGACCATGCTGGCTTCAAACTGAGAGATCGACTTGCCTTTGCCTTCTGGGGTCTGGGATTAAAATCATGCGCACGCACACCCCCATGCCCAGCCGAGGCTTGTTATCCTTTTTAAACACGTGTTTGGCAATCAAACCTTATCATCACCGAGTAAGACATCTCCCCAGCCTCCGTTCCTGACTTCTCTAATCAACCTGGGCTCTCTTTGTTATAGCAGCCCAGTGCTCAGTGACAATCCTGGCTTTGTCTTCTTTATCCACTGCAGCGTACCCAGCCCCTGAGGGAATAGATGATCCCTGGCCTGTGCTCAGACAGTAATACCCACTGTGCCAATGAACGGAGTCAGGATTCCTTTATTTGGACAACATGACAAGCTGTGCAGCCTTGACCACAAGGCTCTCGGTTTCTTCACCTGTAAAGTGGGGAGAACAACTGAGCTGTTTTGAGATGGCTGCACGTAAAGTATTATATATTGAAAACTCAGAGCCACACCTAACGCTTAAAAAGTGCTTCGTTAAGCGATGGATGATTTCCTGATCACGATGACTGTTTTCTTTAAGTTGCATCTTTATTTCATGTGTATGGGTGTTTTGCCTGCATGTATGTTTACCATGTGTGTGCAGTGCCAGCAGAGGTCAGAAGAGGGCATCCGAACCCCTGGAATTGAAGTTACAGCTACTTGTGAGCATCATGTGGGTGCTGGGTATTGAACCTGGGTCCTCCGGAGGAGCAGCCAGTGCTCTTAATGGCTGAACCATCTCTCTAGTTGCACGATGACTATTTTTACCAAGGAAGCATTGTGTTTTCTGCACCCTCTGGGGTCTTCACGGATGCAGAGAGGGTGTCATATGAATCAAAGCTTCGGTGAAGGTGTCCTTTGCCGGATAATTTTCTGTTCTGTGAACGCAGTGGGATGGCTGTGGGGAAAACATGCAAATGTATGCAAATCACATGCAGATTCACCTAAAGTAAGTCTGTGGGTACCACCTCCGCGTTTACTAGAAAGAAGTCTGGTGGCTTTGTTCCGTGCCACTCCGTCCTGTCAGGTTTCTAATCTGTCCTCTCTGAAAGGCACACCTGGTGGGGAGAGGCATGCACGTGGATGCGCATGTGTCTGAGCGTGGGTCTCTGGGGAGAGGGGTCGGTGGTGGCAACTTCAGAACTGCTCAGCCGCGAGAAAGGAGTGGCAGGTCCAAGACGGTGAACTTCAGTATGAGTGCCGGCAAGAGGGCTCCGCGGGGTAAGGTGCCTGAAGACTTGAGTTCAGGAAGACTTGAGTTTCAGTCTTTGGGATCCAATGGTAGAAGGAGAGGACCGACTGCCCCAGACTTTCTTCTGACAGTGTGTCCACGTGCTGGCACATACACACGTTCATGCCAGATAAATACATGAACTGCAATTTTTTAAAAAAATCCCTTGGGATGTGAGAGTGGTCTTTTAAACTCCAGGATTGGCTTGGCTGATCTGGGTGACTAGGTGAGCATCAGGGCTCCATGCAAGTCCACCCCACCCCACCCCCAGCCCTCCTCAGTAAAGGTGGCTTGCTGGCATATAGGTAGCCATGCTCCCCAGCTACAGCCTACATACAAGCTCTCAAGAGCCAATATTTGAAACTTTCAGCCAGACAGGATGGCACATGCTTTTAATCCCAACACTCAAGAGGCAGAATCTGGTGGATCTCTGTGAGTTCGAGGACGGCCTAGTCTATAGAGACAAACCCTGTCTTGAAAAACCAAAAAAAGAAAGAAAGAAAGAAAATGAAAAAAATTATAACTAATTATTGTATGTTAATGTGCATCTCAAATATGTGTCTGTGTGTACCTTCATATGTGTGTTGCAAGCATGTATGGAAGCCAGAGGTCAGCAGCAAGTGCCTTCCTCTGTGTTTTTACCACCTTATTTTCTAAAATGTAATTTATTTTTATTTTATTTGCATTGGTGTTTTGCTACATGTATGTCCGTGTGAGGATGTCAGATTTTGGAGTTACAGACAGCTATCAGCTGCCATGTGGGTGCTAGGACTTGAACCCAGGTCCTCTAGGAAGAGCAGTCAGGGCTCTTAACCCCTGAGCCATTTCTCCAGCCCCATATCACCTTATTTTTTTGAGGCAGGGTCTCTCACTGAACCTGAAGCTCACCAATTGGCTAGGCCAGTGAACTCCAAGGACCTGTCTGTCTCTTCACCTCCATTACAGTTACAAGCACCTGCCGCCATGCCTGACTTTGAAGTGGGTGCTAAGGATTCGAACTCAGGTCTTCCTGCTTGCATGGGCAGGCACTTTACCCACTGGAACATTTTCTCAGCCCCGACTGGACAGTATTAAACAAGGTGACGGGAGGCAGTGAGGAAGGAGGGTTAGCACAAGGCCGTGCAGCAGTCCGGGCGGTAGGAGCTTTCCAAAGTAATTCAGTCTTCGAGTCCTCTGTCCAATTATTATTCTGGACAGCAGGCTCGTTTGTCCCTACAAGCAAGCACCCGTTCATTCATTTGACAAAAATGCAGAGAGCACGGGCTCTGGGATCAGCTCTCCGCAGGGTTCCAGGACGTAAGGACAGAGAGGACACTGTCGCTTTTGTTCACAGAAAAAGAAATCGTTTCTCGCTGTCCTTGCTCACAGGGACCTCTTTTCTTCTCCAGAGCTCTGCAACCACCCAGAACAGGAGACAAATGTATCACCTAGAAACACCACGCATGGGACAGGCCTGGCAGGAGATAGAGGGGAGGAAAGGTCTGGCTGTACCTGGGAAGGTCAAAGTCACACAGGAACGCACCGTGTCTCAAGAATAGGCAGGAGCCTGCCAGGTGGACTGACAGAAGGGTTGCTGTGGGCCAGGGCACAGAAGCATGAAGCCACACAACGGTGCGTTCCAATTGGGAAATACGGTCAACGGTGTCAAGATGTACCTTTCCCTGGCACCCCTGGCTCCTGAAAATGCCGGTGACATTTTTGGGCCTCAGGTGCTTGCTCCTCAATTAAGGTAAACAGCGAGTCTGTGTGGTTTGTCCTCTGCTGTTGCCTGGGCTTTGTCCCTTCCAGGAGACTGAGTCACTGAGAAATGGGGCTATGTCTGCCTCTTTGTTTTCCCTAGGAATCCTGCTTCAGCGCCTTGCTCTGAACTCTCAAGCAGGTAAGAAACTGAGTTCCCTGAAATTGTGGGAATGGCTGGAAATGTTCCCACCTGCATGATGCCCCTCTTCACCCAGCACCAAATGGCTGGAGATGTTTCTGCCTTTGTGAGACCCTCTTCACTGAGCAGCCCCTCCAGTGACCAGCGTGGGTCCCTCCTTTACAGATGAATCTACTAGGGTCTGGAGGTGTGACCTTTCTTGTAGAATGGAAGCAGCCCAGAAATGCTGACTTTGGTACTGAAAAGATGGCTCAGTGGAAAGCGCTTGCTCTGCAAACACCGGTACCCAAATTTGTGTTTAAGGCACTTACATCAAACCAGATATGGCGAGCATCCCTGTAACCCCAGCACTGGGACATAGAGGGAGACATGGAGAGAGAAGGATCCCAGGGTCTTAGTGGTTAGCTAGTCTAGCCAAATGATGAGCTTCAGCTTCAGTAGGAGACCGTGTCTCAACCCGATGGAGGCATGCATGGGTGAAAGTATATTTATACACAGGGAGCACAGATGCAGAGAAATGCTGGCTTTGAATGCAGACAAACAGGTACGACAGTCAAAGCTTTGCGCTCCAACTTAATCCATGCTTACCATTCCCATTTCGCTACGCCTGGTAAACCAGTGCGGAGCCGGGCGATGGTGGCGCACGCCTTTAATCCCAGCACTCGGGAGGCAGAGGCAGGCGGATCTCTGTGAGTTCGAGACCAGCCTGGTCTACAGAGCTAGTTCCAGGACAGGCTCCAAAGCCACAGAGAAACCCTGTCTCGAAAAACCAAAAACCAAAAAACAAAAAAAAAAAAAAACAGTGCGGACTTGATTTACTTTGTTTGACTTTGTTTGATGTGTGTGGTGTTTTGCCTGCATGTGTACCTATGCACCATGTGCATTTAGTGTCTGTGGAGTCATGTGTGGGTATTGGATTTCCTGGAACCAGAGTTAGAGGGGATTGTGAGCCACCACGTGGGTGCTGGGAATTGAACCCGGGTCCTGTGCTAGAGTAGTCAAAGTTCTTAACTGCTGAGCCATCCCTCCAGCCTCTGGACTTGAGTTTTGCAGATGAATGTGAAAGTCCTGAGTTCCAGCAAAAATTCTGTTAGCTTTTGTGGCTCCTTCTGAAGCCTGGGACCCCTGTAGGATGGGGTTGTGCCAACTCCATCTTTGATTCCCACTCCTAATACAACACTTATTCGCCCGAGAAGGAGAACCAAAGGGGTCTGGGTAAATTTGGAAAGTCAAGTTCCCTTAAATAAGTGTGAATCTCAGTGGGAGACAACTAGGGAGGAGGGTTTGATGAAGGCTTTTTGGGGGGGGAGTAGAATAAAGCAGTGGGGTGCTGCCTGCTTTTGATAGTCTAGAGGGATTATAAGTAATGTTTGGAGGGACCCTGCATTCCAAGGTTGCTGCAAGGGTACAACTGGAGTGTTCTGTGATTCCCACACACTCCTGACTTCTCATAGGACCAGAGCTGAGGCTGTCTTGGAGGGACAAGTGAGCATCTGTCTCCACATGGGACACTAGGGAAGTAACTGTGAACCTTGACTGAGAAGCATCATTTGCAGATGACAATTAGTTCATTATTTAAACATTCCTTGAGAGCCTACTGCATGCTGAGGTGGATTCTGGGAACTAGAACAAAGCACCCGTGATGGTTAATAGCAATAGTTAACTGATGGGATTTGGAGTCAACATAGAGGCACCCCCTTTCTGGGTGTGTTCTTGAGGACATTTCCAGAAGGGTTAACTGAAAGGAGGAGCCCCGCCCCAAGAGTGGGCAGCCCTTTCTAGTGGCCAAGATATAAAAATGTCCCAGGAGAAAGCAATGCTTGGCACTTGACTTGGCTTCTTGCTAGTTGGTGAGTGAGTCTGTACCCTTGTGGCTGCCACCACCACCCTCCGCGGCCATCAGAATCCGGCTTCTTTGGCTTTCTGACCTGGACTGATGCCAGTGGCTCTCCAGGAATCCTCCAGACTTTCAGCACCAGCCTGGGGATGCTAAGGCATCCAGCCACCAAAGTTAGCCATCAGCTACCACGAGCGCAGTCTTTCCCGTGAGCAGACAGCCACTATTGGACTACCCAGGCTGTGTTATGTAAGGCAGCCCAGTAAATCCCCTTTGTAACACACATCCGTTCCAGTGGTTCTGTTCCTCTAGAGAACCCTGACTAATACAGCGTCCCATTTCCATTTTAATGAGGGACAATAGAGTGGGCAAGTAAAGAAATAGGCAAGTGAGGCCTCGTCTGGTGATACTGAACATCTTGACTAGGGTGATGGGGAAGCTGGGAAGTTGAGGCAGGCCTCAGAGGAGATGATGTTTGGACTGAGAAAACTCAAAGGATAGAATGGCACCAATCACGCCAGAACCTGGTGTGTGGGGGGTGGGGGGTGGGGGGATGGGGGGTGTCTATACAGAGGATATAACTAGAACAATGACTTTGCAGTAGAAATCAATAAAAAGAAAAAAGAACAAGACCAGAGGTTGTGACCTATAGGCAAAGAAAGGGTCACAAGCCTTGTGGAAAAGACACATAGAGCTAGGCAGGGTAGGTTTTATTCCAAGTGACTGTACTCATTAGTTACTGCTGTACGACAAATTTCACCCCTATTCCCATTTAATTGCTCAAAACTAAACGTGGTTTTATGTCAGTTTCTCTGGGTGAGAAACTGTTTTGGGTTGGCCCGCAGACAGCTTCAAGTTCAACTGGGAAGGCTTCACTTAAAGTTCCTGTGGATGTTGACCAGGCTCCGTTCCTCATGGGCTCTTGTTCTGAGGTCACCCTCCAATCCTTGCCATGTGGGCCACTCTATGCTGGCAGCTTGCTCCATCAAACCGTGCAAGCCAAGAAGGTGACAGTCTGCTGGCAACGTGGAAGGAAGCAGCTCTTTGTCACCCAATCTCAGATGCGACATCTTTCACCGTTGCCTTAATGTGTTTTGAGGAAGTAAGCCACAGACTTCACCCTCACTCAAAGGAACGCCTGGAGGTTGGCGCCTGAGATGATCTTAGGAATCTTACAGTCACACACAGGGTCCCATCAGTAGCATCTGAGCACAGGGTGACATAATCGGATACATATTTTCATTGGCCACTTTGGCTTTCTTGAGTACTGGAAGCATGAGTTGGGAGTTGGGCAGGAGTAGACGACAGATGGCAATTGGAGCGTTACATGGCTTGGGTAAGGATCTTGCGGGTGGATAGAAGATGAAGATGGATGGAAAGGAAGTGAGGATGGGTGGCACCAGGGCTGGCTGGACTATATCTTGCCTATGGGACGAGGATGCCTGGGACTCTTGCTTTTCCCTGGAACAGATAGGATGCCCATAACTCCATTCTTCTCCAGCCCTGCCTGTGGCCACACATTAGATGGATGGTTGGCTGGCATTAGGGGCACTAGCCCCAAGTGGAGAACACACATCTCCTTGTGCCAGGCCAATGGACTGCCCCCATGTCCTGAGTCTCGCTAACTTGCTCATAGTCAGAATAACCAAGCTACTGAGCAAAGTGGGGGAATACTGCACACCGACTTCACAAGCCAGCCAGAGCTGGAAAAGTGGCGTGTGTGTGTGTGTGTGTGTGTGTGTGTGTGTGTGTGTGTGTGTGTGACATAGCACCCCCTGGTGGTGGTGGTGCAGAAGAGTGGGGAGTTGAGATCAGCCCTTTAGTAGGGGACACAGACACAGAGTAGAGTATGTTCCGCATCCACCTGCTTCAGGGAAAGGGTTAGAGTATGTTCTCATCCCTGGGGGACAAGGGGATGTCCTCCTGCCTCCTGCCGAGGCAGCCAGGCACTGATTAAAAAGCAATTCACACCACTAATCCAGATGACATCACCAAATGCCGGCCACATTTTTTATGATTCCAACATAGCCTTTGACATATTGGCATCATCTTGCTTAGGGAGTCAAGGCCTGGGACTTTGGCTAATTAAGACATCAGTGTGGCAACAAAAGGGGAAAGCCTGGATGCTGGATTGGTTTTGCTCTCAGGACCCTGGCCCTACTTAGGGCCTTTCCAGGGGACTTCCATGTATACAGCCCTCCGAGGCCTCGCCTCCTGGATAATTGACAAGGATGGGAAAAGGACCAGACAGGAAGATCTCTGAATGAAGATCGGAAAGCACGGGGAGTCCTGAGGATTTTCGAAGTGGAGCAAGGGAGGATGGGCAGGCAGAATAGGACCTTAAAATTCATATTTATTTGGAGCTGGAGAGATGACTCGGGAGTTAAGAGCACTGGCTGCTCTTCTGGAGGACCTACGTTCGATCCCTAGCACCCACATGATGGCTCACAACCATCTGTAACTCTAGTTCCAGGGGATGCAACCATTCTTTCGACGTTTTGTGTGCCAGTGTGTATGAGTAGAGGTAAGTGTGAGGGCACAGCCGGGCCACATCACACCTGTGGAGGTCAAAAGATAACTTGTAGCAGTTGTCTCTCTCCTTCCACTATCGAACTCAGTTCATCGGAAGCACCTTTACCCACTGAGCCATCTCAACGACCTGAACTTCAGGTTTTTAAAAAAACAGCCATCGGGATACGTTGGATATTTTATACCCCATCTAGAGTCTCTTGAATAGGAATCAGGACATGTTGCCTTTGAGAATAAACACAGGAGCATTTCTGGCAGGCAGATGCTCTGGAAGCTTCTCCAGGCCTTTGACCTACCTGCACTTTGACCTCTCCCTAAGAGGTTTCGTCCCAAGTGGGCGCAGCGAGCATGGGTGAGTGGCACAGGTGTGGACCCACAGTGCCCGTATTCTATTTCCAGCTCGTATCTCTGACTCACGGAACGACCTTGCTGAGGTCACGGCTTTGTGTTTCTTCTAAGGGGGAGAAATTGCAGGGGTGGCAAAGCTTTCCTTTCCCTAAGGAACGAGAGTCCTGGAGCTGGGGGGCCTCCTGGTCCTCAGCCATGCCGTGCTGATATTAATTCAAAAACACAAACAAAACATCATTTAGATTCAGATCCCAGGGACTTTGGGAGACAGTCAAAGCAGGAAGCAAGGAGTTCCCGACAGGGAGATTTGTGGCCACTTTTCCATGCATGACTTCTGCAACATTTTCCAAGTCACGTTGCGTGCAAATAATTCCCCTCATGCCCTCGTGCTGTCTGCACAAGGGTAGAGGAAGCATTTCCTCTTCATTTCAGGACCCGGGGCCACAGCTATGGAGAGGCCTTTCTCAGCTGTTTTGTTTCCGGAAACCCCCTTGCATTATCTCGCTATCAAGCCTGGCCTGTTTTGTGGGCATGTATTGGCTAAATACTGTACATGTATTAGGTAGAAAGTACTGTTTTTGTTGATCGAAGTCACCCGTGAGTGAGTGCTATGTTTATTTACCCTTGGTGTCCTTTTTCTAGATAAGAGCCCACTTCTCACCAGGCTAAATTTTAACAGAAAAGGTCTGGGAAGGTTTCAGAAAGACAAAGGAACCTGCCCTATAACTCTGTGGTCAGTGGTAGATCCAGGATCAGACGGGGGTGGGGGGTGGGGAGAGATGGCAGGAAGATACCTGTGCATACCTAGACCCTCATTTACAAGGGAGGGCAAAATGACTTCCCAGTCAATCAGGTGTCCTGAGACAAAAAAGCTCAGAGCTCCAACAGGGACCGCGGTATTGCTCAGCCCTGGTGAGAACAGTCGAAACAGACTCTGGTGCTGAAGGGGGCAGCATCTCTCTTTTCAGGGGGCTCTTGCAGACTAGCCAGTAGTGGCATGCGCTTACTCTGGCCGCCTGCTCGCATCTTCAACAGCACACCACCAGTGTGGCTAAGGCACCTTCATCTACCCAGATCTTTCCCATCCCAAAAGAGGCAGAGCCCCCTGAACCAAGGGATTGTAAGGGCATTCTGGGACCTCCGGAGAGAGTGGGGATACAAGACTGTAGGTCTGGCTTGGTGGCATGGGTTTGTGCAGGGGGAGGAGCTACTGAGGGGACCCAATACTCAGCCCCTCCTGGGACTCAAGCAAGCATTATCCTCTTGGGCCCTTGGCTCCATCCCAAAGACTTGATTGCCTGATCCCTGGCTCAGAGGGACCAACTGGATTCCAAACTGGAAAAAGAGGTCATCCAACTCCCTTCCAAACTGGGAAAAATATATCCAGACTTAGCTCTGGTGCTTCGGAATAACTGGCTCCACCAATCCCCTGCAGAGCTAGGGCTGGGGCAGAGGCCATGGGGGGCATGTAGTGGACAGCTGTTCCCTGAGTTATTTTTGGGCCAGGGGCTGAGCTTTTCAGTCACAGGGCATTGGGATTAAAATAGCCACCTGCGGGGCAATTCCCTTGTAGCTCCGTGGGGGCTTTCCAAAGGAAAAGAGTCAAAGCCGGGGTGGGGAGGGTGACTTGAGGAATGGCAAGGAAGGAATTCTACCACGGTCTAAGACCAACCTCACCTTTGTGCAGCTCGAAGCCTTGGCATCTCTCTGACCAGATCACTTTTCTCGGGTATCAAAATGATGGGGAACGGAAAGAGTTGGTAACTCCCGAATTCTGCTTCTGACCTTCCTCAGCTACCCTCCCCATTTCACAGATAGTTCCACAGGAGTTCAGGGGGCCTAGGAGGCTCTGGCCCCCAGGTCATCCACCTCCCAACTCCCTTCCAAACTGCCCCAAATGCCTCTTGCTTGAGCCTTGCTCAGAGCCCCAGTAGATCCACGCTGGGAGGATAATCAGTTCCATCCCCAAGCTCAGGACCAGCATGGAAAACGCTGACTGGCCCGGGTCATCTTTCCAGTCACAGCAGAACTGGCAGCTACCCGCCAGGCTCACACCCTTCTCCAGAAGGAGGTGGGCCAAAGGCAGGTGGGTGGAAGGAGGGAAGCCCAGCCGTCCTGGAGCCTAGCCCGTACCTCAGATTCGCAACCCCAGACGGGGACTTGACAGCCTGCGGGCATTGTCCCGGACTTGGAGCTAAAGTGACAAGGGCCCCTTTGGCAGAGACTAGGGTGGCGCTGCGGGCGCATGCCCCAGACACGCCCTATGAAAATCGCTCCAGGGATCGGTCACCGAACTTAGTCTTGAACACCGCTGGCCAGGTCCGTGCGACAGGTTCTACTTCCCAGCCCGAGTGGGGTCTCGCTGGGCTCCCTCCGTGATCACCACCTATGCCTTGGAATGTTCCAGAGGGTCAATTTCCTGTGCGGGTGAATTCGGCGCCCAGCGCCTCTCCTCTGCCTCCTCCCTCCCCGCTGCCCGGACACCCCAGGTCGCTCTGTCCCCGCCACACTCTCATCGCCCCCGCGCGCCCGGGAGCATTTTCCCCGCCCCGCGCCGCTGCCCTAGGGCTCCCGGCGCCCCGCAGCCAGGGCCCCGCTACGCCTGCTTCGCCCCACGAACCGTGTCCTCCGGAGCCCCCGGGGCCATGAGTCTCTGCTCTGTCCCCTGCCGCCCCACCGGCGCCGCTGCGGCGCTGGGGCTCGGTAGCCTCTTGATGCTGCTCGGGCCGGGACGCGCGTGCCCCACGGGCTGTGCCTGCACCGACCCCCACACCGTGGACTGCCGTGATCGCGGGCTGCCCAGCGTGCCCGATCCCTTCCCCCTGGACGTGCGCAAACTGCTTGTGGCCGGCAACCGAATCCAGCAGATCCCCGAGGACTTCTTTATCTTCCACGGAGACCTGGTCTATCTGGATTTCAGGAACAACTCCCTGCGCTCGCTGGAGGAGGGCACATTCAGTGGCTCGGCGAAGCTGGCCTTCCTGGACCTGAGCTACAACAACCTCACTCAGCTGGGCGCCGGCGCCTTCCGCTCGGCGGGACGACTGGTCAAGCTGAGCCTGGCCAACAACCACCTGGCCGGTGTGCACGAGGCCGCCTTCGAGAGCCTGGAGTCGCTGCAGGTGCTGGAACTCAACGACAATAACCTGCGCAGCCTCAACGTGGCGGCTCTGGATGCACTGCCGGCGCTGCGCACTGTGCGCCTGGATGGGAATCCCTGGCTATGCGACTGTGACTTCGCCCACCTCTTCTCTTGGATTCAAGAGAACGCATCCAAACTGCCCAAAGGTGAGCCAGAGGGTGGCTGGAAGCCAGGGCAGGGTGGTGTAGGGAAGGAGATGGGAGAGTTCAGCATGCTCCGGATGTTCGTGACCTCGCTTTGGGGACTCAGTAACAAGTGCCCTGAATGAGAATCGCTATAGGTGTAACTCCACAATATCAGAGGCCTGAACGTCTCCCGGATATGTTGACATAGAAAATGTCAACGAACCCATCTGGAACTCTCCCAAGTGTCTACCTTTCTTCTTCACCTCCTACCCAGATTCAGGTTCCGCCTTTTCTTCATCTTTGTGGTCCACATCCTCTTTGGGTCCTAGGAGAGGTGGGTGTGAGCCACGTACAGGCCCCTCCTAATGGGAAAACCCCGTGCTGTGTGGGACGCCATACCATTCCCAGAACCCAGAGATGGAGAGGAGCTGGTCAGTCCTGAACGTGGTCTAGCTGCACAGATTCTAACCTGGTCCTTTTGTTCCCGGATCCCCTTGACTCTTCAGAACATCTCTGGGGAAGAAAATTTCTGGCTAGGACAAAGGCAGCCTAGATGTGGAATTGTGGGACAGAAACCTTTTGGGTGGGTACCTCCCCTGCTTTCCTGCTTGCTGCCCCTCCTGCTTTCTCACTTACACCCAAATGGCTGATGGGAACACCAGGGCTCTAGGAACACAGAATGAAGGAGGTAAAGGCAGAGTTGAGATGTCAGGGACCCCAGCATTTGTCGGAGTGCACGCCAGGACTGATAGCAGGTGATAGCCATGCCTTGGGTAGAGTTCACCCTTCTACTCATGAGCCTGTGAGCACTGGCCCAAATTGACCTCTCAGTCCAGAACCAACCTCCGGAGAGCCTCTAAATTTTGGTGACATTGTCTGCAGTCCTGAGCACACGTTACAAAAGGCGGCCTAGCTGTGAGCTTCCCTTTAGTCTTCGGACTAAAGTCGAGAACTCAGAAACACTGTTCCTTGGTGTATGGGACTCCCGTGTCTACTTGTCCACCCCACAGGGTCATAAGCACACACCCTGAGGCCCTGCGGTTACTCCTGTGATAAGAGGACACTTTCTCTCCCTAATACCTCTCCTCTGTGAACAGTTCATAAAAGATCTAGCCTGCAAGCTGCAGAGTCCCCCAGGTTTGAGTGATGCCCTTCTCCTGCCTGGCTCCCTAGATCTGCCAGGATATTCTGAATGACAGGAATGTCCTGTCAAAGCCTTCTCTGGGGAGAGGGTCACTTTTCTGTGGTTGTTCCCCTCTTGGTGGACTGCTTCTCAGTTATCTGAGTGTGTGTTTACTATGGGGCTCTCATTGTCTTCCAGTTGGGGGCAGGAGCTTGGGTTCTGTTTCCAGGGTTGCCTTGGGTAGCTGGGGCCTTGAGTGGGCTTTAAATGCTTCTGTGCCTTGGCTCCGTTGTCCCTTAACTACTTGGGTTGACCTCTGAGACCTCCACAGTGCCTTGGGTCAGAGTCTGAAGTTGTGGGTTTTGCTTTAAGGTCTTGGGGACTCTGAGGAGGTAAGTCACTTAAGGTTTTCCCTTCTTCATGTGTTGTCAAAACCAAAACACAGTAATGAGGGTGTAGCCCCAGAGCAAGGGGAGCTGTATCTCTTCCACCATCCATCATCCATGGGAGAAAGTGGGCAGCAGGTGGACACAGAAGGCTGGAAAGAATGGACAGGCACTGAAGACCGTGTAAGGGTCCTGGGGATAGGGCAGGGGGGAGAGGAAGACCAGTCTCATCCAGCCAGGAGAGGAGGGTGCCAGCTGGAAGACACCTCCTGGGCCCAGAGCCAAGGGCAGCTCCAGTCTCTCAGGACAGCTGCCTACAGAATGTGGCCAGAACAGTGTCCCCAAAGTGAACCAGAAGCAAGGGGGTGAGGGACCTGGCGAGTGCAAGACTCAAGCTCTGATCTGGACTCAGGTTTACGATTTTGGATGAGTCCCTGACCTCCCCCAGCCTCAGCTTCCCTGCTTCTGAAATCAAGATATGGACATTGTCCTCCTACCTGCTGGGAGGGCACAATGATACCCAGTGTGTTGTGGATGCTTAAGAGGGGTTAATATCCACTCCCTCCTTTATCATACTTCACAGCTCTTCAAACTTTAAATGGCACATGGTAATTGTGTACATTAATGGGGCACATCATGTGATAATTTAATTCATGTACGTGATATATAGCTATCAAATAAGAGGAGCTTACCATTTCTATCCTATTAACCATTGATCATTTCTTTGCTCTGGCCTCGTGCAGACTCCTCCTGGTCTTAATTAAATATAAGTATGTTGATATGGGGACTAGACATGGCTCGGTTTATAAAGTGCTGCCACACAAGCCTGAGGACCTGAGCTCCGATCCCCAGGCATACGTGTGAAAACCAGGCATGATAGTGTGTGTCTACGGTCGGATGGGCAGAGACAAATAGATGCCAGGAGCTCATTGAGCAGCCAATCGAGCTGTATCAGGAACCTCCAGGCTCAGTGGGAGATACTCTCAAAAAGGAAAAGAAAAAGATGGTGGAGGAGGCTAGAGAGATGGCTCAGTGGTTAAGAGAACTTACTGCTCTTATATCTTATAGAGGATCAGAGTTCAGGTCCCAGCACCCAGGGTGATTCCGCCTCCAGGAGATCCAACAACCTCTTCTTGTTGGTACTACGCTCATACCGCACGCATAGCCTCTCCATTGCAGACCTGTAGAAACATAATTAAAAATAGAAACAAAATTTTCAAAGGATACTTAAAAAGAGATGGAGAGCACTTGAGGAAAACACATGACCTCTGGCCTCCATCCATCGGCACACTTCACATGTACATGTGTACCTGGATACACATGTACACTGCACATACACACACAATAAATAATAAGTAATTAAATAAGAAAAGCTGCCTGTACTGTAGAACACTGGGGTTTATTCCTCCTTGGGATCCATTATGTGGTCTCCCTCTGGTCTCCACCCCCACCTCCTTCTCAGTCTACATCTATCATGAAGGCCAAGGTCAAATCTCCAAGGCCCAGGTGGGGGCACTGAAGTTTGTGTGTGTGTGTGTGTTTGCAGTGCCAAGGGCTCTACCACTGAGTGACACCCCCAATCTTTGTAAGACACTTATCTCATCTGTAAATAATGATAAAGTACCCCGCTAGGCTCAGAACGGTAACTTTTTTTTTTTTTTTTTGATTTTCGAGACAGGGTTTCTCCGTAGCTTTTGGTTCCTGTCCCGGAACTAGCTCTTGTAGACCAGGCTGGACTCGAACTCACAGAGATCTGCCTGCCTCTGCCTCCCGAGTGCCGGGATTAAAGGCGTGCGCCACCACCGCCCTGCTAGAACGGTGACTTTTTAAATGGTGGTGTTGTCTAGACTGCCTCACTGCAGCAGAGGCATGTGTGCAGAAAGGCCACACTCACACGAAAACAAGGCTGGAAGATGCTTCCTCCTGACTCCCAGTTTCTTAGCCATCCTGACCACCAACTTTCTCCAATGAAAATCAGGCTGGACTAGGGTACAAGCGTCAAGCCTTCTAAGAACAAACGTTGCCTCTTCCCAGAGAGGGAACCCCCAGACCTGAGCAGAGGGCGTCCTCTAGTATTGCTCCCTGTACCTCTGCCCCCTCCTCCAACAGGACGAGTTTTCTCCTTGTGACTTTGACTGCCTCAGACAGTAGTAAAAATGTGTTGTCTGCCAGTGAACCTCCCCTGGTGGCCACACAGGGATGGGGAGTTTGGAGCCTCAAAGCAAGTTCCCAGGAGAGGAGTGGGGAGGGGAGACAGGGACAGGCCAGGCTCTTTCACTGGGCCTAAGGTCAGAGAAGAACCTGCCCTGCTGAAGGGAGAGGGCAAGGGATGCCAGCAGCACCCGTGGCCAGGTAACAGAAAGCAAAACAAACTAGCAAATGACAAGCCAAGCAGAAATTCTAGGATGCCCAATTAGTGTTGAATTTCAAATCAATGATAAAGCACTTCTTAATATAAGTATGTTATTCCTAAAGATATGAAGACCAAGTATGCTATACCTATTTAATGAAATATGACATATTTAGTATTTATATGGAATGTTATTTGTCCTTTATATGAATCCAGGCCTAATTGGGCATCCTATATTTGTGTTTTCATTTAATTTTATTTATTTAGTCGGGAGTGGTGACATATGTGTATTAAAGTGTGAATGTGGAGGTCAATGGACCACTTTTCAGAGTTTGCTGTCTCCTTCCACTGTGTGGGACACGGGGGTAAAACTCAGGTTGTCAAGCACTAGGACTAGACAGAAGAAGCAGCCTGGTGTCACCCAGGAATTGGGGACTGAACGGGGAAAGACAGTGTCCCTTTCCCATGTCTCTCAGGTGTCCATTGGTGTCCACGAAGCCACCTTGCCATCTCCCGTGCTCCCTTTGATTTGCTTGTGTTTGCAGGAGGGTCTTGCTGTGCAGCCTAGGCTGGCCTGGAACTCA
Organism: Microtus pennsylvanicus; assembly: GCF_037038515.1. Taxonomy (NCBI): domain Eukaryota; kingdom Metazoa; phylum Chordata; class Mammalia; order Rodentia; family Cricetidae; genus Microtus; species Microtus pennsylvanicus. Next base: position 74,516,470 of record NC_134591.1, read on the forward strand.
TGATTCTCCTGCCTGAGCCCCTCGAGTTCTAGGATCCCCAGCATTCATCTCCATGCCCAGCTCTCTGGCATCCCGACCGTGCTGCCGACAGTTATAAACCTCTTTGTCGTTTCTAAGTCTCTTTTGACTTAACATCTGTGTCCGATGGACACCTCCCCAACAACTTTCCCACCAAGAAACAAAGCAGTTACCAGGATGGATTGGCCGGCATAGGGCTGAATAGTTAGTGACAAGCTGGCACTCTGGGGTACCCCACCGCATGCCCCATCCTGAGAGACATGGGAAGGGACACTGTCTTTCCCTGTTCAGTCCCCAAATCCTGGGTGACAGCAGGCTGCTTCTTCTGTCTAGTCCTAGATTCTGTACCTGTTCTGGTGGTTCCCCACGAGATACCTGGCTCACAGGTAGGGAGGGACAGTGGGAGGCCGGGGCACAGGTCTCATATTTCTTTAAATAGAAAGTACCCCAGACCTGGAAGCCAGAGAGACTTTGGAAATCACTCAGGTGGCCAGCCAGGGTAGTGAGGCCAGGAAACATCTGGTAATGACACCTTTGTCACAAATGCTATGCTTTCCCTTGCGTCAGAGCTTCCTTCTCATAGGCCTGGCAAGTAGACAGCCTAATCTGAGAGCGAGCCACCTGGGAACTTCCTGCGGATCCCTAGGTCCCCAGGCTTCTTGAATAAGTGCCAGGGGAGAAGGTCATGATCTGTTCTGTATGAGCCCCCTTTGAGGCTTCCCTATGCACAGAAGCCTAATAACTGCTTCGGGGAAGCCTTGGCTCTCTGGCTCTGTAGTTTGCAGCTGGGTGGCTGTCTTAAGTTACTATTGCTCTGTTGAAACACCATGGCCAGAAGCAACTTAGGGAGGAATGATCTGGTTTACATTTCCACATCCCTACTTATCATCAAAGGAAGCTAGTGCAGAGCCTGTCGAAGGTGCTGCTAACTGGCTTCTTCCCCAGGGCTTGCTCAGCCTGCTTTCTTATAGAACCAAGGACCAGCCCATGGATGGCACCCCCTGTAATGATTCCACATCAATGCCCTTCAGGTTTACTGACAGTCTGATCTTTTTTTTTTTTTTGAAACTTTTCAGTGAATTTTTATTAGGCGTTGCATCATGATTCAGGGTCTCAGGGTAGGGACCATCATATACCCAGGCCCCCTCCCTTTTCTGTATGAGGAAAGGACAGTGAACAGAAGAGAGGAGGGTGGAGCCAGGCCAGATCTTCCCAGAAAATGTGCCTTCTGCTCTGCCATCATCCCAAGCTGAGACCCATGATACGGGGCAGAGGGACTTGTATACAAGTTGGTACCACTCACACAAGGAGACATCAACCCCCCTCCCCCCATGGGGAACTCTGTTAACCAATCACAGCTAATTGGGGCGTGGCGATCTGGACCCCAGGAAGAAAAACTGGGAGATCCAGGTGCTTGCTCTCTCTCTCTCTCTGTGGTGCCTGCCGGACAGGCCAATTGTAAGTCGGACCTCCCACTCTTATAGTGTGAGTTTGCCCTCTTTAACCATTAAAGTATAACTGTTATTCTTGAGCTAGCCTGGTTATTTATCGTACCGTCTTAATTCTCTACACCGCCCCCCCCCCCTTGTGGTCATTGCCTTCTCGCAGTGGTGGAAGTCCAGATAGTTCAGCCAGCAGTGCCTGGTCTGGTTCTGGTTTGGGAAGTGGCTGTCAAAGAGGACAGTTTCGTAGTTCTTGATTTTAGTCTTGATGTCCTCAGCCCTGGTGCTGACTCCTGAAGACTGCCTTGGAGCAGTGGTAGTTCAAGGTGACCCTTAGCCAAGGTGCCAACCCACAGTCTGATCTTATGAAGGCATTGTCGTCTTCTTTTTCCTTTCTTTTATTAAGAATTTTTAAAATACAATCTTTTCTCATTTTACATAGCTATCCCTGTTCCCACTCCCTTTCCTCCTCCCTCTTCTCCACCTTCCCCCCTACCCCACCTCTCCATCTACTCCTCAGAAAGGGTAAGGCTTCCCATGGGGAGTCAACAAAGTCTGACACTTCCCTTCCAGGCAAGACCAAGCCCCTCCCCCCATTACCTAGGCTGAGCAAAGTATCCCTCCAAAAAGAGTGGGCTCCAAGATGCAGAGGCATTTTCTTAATTGAGGTTCCCTCCTCTCTGATGACTTTAGTGTGTGTCAAGTTGACATAAAAACTCTTCAGTATAGCAATGTGACCTAAATCGCTTACTGTCTCTAGGCCTAAGAAATTTCTTCTGCAATCAAGTGTATCAGTGTTAGACCTGGAGAGCCATTTCCAAATGAAAGTCTGTGGGTTAAAAAAAAAGGTGTGTATTCATAAATGTTTCTTTTCCATTCTATTTACTTATTTGTTTATTTGTTTAGTTGGTTGGTTGGTTTTGCAACAAAGTCTCCCCATGTAACTCTGGCTAGCTTGGAACTTGCTGTGTAGACCAGGCTAGCCTTGAATTCACAGAGATCCACGCGTCTATGCCTCTTCGTATACCACTCTGCCTGGCTATGCAAATATTTTCATGAGGTTGGGCACGCCCTATGTGGACGTGTGCACAGCAGCCTGAGATGCCATCACAGAAGGCCTGCTCACATGTGCTCCCTCGCCTTGGTCCTGGAGCCATGGTGGAAGGATGGTCGCTGGATTGAGAGATAGAAGCTGGCAGATGCAGGACTGTATGCCTGGGTTTGGAGGTGCACAGAGCAGGTGGCACAGTCTACATCAGGCCTGAGAGAGCAGATGTTGGGAAAGGAGCCAATGGATCTCATTACAGAGGCTGATTTAGCTAGGCCTCTTCTTGGACCTTCTCTTTCTAGCCACGGTCCTGTGTCCTCAAAGGTCACAACTCTCAGTACCAGACAGGGGATGCTTGAGTCTAATTGTCTTATGACCTTGACACTAGGAGAAGTAGGGTGTGGGCTGGGAGGAGGGTAGCTGTGGCAGAGCTAGGCAGAAGTGCCTTGACTCTGCCTAGCCCTGGTCTCCACCGGGAAAGCCTACTAGAGAGAACCCAGTAGAAAGGCCTGGAATGTCCCGGCTCTCGCTGGCTGGGAACCCCAGTGGGCACTTCTGTGGGCAGAATCCTTCCGTGCGAGGGTGCTATGGCAGACAGGGTGCTTAGTCAGCCCCTGTACCATATCACTTAACCCAGTTTGCTACCTGGCTCAACTCAGGACCAGTGGGGGAGCCTATCCTGAGCCCCAGAAACTCCTTCGATTTTCTGACGTCAAGCAGTCTCGCCTAGGGCAAGTGAATGGAGATTACTGTCATCCAGATGGAGAAAGAGCCAAAGCTTGCCTGAAAGTCACAGGATACTTCCTCTTAGACAGCTCCAAGGTGACTCTTCTTCTAAAAATAAAATAAAAGCAGTTTTCTTCTCCTGATTATAAAAGTAATAAGCTTCACTTAGCAGTCAGGGGTGGGGGAGTGGATACACATTACATAATGAAGATAAAACTTAAAGACAACCCCCCCCCCCAAAGCAAACAAGCAAACAAACAAAAATCCCCAGAGGTCTGAGAGGTGGCTCAGCAGTTAAAAGCTCTGGCTGCTCTTGCAGAGGACCTGAGTCTAGTTCCCAGCACTCACATGGTGGCTCGCACCATCTGTAATTCCAGTAGCTCCAATGTCTTCTTCTGGCCCCCAAGTACATTACACACTCATGACGCACTTAGCATACGTGTAGGCAAAAACTCATACACATAAAATATAAGTTAAACAACCAAAATATTTTTATATTTATTTATTTATTTATTTCATGGTTTCTCTGTATAACAGTCCTAGCTATCCTGGAACTCACTTTGCAGACCAGGCTGGCCTCGAACTCCCAGAGATCCAGCTGCCTCTGCTGGGATTAAAGGTGTGCGCTACCACCACCAGGCTGAAATCCTTTTACTATTAAAGTTCTAGGCTAATATTTTTTTTTAAGATGGCATTATGGTGTACACCTTTAATCCCAGCCCAGCCTGGTCTACAAGAGCTAATTCTGGGACAGGTTCCAAAGTCACAGAGAAACCCTATCTCAGAAAAAAAAAAAGTGAAAGAAAACAGACCATTATGTTAAAAAACCAAAGCGACCAAACAAACAAAAAAGGAAATAAATTAGTCACAAAACAATCAGTCCTGTGCTGGGTGTTTTTATGTCAATTTGACACAAGCTAGAGATATCTGAAAGGAGGGAGCCTCGGTGGAGGAAATGCCTCCTTAAGGGCCAGGCTCTAAGGCATTTTCTTATCAGCGGAACAAGGTGGGAGGGCCCCGCCCATTGTGGGTGGGGCCATCTCTGGGCTGGTGGACCTGGGCACTATAAGAAAGGCTGAGCAGGCCACGGAGAGTGAGCCAGTAAGCAGCACCCCTCCATGGCTTCTGCATTGGCTCCTGCTTCCAGTTTCCTGCCCTGCTCGAGTTCCCGCCCACAGTGCTTTTGATGATGAACTGTTATATGGAACCATGAATAAAATAAACCCTTTCCTCCCCTAGCTGCTTTTGGTCATGGTGTTTCATCACAGCAATAGGAACCCTAACTAAGACAAGTCCTATACAATTAGCTCCATATTTGTGGAGGAACAAGGTGGTGAAATTCACAGAAGAGGGAGGAGAATGGGGGTGGCCAGGGGCTGGGCAGTGGGCATTTCACGGGTACAGTTTCTGTTTGAGAGAGATAGGAGCGCTGGCTACACGATGCCAGGATGCTCCAGTGTGAGCCCTTGACCCGAAGTTGCCCTACATCCTTCTCGCCACGAAACCAGCTTATTTAATCAGACGGAGTGTCTGCCGGCCGAGACAGTAAGGATAATTGGAAACTGTCCCCCGTGCGATAGTGGATATTTAATGAAAGTGGCGGTAGAAAACAAAAGTTAGCACTATGGGAAATTGGAGCCCGTGCTCCTTGGCACCCCAGAGCAAGAACGAGCCCCACAGGGCTCCTTGCAGGCCTCCTTAGGCAGCATTCCTCTGTGGCCCGGAATAACTCCAGCTGAGGCCACAGCACATATACCTTCTTCAGATGTTCAGGGTGACAGAGAATAGGTGTCTGGAAAGACACTAAACAGGCCATCAGGAGACTTGGGATCCAGGCCAGAGTCTGGGTGACTGCCCTATTTAGCTTTCTATTGCCGTGATAAATACTATGAAGCCAACTTGGGGAGAAGGTCAAAGGCAGGGGGAAATGAGAGCTGGAACTCATCTCACAGGCCACAGCCCATCGTTGAAGGAATTCAGAGTAGTAACCCAAGCAGGCCAGGACTTGATGCAGAAACCACGGAGGAATACTACTGACTGGCTGGTTTCCAGGCCCACCAGCCTAGGGACAGTACTGAGCAGAGTGGCTGGGTCCTCTTTCACCAGTAGCAATCAAGAAAATGCCCCTACACACATGCCCACACGTGACCAGTCTGATGGAGCCAATTCTTTAACTGCACTGTCCGCCCTCAAGATTAGCCATCATCACAGTGACCTTAGGCAAGTTGTCTGATTTCCCCGGACCCTTCATCTATAATATAAGTGAGGGCAGGGGAAGGAGGGAAGTTCAGGCATCAAAAAAGGTATCTTCTCACACATCTGACCTTCCACTATGTGATGCTTGAGAAGACACAGCTGCTGAAAGCCTGGCTGGAGATTTGGAAGGCCCCAAACTGCTATTTCCCTATTTCCTGAGCATTTTATTTGTTGTTTGTTTGTTTTTGAGGTGTTTTGTTTTTTCCTTCCTTCCTTCCTTCCTTCCTTCCTTCCTTCCTTCCTTCCTCTCTCCCTTTCTATTTCTTTCTTTCTCTCTCTCTCTCTTTCTTTCTTTCTTCCTTTCTTTCTAAGTTCTATGAGGCAGGCAGGGTAAAGCGAAGGTGGGGGTTTTTCCAGCACCCCCTTTAGCCTTGTCCCTAAGGCCTCTGACACTCCCAGAAGATGGACAAGAGCTGTGTCACACAGGTCTTGGCTCCTGATTGCACAATACAGCATGCAGCTCAACTGGTGACCAGAGTAATACCAAATCTCTCGGTGACATTCTTTTCTACAGCCTGTCAGGTTGATGATGATGCATAGGTGACTAGCCAGAGCTGGAGAGATGGCTCAGCTGGTAAGGACAATTGCTGCCGGGCCTGGTGACCTGAGTTTGCTATGTGGGAAATGGTGAAAGGAGAAACGGACTCCTGTTCTTGTCCTCTGACCTGCACAAGTGTGTTGTTTTAAGCACCCTCCACGCCAAACACAAAAATAAAGTGTAATGAAATTTTAATAGGAGAAAAAAACCAATCCTAGAATCATCTGAGAAGAGAAGATCATGACTCCTCTACCATAAATAGCCTGCAGCCATTAAGTGTGTATTTTTGTGTGTCTCTCCATGTGATATATGTGAGCGTGTGTTATACACTCGCAGTGCATGCACCCTTGCTAAAAAGTATATTCAGAGGCCAGAGTACATCTGATGTCATGCTCCGCCTATTTCCTTTAGACAGGGTCTCTCACAGAGCCTAGGGCTAGCCTGGCAGCCAGCAAACCCTAGCCATTTGCCTGTCTCTGTCTCGTATAGCACTGGTCTTACAGGTATGCATGTGGCCGTGCCTGCCTCAAAAAAATGTTGATGTTGGGATTACAGGTGCATGAACAGTTTCACCTACCTTTTGAAAAAAAAAATATAGACCCTGGAAATTCGAACCCAGCTCGGTGTACTTGCATGGCAAGCTCATTTAACCATTCTCTAACTTCCAAAGTGTATTTTAGTCTATAGTCCAAGATTCAGGAGGCTGAAGTCGGAGGATCTCTTGAGGCCAGGAGTTTGAAACCAGCCTGGGAGACAGTGAGACAAATGCCCAGAAGTGGCATGTTGTATTTGGTAAATGGAAAGATTTTCCCAATATGGTCACCAAACACGGCGCTGAGGATATTTCTTCCAGACAGATCTGTGTGTGCTTACACCTAGAAGAGGACCTAGGAACAGCTAAACCATTGTGCAAATCGGATTTGTGAGTTCTTGCCTCTGCCTTTTGCTCATTTATTGCTGGCGTCTCGGTGTGTATGTCAGTTTTGCCTAATAAGCGGAATCGGGAAAGCTGAAACCTATCTTTAACAACAGAAGTGCTTAGGAGAGCCTGTAGCCAATTGGACTGAGAAGCTCTCAGGAGGCCAGAGCTGGAGAAAGGCCCCCTGAGAGATCTCAGCCCAGCCTGGTCTTTGGCAAGGGGCCGGGCCAGGCTTGCGAGATTAATCTCAATCCACCATCTGCTGTGTCACTGTCTATTTCGAGGATGGCAGTTTGTCACCCTCGCCACTCAGGTATCAGCTGTGGGGAGAAGTCATCATTCAAGGGGGTGGAGCCTGGGATGTGGGTGGGAGGAGGACCCCAGCCCCTCGCAGGAGTGCCACAGCTATTCCTAGAGAGAAGATAGGCAGGAACAAGATTGAGCTGCCTGGTGGGTGAATGAGCAGAGGAAGAGCCACTACAAGGCAGAGGTCAGGAGGTCACATAAGCTGCCCACTGGGAAGTCACCCCAGGAGAGGTGATCTGCACGGGCACCTTTCCTATGGCCCTCCCGCCTGCATGGGCCTCCGAGCTGGCGGTTTTGCAGGACATCTGGGCAGCCGTAGATAATAAGGGGTTGTGAGGCAGTAGCTGTCAGAACAGGGGCTAACTCATCCTTGAATTCCATTTCCCATAACCCATCCCGGGACTAGTGAGCATAAGCAAGAGAAACCAGCCCTGACTGAGCAAAGGGAAGGTTATTAACGGAAGGATGCCAGCCGATCCTTAGCGCTGAAGAAGCGGGCTCAGGACAGGGATGCAGCTCAGCTGCCAGCGTGCTTGCATGGCGTGCAGGAAGCCCTGGGTTCCACCGCTGGCACCGTAAACTGGATGTGGTGGATAAATGCCATGGAGGTAGAGGTAGGAGGATTGCCTGGGAAGCCAACATTGGCTACATAGTGAGACCCTGTCTCAAAAATAACCAAAACCTCAAACCATAGTGAGGGGAAGATGGCTCTGGGGGTTTGGAGAGTCGAACCCCACTGGTAGGGGCAGCAGGAGGGGCGGCTGGACTAAGCGGGCTCCACTTTCTTTTGAGCTATTGAGTTTAAGTGTTGTCCTGGCACAGAGACAATTATCCTTGTGGGAGAGAGGCCAAGAGATATCTGAAAGACAACGACGCAGAGCAGAAGATCCCGGGAAGACAGGTTAGAGTAGGAAGCGACGAGCCAAGGACAGGCAGCCTCTCTCCTAGGGTCTTCAGAGGTAGCCCTGATTCTGACCTCCATAGCTGTGAGAACATACCCGCTCCCTCTCTGTGTGGAGACAAGTTCTTATATCTTGTAGCTCAGGCTAGCCTCAGTCTTGACCTTTCCTGCCTCACCTCAGCCTCCAGAGTGTGGTGATTTCATGCGTGTGTCATGATGCTCAGTGTTCACCTCTGCCCCAGAGTGAACCTTTTTTATTTGTTATGCGTGTGGCCCTGGGAATTGAACACAGGCCTTGTGAGTGCCAGGCAATAAGAGTTCGGCTTCTAAGCTATACCCCCAGCCTTTTTTTTTTTTATGTTGTTTTGAGACGTGATCTCTCCACGTAGCTCAGGCTAGCTTCTAACTTTTGATTCTCCTGCCTCAGTTTCCTAAGTACCCTGGGATTACAGGTGTGAGCCACCACAATCAACTGCAATTAGTCTGGGTGCCCCTGTTTGTGGGTAGTTACTGGGGCAGCTATGAGGAAATGATGCAGGTCCACGCCCTGTGGAATTGTCAGTTGGGGTGCAGGAGACACAGTCCCCCATTGTCACTCTCAGGTACTAGAAGAACTTCTCCCAGACTTTTAGGGGTCCCCAGTCAGGCAAAGCCAGGATTTTTGAGTCAACACAGGAAAGAATTTAGGACTGGCCAGTTTATGAGGTTGATTTGGAGATTTTATTAAAGATACATTTTTTTAAAGATTTATTTATTTATTATGTATACAACATTCTGCCTCGATGTATGCCCACTCGCCAGAGGAGGGTGCCACATACAGGTGGTTGTGAGCCACCATGTGGTTGACTGGGAATTGAACTCAGGACCTCTGGAGAAGCAGCCAGTGCTCTTAACCTCTGAGCCATCTCTCCAGCCCCCCAAAGATATTTTAATATAGGTTCAGGTGTGGGGGTTAGAAGAGAAGGCAGCTCAGGACAGACAGACACACCTGAGAGCATGTGCTCAAAGAGTCACAGGGAGCCAGACATACCCACGTGTGGGCTCTTAGGGGAGAGTGGCTCGTCTAAAGTTATTTGTCTTGGTTAAGTGTCTGTCAAGCTAGAGTCAGTTGGGGGAAAAAAAATCTCATTAGGAAATGCCTCCAGTCACTGAGCAGGCAGAGGCAGGCAGAATTCTGTAAGTTCGAGGCCAGCCTGGTCTACAGAGCTAGTTCCAAGACAGGCTCCAAAGTTACAAAAAAACCCTGTCTCAAAAAACCAAAAAGGAAAAAAAAAAGAAAAGAAAAGAAAGAAAGAGAAAATGCCTCTATCAGATTAACCTGTGGGCATGACTTTAGGGTATTTTCTTGGTTGATGAATGTTTGGGGCCCAGTCTACTGTAGACAGTGCCAGCCCTAAACTGGTGGTCCTAGGCTATATGAGAAAACAGGCTGAGGAAGCCATGGGAAGCAAGCCAGTAAGCAGTGCTCCTCCATGGCCTCTGCTTTAGTTCCTGCCTTTATGCTCCTGCCTTGAGTTCCTGTCCTGACTCCTCCGATGATGGACTATAACCTGGAAGCCAAATAAACCTTTTTCTCCCCAAGATGTTCCTGGTTAGTGTTTCAGAAATCATACGAGGTGACGCTGGAGAGATGATTTAGAGGTTAAGAGCACTGACTGTCCTGGCAGAGGACCTGGGTCTAGTTCCCAGCACCCATGTGTTAGCTCAACCATCCATCGCTCCAGTTCCAGGAGATTTGATGCCCTCTTATGACCTCCAAAGGCATGGCTTGGTGTACAGATATACATGCAGGAAAAACACATAAAATAAAAACAAATAAAAACCTAAAAAAAGAAATCAAAGACATTATTTATAATTACTATTTTCAAACGGTTGCAAAGACACTTAGATGAGGTACTTTTCTGTTTATTTACTTGCTTCAGACAGGATTTCAAATAATCCTTAGTGTACAGCTGAGATTGCATTAAACTTCTAATCCTCGTGTCTTCGCTTCCCAAGTGCTGACAATGTAAATACACCTGGCTTCTGGGGACACTTTGATTTGCCCCCCTGGCTGGGTGCTGCTGGCATCTCCTATAAATAGGATGGGATGTTAGATAGCCTAAAGCGCATGCGGCTCAAGCCAAGGACAAGAGTCCCGTCCCGCATGTCAATAGTCCTGGGGTTAGGATGCAGCTCAGTTGCTAGAGTCCTTGTCTAGCATGCAGCAAGTTCTGGGTTCAATCCTCAGTACCAGATAAACCAGGCATGGTGGGGCGTGCCTGTAACCGTGCCTGTAATCTTAGCACTTCCTGAGGTGGAGGCAGGTGAATTGGAAGTTCAAGGTCATTCTTGGCTGCCGGGGTGTTCAAGGCTAGTCTGGGCTACGTGAGACTGTCTCAAAAACAAAACCCAAGATGCCTGAAAGACAGTTCACTGGGTAAGAGAGTGTATTGCTCTTCCAGGGGACCAGAGTTCAATTCCCAGCCCTCACATCAGACAATTCACAACTGCCTGTGACTCCAGCTCCAGGAGATCTGATCTCTCGATCTCTCTCTCTCTCTCTCTCTCTCTCTCTCTCTCTCTCTCTCCTCACGCACACACACACCTCATGACTTTAAATCAATCAGTCCATCAGTCAGTCAGTCAATCAATCAATCCGCCACAGCCCTAATTAACAGAGTGGTCCACACACCAAAAAGAAGACATGGTAATAGGTGGGGCACTTGCTGAGAAGAAAGGATCTGGAGGTGGTGGGGGAAGCGATGGGAAAGGGTATGTGTGTGAAAACAACTAAATGTGTTCTATACATGTATAAAACTATCAAACAAACAAGAGCAATCAAACCCAAGCAAAACAGTGCCAGGTTGAGAAACCAGTTTATGGCAGAATACTATTAAAAAAGAAAGGGAACCCTGAAGTCACAGACCCCAACATCAAAGCCCTGCACCAGTCACGGGTACTTCAGCAGACGGCCCTAGGGTCAGATCTTCACCCTCTTCTGCCTGGCTCTGTCCATCCAGCCGACCGTCTTTGTCCAGCTCCTCTTGTTTGTCTGCCCTCTGTGAACTTGGGAAAGCCATTAAGTCAAGGTGTCTTATCACAGCTGAGCGCAGGCCCAGCCTCCACGCCTGGTGGGTTAGGTGGTGTTTTCCCAAACAAGTCCTTTTCTTGCAGCCACAGAGAAATGTGAAATGACATTTTCTAAAACCGTTGCTTTGTAAAAATGCCAAGGCTAATCTCCAGGCACAAAGAACAGTGTGGAGATCAGAACTGACTCGGGGAGCTGCAGCCCGGGAAGAATGGGCTCAGAGGTGCCTGCGTGATGGGTGTGTATGGCTGGGCCACTGACTAGCTGAACTGTGACCTGCGGTGAGCTGGAGAGCTGCACGTCCTGTGGCTGTTAGAGCCCGTGCTCAGGCCTCAGGCAGGACTCTTTCTTCCTGGTTTTCAGGGTATCTTGATAGCTAGTGAGTAGCTATCAAGAGGAGGCAGGCTGACTGATTTTTAGCCCTGAAAGATAGATGTCTGCAAGGGAGCCCTGCTATGGCCATCTTAAAGCTTTCCTAATTTGGCCCAAATGCTTTTCAAATGCTCAGAATAAGTAGGGAGAAGTTTTTTTTTTAAGTATGCTTAATTTTGAAATTTCAGGTGTGTGTGTGTGTGTGTGTGTGTGTGTGTGTGTGTGCGTGTGCATGCGCACATGTGTGTGAAAAGGCCAGAAGTGGGCATCAGTTACCCTGGAGCTGGAATTATAGGACCTGGGAGTAATCTGATACACATGCTAGGAACCTAACTCTTCCTCCGGAAGAGTAGCAAGTACCCTTAATCACTGAGCTATCTCTTCAGCCCATGTTTTATTTTGCTTTGTTTTTCAGACGAGATTCCATGTGGCCAATGCTGGCTTAGCTAGTTTAGTGTTATAGGCATGCACCATGTCATGCCGGAATAGAAACCAAACCAAACCACTCTGCCTACTGCGCTACATCCCAGCCCTGAAGTTTTAGCTTAAGAAACAGTCAAGGGCTTGGGATGTAGCTCAAAGGTACTGTGCTTGCCTGGGATGAGCAAGGCCTGGCTTCTATCCTCAGCAGGAGAGGAGAGAGAGAGAGAGAGAGAGAGAGAGAGAGAGAGAGAGAGAGAGAGAGAGAGAGAGAGAGAAGGTGAAAGGGAAGAAAAGGCAGAGAGGTAGGAAAGGAGGGAGGGTAAAAGAAAGAAAAGAGTAAAAAATTCCATTGTGAAGATGGACAAGGTGGCTCATTCCTATATTTCCAGAACTTGGGGGCCTTACATAATGAGTTCTAGATCAGTCTCAAGTACATAATGAATCTCTGTCTCAAAAGCTAGCTAACTAGGAGCTGGAGAGATGCCTCAGCAGTTCCAAGCACACACTGCTTACTCTCTCAGAAGACCTGAGTTCTGGTCCCAGCACCTGTGTCTAGCAGTTGTAGATGATCCAATGCCTTGGCCTCCAAGGGCATCACATGTAAACACACACACACACACACACACACACACACACACACACACACACACCCTGTGAATTGAAGCAGTGGGGTAGAATCATTGTATAGTAAGTATATGTGTATATAGGAATGGCAAGTCAATTCCATTAATTTATATAATTTATGTGTCAGCAATTATATTATACATGTGCCTTTAATCCCAGCATTTAGGAAGCAGAGGCAGGTGGATCTCTGCGAGACTGAAGACAACCTTGTCTACAAAGTGAGTTCTAGGCCATCAGGGGCTATGCAGTGAAACCTTGCCTAAAAAAGCAAACAAACAAACAACAAAGAGTTCTGGGTCATCTAAATCCTTGAGGCTCCCAAGCAGCTACATCAATTTAGGGAGAGGAGAGAGAATTCAGTATAGTTGCTAGGCAACTGTTCCCATGGAGGAATGAATGGGTGGGGTGGCTGTAGATGAGTAAAGGATGGGCCCAGACTGAGGGAGGGAGGAAGCTCAAATATTCTTTCTCCATTTTCTGTTCTGAGCTGGAGAAGAGGGGGTCACTGGTAAGAACCCCGAGGCTAGTTTGGGGCACTGGACAATGAGTGAGGTTGCTCTTTTCTGGACCCAAGAGGGCTAACTAACAAAGTTGGAAGACAGCTGACTCTCAGACGATGTTGGGAAAGGGCTGAGGGTGAGCTCTGCTGCTTGGAAACACTGAAACAGAGAATGAGAGAGGCTTTCCTGAGAATGTGAAGACACCAAAAGTAAGCAAGGATTGATGGTCACTCAGTTTCCTGTCAAAATGATGTCTCCCATTTTCTCCCCAGAAAAAGCACACCTTCCAAACCTATCCACAGATAAGAGGAAGTCCCCAGAGCTGAATGCCTGGGCTCTTGACCCTAGGTGTGAACCTGTGAAGTTAAGTTACCAAAGGAAGTGCTATGATGACGTAGGAGGGTCTTCTATCTATCTGTTGCTTTCATTGGTTAATTAATAAAGAAAACTGCTTGGCCTGATAGGTCAGAACATAGGTAGGCAGGGAAGACAGAACAGAATGGTGGGAGGAAGAAAGCAGAGACAGGCCGATGCCATGAAGCTCCGGCCTGAGATGGATGTGGGTTAAAATCTTGCCAGTAAGCCACGACCCAGTGGTGATACACAGCTTATTAGATATGGGTTAAAGCAAGATGGGAGAGTTAGCCAAGAAGAGGCTAGATAGAATGGGCCAGGCAGTGTTAAATGAATACAGTTTCCGTGTAATTATTTCAGGTGAGGCTAGCCAGGCGGCTGAGAGCTGGGCAGGACAAAAAGCAGCCCGCTCCCCTTTTACTACACACTATGAGATTTCTGGGAGGGACTACAGTTGGGGGCTGCAGCCTAACCCTCTCTCTCTCATTTTGTCTCTCCTCAGGCCTCGATGCCATCCAGTGCTCACTGCCCATGGAGGACCGGAGGGTGGCCCTGCGCGAGCTGTCAGAAGCCAGTTTTAGCGAGTGTAAGTTCAGCCTGTCCCTCACAGACCTATTCATCATCATCTTCTCTGGCGTGGCCGTATCCATCGCCGCCATCATCTCCAGCTTCTTCCTGGCCACTGTGGTGCAGTGTTTCCAGAGGTGCACCCCTAACAAGGACGCGGAGGATGAGGATGACGACGAGGATGACTGAGCCACCTCTTCCTGCCCTTTGCTTCCCCACACCCAAGCTAGTGGTACCTCTCCAAGGGAGACCGAGATGCTGAAGGCAGAAGCATCGCATCACTCCAGGCAGTGAAAGGGCGGGTGCTTGCCTAGACGCACCTGCTGGGACAGCCGATCCCAGAGCATAGAATCAGCAGAGTAGAGATGCAGGAAGGATGGAGAGATTCATTCCTGAGCGAGCCCACCTCCCAGGCTGGGGCATTCATGTGTGTGAAGATAATCAAGTCAGGCTTCATGGCTTACAGCTTTACAACTTCCCCAAGCTGAAGTGAGAGCTTACAGCTTCTGACCTCAGAGGCGTTTGGACCATTCTTATTACGCGCTGCACTCTGGACCGTGAATCATCTTCCTCCTAAAAGACAGCGGAGCTCTCGGTGGAGATTCAAGCTCAGCTCATTCTCCACGGGAGCAGGAATTCTTTTCCTCTGTAAAAGGACCCGGCAGCTTTGGGAGGTTAGACCAAGAATAAACAAACGTACGCGCAATAGACAATGTCTGTGTCTCCCCTCCATTGCTGCGTTGACACCCAATACCCAGCGTGATGACGCAGGATGACTTGAGCCAGCAACACTGAGCTGGGCTAAGATCCCCGAGGCAGAGGTTCACAAGAAGTGGCTGGGGGTGTTTTCGGGATCCACTTCTTCAGGGTGTTTTGAAGAGGGCCCTGGATATGACAGGGTCATGAGGATGGATTCATACTGAGTGCAGTTAGTGTCCTTATAACACAAACTCTGAAGACCTCCCTGCTCCTTCATTCATACTGAGTGCAGTCAGTGTCCTTATAACACAAACTCTGAAGACCTCCCTGCTCCTTCTTCCAGGTGAGGACCCGATGAGAGGACAGCCATCTGTGAACCAGGAAGTGGTCTCTCCCAGGAACTCAACCCTATTGGCACCCTGGCCTCCAACCTCTAGCCTCCAGAACTGTGAGAAATAAATGTTAGTTATTTATAGACCCTCGTGCCTGTGGTTTTTTTTTTTGATAATAACAGCTCAAGGAGACTAAGACACCAGATTTAGATGAAATGTTAGCAAGAAATAAAAGCTTGAACTCTGTCAAAGGGTGTTTGTTGTCCGTTGGTAAATAGGTTGGGAAAATGTGTGTTGGTATCGCCTGGACTCCAATCATTATCCTAAGAGGTAACACCTTGCAGAGGACAATCACTGTGTCAAGTTGTGATGGCTGCTTTGTTGTTTCCTTCTTTCTTCTGTAGTACTGTCAGGGTGTTTGTTCTCTCTCCAGAGTCCCACCTTAGCCAATAGCTGAGTCATTTTCTCTGTTGGTATGGTCTTAGACCTGTCCGCTGAAGAAATTTTGGGGAACTCTCCCAGAAACCAGGAGGTCAATAAGCAGGTTGCCTTGGACCAACAAAGTGTTCCTTAAACAAAATAAAACAACAACAAAATAGATGTGAGGCCACACGCCTCCAATCCCAGCACTCAAGAGGCAGAAACAGGCAAAACTCCAAGTCTAAGGAAGTAGATAGGGCTCCGTGCACCCCAAAGAGAGTGTTGCAGGCCAGCCAGGGGGCACGCACTACATAGTGAAACCCTGTCTTTAAAAAAGTGTTGGCATGATAACACATGCCTCTCAGCCTGGCCAGCACTCAGGAGGTGGCAGCAGGAGGATTACCTCAAGTTGGAGGCTAGGCTGGGCTACGTAGTGCAAGTGAGACCCTGTCTCAAAAGCAAAACAAATGAACAAAAACCTACCACAGGGCCAGGCGGTGGTGGTGCATGCCTTTAATCCCAGCACTTGGGAGGCAGAGGCAGGCGGATCTCTGTGAGTTTGAGACCAGCCTGGTCTACAAGAGCTAGTTCCAGGACAGGCTCCAAAAACCACAGAGAAACCCTGTCTCGAAAAACCAAAAAAAAAAAAAAAAACAAAAAAACAAAAAAACAAAAAACCTACCACAGGGACTTGGCCTCTGAACAACCTCCATCTGTGGCATTAGTGGCCTCGGGGTGTGCATGACATTTCCTTAGAAGATGGGCTGTGACAGACTGTTTTCTGGGGTGAGGGAGACAGCACTTTGCTTCAGAGACAGAAGCAACCACGTCATGAGTCCACGCAGGCTAATGCAAAATGACTTGCGCTGGCAACACTGAGTGTGGCTGGGGCCGAGACCGGGACCAGAAGAAGCTCATGAGAAACGGCCAGGGTATTTTAAGGAACCACTAATTCATCGTTTATAATGTCCATCTTAGGAGCCAGATGTGGTGGTATAATCCCAGCATTTGGGAGGCAGAGGCAAGGAGGGTCAGGAGTTTACAGCCAGTCTGGACTTCATGAGATCCTGACTCAAAAAGACAAAAAGTCGGGGGCTGGAGAGATGGCTTGGCAGTTGAGATCATTTGTTTCTCCTGTAGAGGACCCTGGTTTGGTTCCCAGAACCTACATGACACCTCACAATCACCTGTAATTCTAGTCCTAGAAGATCCAATGCCCCCTTTTGGCTTCCAGGGGCTCCTACATGTACACAGTTCACGTTAGCTCACCACATGCAAAAGAAAGAAAGAAAAGAAAGAAAGAGAGAGAGAGAGAGAGAGAGAGAGAAAGAAAGAGGGAGGGAGGGAGGGAGGGAGGGAAGGAAGGAAGGAAGGAAGGAAGGAAGGAAGGAAGGAAGGAAGGAAGGAAGGAAGGAAGTCCCTTTGTTTCCACGATCATCCTGAGTGCTGAGTGCCAGGTTCTGGTTTGTACTGGACCACAGGTGCACATCACATTAGAAAGGAAACACAACTATCACTGAAAAGCAGTAGCAAACTCCAAGAAGGGAATAAATGAAGTCCCAGGACAGACAGTAACTCATAGGAGACATCCCAGAGTGGCTAGAGGTTGTATGCATGGGGATCTCCTGAGAAACACGGTGTGCAAGAGACCTGTATCAAGAGATGAAGTGGCTCCCATAATGGGTGACAAGAAGTACCACGTACTTCTGTAGTTGGCAGGCTGGAGACAGGAGAATTGATGCGGCAACTCAAGGCTGGGGCGGTAGAAGGCCCAGTTCAGCAGTCAGAGTGGATTTCTCTTCTGCTGCTGCTTTTGTGAATTACTTGGGCCCTGAATGGATTGGGTGATACATCATGCTACTCAAACACTCCGTTCAAGTGTTGATTTGGGCGGGAAACAGCTGCAATAGATACACTTAGTCCTAAGTCTTTAGGACCAAGCAAATATCTGAGCGCCTTGTAGCCCAGTCAGCTGTACACACGAAGCTAACCACCACCTCCTAGAATGCTTCCGATTGGCTGGCTTCAAGCTGAATCCTGTTTTCCCTGTTCGGTTACTATAGCCTCCCTTCCCACTTCCTTTCCTTCTAGTCTCTCTCACTATACTTCTCTATGCTCAGGAACCTTGGTGAGACTCCCAGTCACCCCTCTGCTTTCCAGCTCTATGGTCTTAGGCAGAGGAATGACTTCTCACAGTGGCTGGGTAGGTGCATTAAGTAGGTACAGAAGTCATCTATCTGGTTTCCAAGGCAACCTTGGTGGGCTCTGACCCTTGAAGCAGGTGGGCTTCTGCTGAGTGGACCATAGAGGCAAACTGAAGTTGATCGCTGCATGCCATTAGGCATTGCTTGAATTCTTGTTTGTACATCACAGACATGGGTGAGCCCTTTAACTGGGGAGCGCAAACAGGAAGGGGCTTTGCTGCATTCAGGAATAATATTGTAATAGTCTTCTCCACTTTGGTGTCTAGGGCACATCCTGCTGGTCCTTAAACTGCGGTGCCTCCCTGAGGGAAGATTCCCTCCTCTAGGCGATAAGGAAACACCTACCCAACGACAAACTGAGGAGGGAAGTACAATTCCTCCGAGTTCACCCAGGTCAATCAAAGAGTTCACTAGGCTTCTTTACAGAGTAATGGGTGGGTGCTTACTGGTGGGAGCATGGGTGACCACAGAGCAGCCACACTGGAAAGTCTGCACCCAGCAGGGATGATAGTTTCCCCGTGGCTGCGTAGATGGAATTCTGTGCCTCATCCTTCCCCAGCTGTAGCCTCTAGTACCTCTCCCAAGACCTTGAGGCCACGTGCAGTAAAAGCAGAATTGGAGCAGCATATAACTGGTTGGGAGGGTGGCCGTGTACTCAGAGGAGGATCCCATGACCCTCCCTGTCTGCTCCTTCTGTGAGAAAATGTCAACAGTCAGCTAAGCCCAACTGTGATTTTCTTTTGCAAGAACTGATGTGGGGACTGGAGAGATGGCTTGGCGGTTAAGAGCACTGACTGCTCTTCCAGAGGACCTGGGTTCAATTCCCAGCACCCACATGGCAGCTCACAACTGTCTGTAAATCTAGTTCCAGGGGATCTGACCCCTTCACACCATTGCACATAAAATAAAGTTAAATAAATCATAAAAAAATATCTTAAAATAACAAGAACTCCTGAAGATGGCAGCAGTTTGGCTCAGATGACAACTCTGTACAACTGGGGTCTCAGACTTGCCCAGCCTCCTTCCATCTCTCTACAGTCACTCACATCCTTCGGCCCTCCACCTCCTCAGGTTCCTTGCATAAGCCCAGCTTGTCCCAGCAGTAGATGGGAGGTTTCTACCTGAGTCCTCTCTGTCTCCTCTCTCCCTAGGTCACTGTTCCCTCTTAGCATCCGGGTCTCACCTCAATATTGCCATCTCAGAGAGGCCTCTCCTGCCCTGCTCAGCCCAGAAAAGTATCTTGACTTCAAAATTTGGGTCTAAGGATATGTTACTTTGGAAAAGAAGTTCTGCTTTTGTTTCCAAAGAGGATGAGAACCTGTGGATTCCTTTCAGACTAATGTGGTTTGATGGAACAAGACCAGCCCTAGAGGTCTCCATGAACTCTACAAATACTTTGCCCCATAAACAGCAGGAAGTAGTTTGGAGAGAACTACACCCAGATTCCCAAATATTGTTTATAAATTGTAGTAATATGGAGCGGCGGCGGGGCTGCGTCCCCAATACCCCAGCCGCCCGGCTCCGGCTAGCTTATGCCCCGAAATAATTACACAGATACTGTATTCTTTTAAACACTGCTTTGGCCCATTTCTAATCATCTGTGTAGCGCCCCTAGGTGCGCTTACCGGGAAGATTCTAGCCTAAGTCCATCCTGGGTCGGAGCTTCATAGCGTGCGTCTTCCCTGGAGCAGGTAGCATGGCGTCTCTCTAAAGCGTCTGCTCCGGAGAGGAGAGCTGCGGAGTCTGACCTCACTTCCTCTTCCTCCCGGCATTCTGTTCTGTTTACTCCACCCACCTAAGGGTGGGCCTATCCAATGGGCCTAGCAGTTTCTTTATTGCTTAGCCAATGAAATCAACAGATTGATATATGACACTCCCACATCAATAAATGTTTGTTTACATTTAAAGGAGGATATGCTATAGATATGGATACTTTGATTTGGTATGGGTCTTGGTTTATTGAATCAAATTTAAGATCAATTTTGTAATATATATATACATATATATATATAGTTCTGCTCTTGAATAAAGTATTATGTCTGTGCAGCTCATTTAAAAATGTAATATATAATTAAGAAATATAAGTTAATAGCTAGTCATCTATAATAGTCAATCTTGTAGTCATGTTAGATTTTCTAGATATACAGAGATATATTTCAGTTAGATAGATAATCTTCAAATCTTTCAAAGACCTACAGAATATGGCTTTTAAAATGTTTTAAGAACTTAGGATTTTTCATGACAATGAGACACATCTGCTCCTGGCAGTCAAGAGGATGATAGGCATCAAAGAGGCTCCTTATGGAGTTTGTTAGCCATTTTGGCAAGAAACTGTTCTTGCCTGGACTGCTTCATGTTATGCTGTATGAACTGGACATTGCCCTTAGGCCATGACCTCATGCTGATGCCCAGAAATAATAGAAATTGGTTAGTTTAGGATATAAGAGCTAGCTAGACAATATGCTTAAGCTATTGGTCAAACAGTATTGCAAATAATATAGTTTCTCTGTGATTATTTCGGGTCTGAGCAGCCAGGAACGAACAAATAGCCTGTTCCAATAGGTGGGTGAATGGAGAGGTGTTCCATACGGATGGATGAGTAGGTGGGAGGATAGACAAATGGGTGGGGTTCACATGGCTGGATGAACAGATGTGCAGGTACATGGCCAGGTGGATGGATGGGTAGATGGGAGGGCTATGGGGGAATGTGTGGACAGGTGAGAAACCGGTGGGCTGTATAGGAATGGTGACTAGTTAGCTGAGTGAATGGACAAGAGGGGAGATAGTAGACAGGAAGATGGTGGGAAGGTGGGTGGGTTAAGTGGATAGGAGCGTGAGTGGGAGATACGTGACTGAACAGATAGATGACTTACGACGTTCCTTTCCTTTTCAAGGATTTGAAAGCTACCCAGACGCTGCCAGGAATATAGCCAAGAAGACCAGCACACATTAAAGGAAAAGCCCTCTTCGCCTTGCAGAAGACAAGGGACACAGCTCTGAGCGTGGCACTACCGTGAGGTTAGGAACTATATGAGTGCCCCGTCCTGAGAATCTGCCCATCTCTATTGTGGCTCAGACTGCTGACTATGGATGTGCCTTCAGACTTCGCTAGGGACAAGGTCCTGGGTCACACGGTTAGGACACATCAGGCCAGCCCCGTCTGCCTGGCACAAACAGTCTTGGCATCGTGACTGTGTGCTGAGTGATTTTCGTTCATGACCATCTGACCCCTAATTACTTCTGCTAATTACTTGGACAGATTTTCTTCGCAAAAAGAGCTTAAAACCCAGGGAAGTAGGAAGGGATGTCCTTCATCTGTCCTCGTCCACCACCTGCTCCCGAAGGAGACTGTGGGTTCAGGTTATTCGGTTTCCCAGGGATTTATTCCCTCATTGACTCTGCCAAGACCAAAGTCCACCTGTCATTTTGATGGGTCCCCTTAAGAGTTAATTCCTTAGCTAATCCCATGTCTTCTAAAGTGACTGATTGCTCACGGTGTGGGGGGTAGGGAGGACAGGGACAAGGCTCCTTGTTATCTGTCCAACATGGCACTAACCTCTAGTTCCTTGTGCTCCCCTCTCTGTTCGTCATCCAAAGAAAGGCCAATAAGGAGCAGCCCTGTCCAGGGACAGCTCAGCAGGGAATAAAACCTTCACTGGGGAGGGGGGCAGGCCTGCAATCCCAGCTTGTGGGACAATGAAGAGCTACAGAGTGATGTCCTGTCTTGAAAACAACAAAACGTCTCAAATAACAATATACATATAAAAGGGTCTGTCAAGATGGCTCAGCAGGTAAAGACAGTTGCCGCTAAAATTGACAACCTGAGTCCAATCCCTAGAACCCGCCCAGTGAGAGAATTGACTCCTGAAATTTGTCCTCTAATTTCCACATGAGTGGGGACACACACACACCACACACACACACACACACACACACACACACACACACACACACACACTAGTCAGTCTGAGCTGCTATTCAACCAGTGTTAGCAGTTCAAAACCATCCTGGACAAGACTGAGAAGATGGCTCAGCAGTTAAGAACACTTGTTGCTCTTGCAGAAGACCTGGGTTCAACTCCCACCATTCATATGGCTGCCCAGCCACCTGTAACCCCATTTTCAGGGGAACTGATGCCCTCTTCTGGCTTTAGGGCACCAGTGGTGGCATGTGCTTTTAGTGCTAGCAATGACTCAGGTGGCAGAGGCCAATAGGTCACTGTGAGTTTGAGGCTAGCCTGATCTACATAGCAAATTCCAGGTCAGCCAGGGCTTTATAAAGAAATCCTGTTGGGGGCTGGAGAGATGGCTCAGCAATTAAGAGCACTGTCTGTTCTTCCAGAGGACCCAGGTTCAACTCCCAGCACCCACACGACAGTTCGCAATGGTCTCTGACTCCGGTTCCAGAGGTACCCTCACACAGACATCCAGGCAAAACACCAATGCACATAAAATAAAAATAAAGTTTAATATAAAAAATTTAAAAAAATAAAGAAACTTTGCAGTGGTGGCACACGCTTTTAATCCCAACTCGGAAGGCAGAGGCAGGCAGATCTCTGTGAGTTTGAGGCCAGCCTGGTCTACAAGAGCTCATTCCAGGACAGGCTTCAAAGTTACAAAGAAACCCTGTTTTGAAAAAAACCACAAAATAAAAAGAGACCCTGTCTCAAAAACAACAGCAAAACACACAACCACAACAAGTCATCCTGGACAAGAGTGAAATCCTAACATAGAAATAAATAAATACATAAAAATAAAATCAGAATATTATCTTTATCTTAATGAACTTCAACTTTTGCTTCATAATAAATAGGCATCAGCCAGGTAACTGTGAGGCCACAGAAGTGAGAAAAGTAACTAGTACAAGTCAGAAACTATGCCAGAGTCTGGCTCCCTCCTTATACAGACACTGGGAGGACTCCTTAGTCCTGAGTGCTCTGCAGATCCTTCCAGGAACCCTTCCCAGGAGCTGGCTCCAGCTCTGGGCTCCCTGTGCTAATTTTTTTCATTATCCTGAATGGTTGTCTGGTCTTCCTCTGTTGGAAAACTACTATCGAGTGAATGAATAGATGGGTGGATATATGGATGAGTGGATGGGTAGATGGGAGGATGGATGGATAGATGGGAGGATGGATGGATGGGTTAGGTGGATGGTGGGTGGATGGGAGGATGGATGGATAGATGGATGGGTGGGAAGGTAGATGGGTGGGTGGATGGATGGGTGATTGGTTGGGTGGGTGGATGATGGGTTGGTGGATGGATGGGTAAATAAAGTTCTTCCAAGGCCTCTGCAATCCCACAGTGCTTGCTGGGAACCTGTCTCTCAACGGGTACTTGCAGGGCAATTGTAGAGAGTCAGTCACCAAGAGTAATTTATTTGTTCCTTGGGAGAGTCTGGTGTGGAGGACTTGAAGACGGGCCCATTTCCCCCCTCAGAGATACCCTGGAACTGTACCTTGTGCCTCAGGAGTGTGTCATTTGTACCCAGGCTCTATCCAGGCGAGGGCAAGGGGGACTGACAGAGTGGTGCTGCCCTGTCTAATAGAACACAGGGGACGGATGGATGAAGGAGTGAACGGATGCTGTGGTTTGCCTGTGCTGGTCCTCTGGGCTTAGCATCCTCTCCTACAACCCACACCGTGGCAATAGCAAAGGCTCTTAGACTGTCACAGTGAGTAGGCGCCTTAGCTCTCACTGTGCAGCTCAGGTCAAGTCACTTACTCTCCTCAGACTTTGTTTTTCTCTTCTATCTAATGGGGATAAATCCAGCACTAACCACATTGGACTGGTATGACGATTCAATGGGACCACAAATGGCAGGGTATGAGGCAGGCTTTCTGAGATTTCATTATAATTTCGGATGGAGAGGACTGGAGAAATGGCTCAGTGATTAAGAGCACTGGCTGCTCTTCCAGAGGTCCTGAGTTCAATTCCCAGCACCCACATGGCTCACAGACACACGTAAGGAGATCTGGAGCCCTCCTCTGGCCTGTAGGCAGACATGCAGGCAGATCATTGCATACATAATAAATACATCTTTAAAAAACGATTTCCGATGGAGGACTGTGGAGGATACCTGGGACCTGCGAGTCCTGGTCTTCCTTCCACTCTGCAGAGGGTGCTCAACATTCTTCAGGCAAATCCCACCTGCTAACCCCTTGTGGTCTCCTTCCCCCCCCCCCCCCTCCTTTGAATTCCACTGGGATTCTTTTGCTAATTCCCTCTGTACCCATAGAGGAGAGAGGGCCATGCCCCTCCCCAAGGCTGACACAAGCTCCTCCCTCCCTCCGACTGGTTCAGAAATAGAAAGCTGCTGGGTCTTTTGGGTTTTGTTTGTTTTGAGACAGGGTTTTATGGAGCCCAGGCTAGGAGACCTCGAACGCTTGTTCCTCTTGTTCACACACCCCGTCTCCTGGGATGACAGGCACTGTCACCACTCCCGACTCCGGAGCTATTGAACCGAAAACCCATAAAGGATCACATGTTTGGTCATTTAGTCAGAGTTGCCTGGGGGTGGACTTGAAGAAAAGCAGGGGTTCACCTGCCCCCCTACTCCCCAGATGCACTAGAGGACATTGGAACCCCCAGTCCTACCCATCCTTTTCTTGTTTCTTTCCCCTCTCCTTCTTAACCTCTGCCCTCTCACTCTCAAAGCCTGGATGGGGATATCAGTGGAGAAGGAGACTTAGCAATTCTGTTCGGCGGCAGGTGCATCCACATCCCCGTCCTGTTGTCATGACGATAAGGATGTGGGGAATCTACCCTTGCTGGACCCCTGTTTCCTGTCCACAGAAGTGACAGTCAGTGCTCACTGTGGCACCAAGACAGAAGCCCTGGCCACAGAGCCACTTTAGCGCCTGCTCAGATGAAGGTGATTGGGCTCTGCCTCCTCGAGCTGGCCACCTGCCAAGAAACCAGACCATTCAGTGTGATTCTTTCACCCTCTGCTGCAGATGAAACCCACATCATGAGTGAGGGGAACAGTGGTCAGGCGTTCCGAGGTCACCGGCGTGGAAGGGCTTCTGAGAAAATAAGACCAGGTGGAAACCTAGTCACAGGGGACTTGGAGGTGGCCACGGCACAACAGAGAGGAGCCCCTCCACGTCCCCACCCACCCCAGGACCTTTGCTTGTCTCCCCATCCACCCAGAACCAAACTCAAGGCAGCTAGCTGCTGTTTCCAGAATCAAGCCTGAGCAGTAAGTGACTTTCAATCCGGACGCCCCCTCTGTCTGGCCTGGAGGCAACTCAATGTCCCCTGCAACGTGCAGCTGGGATTTATCTATCCCTGACATTCCTCCCAGTCGGCTAGGAGGCTGCAGCTTCAATAGACCTGGAGCGCACTGGAACGAAACAGAATTCATTCAGGAGACAGAAGCTACTCAGAGAGGCAAGAGCTGTTGATACCAGAAAAGAATGGCTGAGCTGCTGAAAGAGTTAGAACAGCATCGGGGTGCTGGGGGGAGGGGAGCTGCCTGAATAATGAACTTACTTATCGCTCTGACCAGACAGTCTCAAGGCAGTCAAGGGCACGGGGACATCCTGGAGAATTCAATTTGAGGTCCCCAGAACAAAAACCAAACTTTTAGATCATGCTCCTTGATGAAGCCACAGTGTAGATTTCAACTTCCAAGGGCATCCGAAGAAAGCCAAAGAAAGTTAAGGAGTGAGGGGGCTGGAGAAATGGCTCAGAGGTTAAAGGGTTTATTGCTCTCTCAGAGGATCCAAGTTCAGTTCCTAGCACCCATGACAGGCGGCTGAGAGCTGCCTGTAACTCCAGTTCCAGTACTGACATCTTCCTCTGACCTCTGTGGGCACCAGGACTCACAAAAACACATATAATAATAATAATAATAGGGGGCTGGAGAGATGGCTCAGCGGTTAAGAGCATTGCGTGCTCTTCCAAAGGACCCGAGTTCGATTCCCAGCGACCACATGGTGGCTCACAACCATCTGTAATGAGGTCTGGTGTCCTCTTCTAGCAGGCATATATGCAACAGAATATTGTATACATAATAAATAAATAAATATTTAAAATAATAATAATAATAATAAAGTTAAGGCGAGAGAGGGCGAGAGAGAGCGAGAGCGCCCACGTGTGGCTGTATAGAGCACTGAATTCTGAGGGGTCTGACCTTGGAAATGGTTTTGTTTGTTTGATTGTTTTTCAGAATTAGCTTTTACTTTCTGTTTCCCCCACACAGGCCCAGCAAGTGAGACCATCCTATTCTGCCTGCCATGACTGTCTTGGGCTCTCAGGTTTGCTAAAATCATGTCAAACAAAAACCTAAGATAGTGAGAATCATGTCAAACAAAAACCTAAGACAGTGAGATAGCTCAGCTGGCAGAATGCTTGCTTAACACGCACGAGGCCCTGGGTTCCATCCCCAGCAGTGCAGAAAACCTGGCGAGGTTGGCAGGGAAGATTTGCTTAGTAGGTAAAGGTTGGAGCCACAAAGCCTGATGACCTGAGATTGATCCCTGAGACCTACAAGGTGGAAGGAGACTCCAGAATAACTGGGAAAGTGGTCCTCTGTTTTCACACCTACTGTGTGTGTGCATGCACACACATACAATATAGTAATAAAATGATAACAACAACAAAAATAATAAAAGCAAGCAAGCAAGCAAACAAAAACCCAGCCTGCTTGCCTGGAGGTGGTGGCACACACCTTTGATCCCAGTTCTCGGAAGGCTGAGGCCAGTGAATTGAAGCCAGTCTTATTTTCATAGAGAGCTCTGAGCCAGTAAGCCCCTGTCACAACTAACCAACCAAACAAACAAACAAACAGCCTGCCCTCAAACCTGGCCTATTCCTATAGCCCCAGCACCGGGGAGGAGAAGATGGGCAAATGAGGATGGAACTCAAGGTCACCCTGGAGTCTCCCTGTGCCACCTCAAAGGATTCAGAGCCGACAGGGTGGATAGATGCGCAGATTATGCTGCCTGCTTCTCCGGGGTGAATGATAATGCATGCTTCCTTTGCTGACAGAAGGAATGCAGGGAAAAAACAAGGCTTCGGGTTTTGAAGATTTGTTTTAATTGGACTGGACAGGTGGCTCATTGGTTAAGAGCACTGGCTGCTCTTCTAGAGGTCCTGGGTCCACATGGCAGCTCACGACTGTCCGTGACTCCAGTTCTAGGGGATCCAGTGTTCTCTTAAGCCCTCCGTGGACACATGGGTACATACATACATGCAGGAAAAATGCCCACACACATAAAATTAAAATAATTAAGATTTACTTTTTTAGCCAGGTGGTGGGTGGCGGCGCACGCTTTTAATCCCAGCACTCAGGAGGCAGAGACAGGTGGATCTCTGTGAGTTTTGAGGCCAGCCTGGTCTGCAGAGTGAGTTCCAGGACAGGCTCTAAAGCTACAGAGAAACCCTGTCTTGAAACCCCCGCCTCCCAAAAAAAAAATCTTTTTCCATGTACATGTGTATGTCTATGGGAGCGTGTGCCATACGTATATGCATGGGTGCCCATGGAGACTGCAGCCAATCCCCCTTCTTTGTAATTGGTCTCCCTCTTACCCTCATGCCTCCTCCTTTCTTCCTTCATTCCCCCCTTTTTTCCATAGAATAAAAACCCAACTAATTTTATTTTATATTTTGTGGAACTGGGGATAGAGTCCAGGAGCTTGCAACTGCTCTTATCCCTATCCCCAAAGCCTCTTTGTTTTTTTTTTTGTTGTTGTTGTTTTTTGTTTTTGTTTTTATTTTGGTTTTTCGAGACAGGGTTTCTCTGTGGCTTTGGAGCCTGTCCTGGAACTAGCTCTGTAGACCAGACCAGGCTGGTCTCGAACTCGCAGAGATCCGCCTGCCTCTGCCTCCCGAGTGCTGGGATTAAAGGCGTGCGCCACCACCGCCCGGCTAAAAAAAAAAAAAAAAACAAAGCCTCTTTGTTTAGTCTTTCTTTCTTTTCCTTCCTTTTTTTCCCTCCTTTTCTTTCTTTTTCCTTCTTTCTGGGCAGTGAGATGCTGAGAACTATTCAGGATAACAAAGTGGGCGAGAACCACTGTACCAGGGCAGCATCTATGTTCTCTCTCCAGACGAAAGACAGATTTGAATTTCCAACCAGGTTGAGCTTTCTTTCTCCGGCCACATCAAAGTAGGTCATGAATCTGCTCCCACAGATTTCCCTGTTAGAAAGGGAGCTGGCGCCCAGCCCAGCCCTTGATGGGAAGTTAATAGATTATTTCTCACCCAGAAGCCTTTGGACTGTGTGGACATGCAGGGGACGGGGAGTCAGATCACAATGTTAAGGGGCAGGGGGAAAATACCCTGTTTTGACAGCAATTTAACTTTCAGACAAACTCGCGGGTGTCCTCTCATGAATATGTATATGTTTAAAGACCGGTTACTTTGAAAAGCGATTACTGCACAGGGCACAGCTTTCTTTATGTGGCTCTTCCTGGTGGTGGTGGTGGGGGGGAATGGAAGCTGGGGCCTTGTGCACGCTAGGCAAGTGTTCTACAGCTGAGCTACAGTCTCAGCCTCAAAGGTCATCTTTAGTGTTTCGGTTTTTAAATTAGTTGATTTTATTTATGTATATGTGTGTGTGCCTGCTTCTCTGTGATCTACATGTGATCACTTCAGAAGACATAAGATGGTGGCGGATCCCCCGGGACTGGAGTTGCAAGAGATTGTGAGCTACCCAACATAGGTGCTGAGAATTGAACCCAAGTCTTCTGCAAGAGGAGCAAGTGCTCTTTGGTTCTGGGCCATCTCTCCAGTCAGTCCCTAGTTTTGTTTTGTTTTTTTCCCCCCAATATCTCAGAAAGAGCTCAAACCTAGTGTGTAGCTATAAATGACCTTTGAATCCTGATCTTTCGGTTTCTACCTCCCCATCCTAGGATGACAGACACACACTGGAGTTTCTTCTGGGGACTGAACCCCGCACTTACACTGCATACTAGGCGATCCCTCTGCCAGTCGGGCTGCGGGCCCAGCACAAATGTCAGCCCCACAGTCGTACTTCAGAGCTTTGTTCCCTGAGACAGGTACCCAGGACCTACATCTGGAGTCACCTAGTCTCTTAGCACTTCCGTCTTTGCCCTGAAGGTCTGGCATTCTGGTTATGCCGCAGGACCCACAGAACCTTCCCCGCGTTTTGATGAATTCACTGGACTGCCATGGTCTCATGGAAATCCTCATTGTGCGCATCCGGCTAGTGTGGCGCCTCACGGGCGCTGGACAAGAGCTCTACCACCGAGCCGCGGGCCTCCGTCTCAATTTTTCTCACTTCTAGGGAAGAGGAGCAGCCCCAGCAGGCAGAGGACTACCTGTCCAAGCCGTGGCGCTGCCCTGATTCCTATTCAGGAACACAACAGCGCTGATGTGGCCTGCTGTGAAACAGATTTTGATAGCAAGGTTCATGCTCCAAAGATTGCTGTGGGTCTGGCGGAAGCTGGCTGTGTTCTGCTGGAGCTTCTTATGATTGGGCTCTTTCCAGGGCCCTCATCTTCCAGGACTAGAACACTATTACAGAGTTCAGTTTCCAGAATCCACTTAGCTGCTCACAGCCACCTCTAACTGCTGATCCCAGGGATCTGGTGCCCTCATCTGGCTGCAGTAGGCACTGCATGACCATGGTGCACTTAACATGCCCGTCAGCAAAACACTCATACATAATAATATAAAAATACATTTTAAAAATTACCTTTTAGCTGGGTGGTGGTGAAGCATGCTTTAAATTCCAGTGCTTGGGAGGCAAAGGCAGGTGGGTCTCTGTGAGTTCGAGGCCAGCCTGCTCTACAGAGCAAGTTCCTGGGCAGGCACCAAAACTACTGTCTCAAAAGACCAAAGGAAAAAAAAAATTACCTTTTAAATTATTTTTTGTTTATTATGTATTTGTGGCGATGTAGATGGAACCAAGGGATGCAGGGACACATTGAATGCACTTGGCAATTCATATCTTTCTTACTCCTAAAAAATGGCAGCATGAATATTTATTTTTTATTTATTTTTAAACTTCATTTTTGAATCGCTGGAGTTTCACATCATGCACCCCAATTCTGTTCACCTCCTGGCCCCCCAGATCTCCCCTCATCCCTGTTGCATCCCCCCATGAAAGGAAACAAAAAACCAAGCAAGCAAGCAAACAAACAAAAGCAACAACAACAACAAAACCCTAATAAATCAAAATAGAACAAAAACCACACAAGAAAAATCTCTGCTTCTCCTCTCCTGACTCTCCATCACCTCTTCATCTATGCTGATGGCACTGGGGGCTCTGGTGTGCCATATAGTGTACCCCTTTGTCCTATCATGCTTTCTCCCAGGCTAGGTTCATTCTCGCCTGTTGTGAGGAGTGAGGGCCCTCTCTCCTGAGTGCAGGGGGCAGCTCTCTTGCTATAGTGGCCAGCAAGAGGCAAGGCCAGCTTTCCCAGGGCAGGAAAGGGTGGGACTGACTCAGTATATCCCTCTGTTTTCATCTTGCACGATTTGAAGGTCTCCTGAGGTGACACTGGCCACAGACATCAACACAGCCCCCATTTGTGGTTGGACCATTCTAGAAGGAAGTTTCTATCCCACCTGGTCCTTCGGCTATTCAGTCCCAAAGACACATACAGAGGCTTATATTAATTATAAACTGTTTGACCTATTACCTCAGGCTTATTAGTAACTAGCTCTTACAACTTAAATTAACCCATAATTTTTATCTATGTTTAGCCATGTGGCTTGTTACCTTTTTTCAGTAAGGCATTCTCATCTTGCTTCCTCTGCATCTTGCTGGTGACTGTGTCTCTGCCTTTCCTCTTCCCAGAATTCTTCTAGTCTGGTTGCCCTGCCTATACTTCCTGCCTGGCTACTGGCGAATCAATCAACATGAATGACAAATCTTTCCAGTGTTCAAGAGCACGATCCCACAGTAGACCACTGACGCAGACATGGCCCTTGGCAACAACTTAGGCCCAAATGACATCCTGGCTCTGGATGGAGGAAATGGCCGCTCAGGTGGCAATGGGTCCGGCAGCCACATCACCAAGACCTCAAGTTGTGGCCGCAACCTTGGGCCTCTAGGTGACCATTAGTGGCAATGCAGGACCCGGACTTCAGGTGAGACCTCAAGCTGCAGTCAGACAATGGACCCCCAACAAGGTCCTTATCAGCAGCTGGGTCTGGATGTCTCCACTGTCCCCAGTGGTGGTTTGTCCCTGAGACACTAACTTGGACCTTGATCTTGGATGTCTGTGCAGTCTTTGATAGACATTAGCACAGATCCTGGCTGCATTGAGGCCATGGACCCTGACATGGCCCTTAGCTGCAACTTGGGTCCAGACATTGCCATGTCATTGAGTAGCAGTGCAGGCCACTCAGACATGGATGTATCTGGTCCTCGGACACCAACCCATCTCAGGTGGCTGTTTTAACCCGGAGCTTCTTCATGGTGCTCGGTGGCAACCGGAGGGAGCTACATATGTCAATCTGGACCCTGGCCTCTACAAGGCCATGGACCCAGACATGGCCCTAAGTCCAGATAACATCCTGGCCCAAGGTGGTAGCCCCTGCTGTGGCTCCACCCAAGCCACAGGCTCCAGCTCAGATCCCAGGCTTCTATATGGACTCCAGTGGCAACCTGTGCAGCAGAGTTCAATGCAGACCCTGGCTGCAGCTGGGCCAGGGACCCAGACATGGCCTCAGGCAGCAGCTTAACCTGGCTGACTTCCTGTTCTCAGAGGTAGCTCCTGGTACTCAGATCAGGATGGCTCTTGTTAGTATTCAGCTATCTGTACGTACTGGCCTGATCTTGGAACTCTGACAGGTTACATTCTCAGCTGTAGCCACTAAGAGCACCTCCTGTGAACATTCACTATGTTCCCTTTCTTTTAAAAGGGCCTTGCCTACCTCCATCTCTCTGTCGGTCTATCTGTCTCTCTGCCTCTCTTCTCTTCTGCTGCTTCTGTCTCAAGGTCTTCCCTCTCCTTCCCTCCCCTCTTTTTACGTTCCCTTTTCCTTCATAAAAACCCTCATGTGAACTCTGTTGTATGGTGTCTTTCTCTCTCTCGCTGCCTTTTTTTTTTAAGATTTATTTATTTATTATGTATACAACATTCTGCCTCGATGTATGCCCACACACCAGAGGAGGGTGCCAGATCTCAGTACAGATGGTTGTCAGCCACCATGTGGTTGCTGGGAATTGAACTCAGGACCTCTGGAAGAACAGCCAGTGCTCTTAACCTCTGAGCCATCTCTCCAGCCCTCTCGCTGCCTTTTCTAAATTATAACATTGGCAGCTGGGCAGTGGTGGCACACACCTTTAATCCCAGGACTCAAGAGGCAGAGACAGGCAGATCTCTGTGAGTTCGAGTCCAGCCTGGTCTACAGAGCTAGTTCCAGGACAGACTCCAAAGCTACAGAGAAGCCCTGTCTCGAAAAACCAAAACCAAACCAAAACAACAAAAACCAAAAAACAAAACATTGGTTCCCTGATCAGGAAAGGTTCTCTTGGCAGGAAAGTTTCCCTGATCAGGAAAGGTTCTCCTGGCAGGACTACCAGCTGTCGGCCACAGAGCTGGAGTTGCAAGACCATCAAACATACCTGGGCAATGCTGTGGTGATAGAAAAGGATCAGGTGCTCTAAGCCATAGGGAGTCGACTTGGATCCACCCCGAACAGCATTTTGCCAGGTCCAAGTGGCACCTGATGGATGGTTCCACAGAGCCTGGACAGTGAAGTGAAACAGCCAGTTACTCCAGAACATGACCAGCATTCTCAGGTCCCTCAAAGATGAATGACACTCCCCAGGTCCGCAGGAAGTACTCTTGAGAACACAGCGTCCTCATCCCCACCTCACCTGCTATCTCTTTCTATCTCCTCACCTTTTTATAATAAACGAAAGGGAGGAATGCTATTTTCCAGGCATCTGAACTGGCCTGACCTTGGGGCTTGACAGGATTCGCCCTCAGCTGCAGCCACTAAGAGCATCGCCTGCCCGTATTCACTACGTTCCCTTTTAAAAGGGCCCTGCCCACTTCTCATTTCTCTTTCTCTCTGTTTTTCTGTTCTCTCTCTCTCTCTCTCTCTCTCTCTCTCTCTCTCTCTCTCTCTCTCTCTCTGTCTCTCTTTCTGCCTGCATCTCTGTTTGTGTCTCTGTCTCTTTCTTCTCTTATGCTGCTCCTATCTCCAGAGGCCAGTCTCTCTCTCTTCCCTTCCCTCTTTTTATGTTCCCTTTTCCTTCATAAAAAACCCTCCCTGCTGTTTGGATGCTCACCTTACTAGACCTGGAAGGAGGTGGGAGGTCCTTGGACTCCCCACAGGGCAGGGAACCCTGACTGCTCTTTGGGCTGATGAGAGAGGGGGAGTTGATTGGGGGAGGGGGAGGGAAATGGGAGGCAGTGATGGGGAGAAGACAGAAATCTTTAATAAATAAATAAATAAATAATAAAAAACACATTATACTTAGCAAAAAAAAAAAAAAACAAAACCAAACCCTCCCTGTGAACTCTGTTGTACGGTGCCTTTCTCTCTTCTGCTGCTTCTTTCCTAAATTATAAAAGCTCTGGGCAGCATGGCCCCTGTACACCAACAAGGCCTCAGGATGTGGGTTAGACCCCAGACTTCATGTGGCCTTTGGTGGTACCATGAGGACATGGGCATCAACATAAATCTCAGCTGTAGGATCAAGGGCATGGACATGGTCCTCAGCAGCATCCTGGGCCTGGCTCTCACCATGGCCCCAGGTGACAGCTCAAACCACCCATGGCCCCAGTGGTGGCATGGCTCATGAACCCAAACTCGGTCCCAGGAGGCAGCCCAGCCCACTGGAGTCACCATGGCACTCAACGGCAACAGAGGTCATGGATCTCAACACAGACCCTGGTTCCTATAGGACCTGCACACAGCCCTTGGTGGTCACCTGATCTGGACATCACCGTGGTCCTGGGTGGCAAACAGACCTCCCTCCTCAGTCTGCTCCTCACCACCATCACCATGGACCCAGGTGGCAAGCTGTTTTCCAACATCTGCCCAGTCCTCTCTGTCTGCCTTTCTTCCTCTATGTGTCTTCCCATGGCGTATGAACCATTCCACTTTTCTAACCCTCCCAATTTTCTCCCCTCTTATTTACTTAAAATGAGGGGCTCCTGTCTGTCTTCTCACCACTCAAGGACCAAGGACCCAGGCTGGCTTTCTTCTCACCTACTGGGAAGGTCCCAGTTAGGCCCGTCTGTGAGAACCTTCTTTAAGCAGGTGTGGCTGGCTTCCCAAGGGCCCTGGCTGGTTTTCTGAATGAATATGTTCAAACATTTCCTAATAGTGATTGTTAAAAACTGGATGTGAAGTCGGGCTGTGGTGGTGTATGCCTTTGATCCCAGCACTTGGGAGGCAGGGGGATCTCTGTGAGTTTGAGGCCAGTCTGGTCTACAGACTGAGTTCCTGGACAATCAAGGCTGCACAGAGAAACCCTGTTTCAAAAAACAACAACAAAAACAACAGCAACAGCAACAAAAAACTGAATGTGGAGGCACACGCCTTTAATCTCAGCATTTGGGACGCTGAGGCAGATGGATCTCTGTGAGTTCAAGTATACATAGCGTGTTCCAGGCCAGCCAGGACTACGCAAAGGGTTTCTTCCTTCCTTCCTTCCCTCCTTCCTTCCTTGCTTCCTTCCTTCCTCCTTCCCTCCCTCCCTCCCTCCCTCCCTCCCTCCCTCCCTCCCTCCCTCTCTCCCTCCCTCCCTCTCTCTCCCTCTCCCCTCCCTTTCTCCCCCTTTTCCTTCCCTTCCCCTTCCTTCCTTCCTTCCTTCCTTCCTTCCTTCCTTCCTTCCTTCCTCCTCCTCCCCTCTTCCTCCTCCTCCTCCTCCTCCTCCTCCTCCTCCTCCTCCTCTCCTCCTCTTCTTTTTGAGACAGGGTTTCTCTGTGTAGCTTTGGAATATGTCCTGGAACTCTTTCTATAGACCAGGCTGGCCTCAAACTCACAGAGATCCACCTGCCTCTGCCTCTGGGGTGCTGGGATTAAAGGTGTGCACCACCATGCCTGGCAAGATTCCTTCTTAAAGAAACAAACAAAACAATCTGTCATGCAGCAGTAGTCACAGGTCTCAGCGTGGCAGCTTCACAAGTAGGCTTGTTTTTCTGGTTTACCCAGCACAGACTGGCTTCTCTTATGTCACCTCTGTTCTAAGCACGCTTTCCACAGGTTTCCTTACCTTTTCCTAAAGCCCCTCTTCCCACCATACAGATGCCTGTTGTCCTGTGGCTGAATTCATATGGCATGGGTTTCTCTCTTCTCCCTGCCACTCTTCTTCTCCAGGAAACTGCTGAGGTTTTTACAGCTTGTCTGCCTTTGGGTTTTTCTTTAAAACACTAAGAAAACTGTCTCTGAGCTTAAAAACTCAACCCCCAAACAAAGCAAAAACTATCACTCAAAATATTGGTGCCCGTAAAAACCCAGGCCCTGTACTCTGAATGTCCAGCAGGTGGCGAGCAAAGCCTACAGCTTAGAATGTTTATCTTGGCCTTGCTGGAGGTGAGTGCAGAGTTGAGCCCTCTTAGGGCTGGTGAAGCCTGGCTTTGTGGGTGAAAGATGATTACATGGAGAACATTGAAGCTGATTCCTCCTGTGCCTGTATCTCTGCTCTCTTCCCTGTTATTGGGTATAGAGGATGGAGAATGTGTGGACCTCTGCCAGGAAAAAGAAGTTGCGCTAGCGAACTCTCACTGTATATGAAGCCCTAAATGAACGTCGTCTCATTGTCTTTTGTATGGGTCAAACTGCAAGGTTGTAACTTAAAGGATAGAGTGAGTATGTGTGTGTGTGTACATATGTGCATGTGTAAATGTGGGTGTAGTCTGTGTGTACATATGTGCGTGTGTGTAGTTTGTGTGTGCACATGTGTGTATATGTGTGAATGTGTGTTCATAGGTGCATGTGTGTGAGTGTATGTAGTGTGTAGTCTGTGTATGCATGTCTTTATGTGTATGTAGTCTCTCTCTGTGTGTACATGTGTGTATGCATGTATGTATATATGTGTAGTCTGTGTATGTGTGCATGGGTGTGTGATTTCCCTTGATCTTCTGTCCCTTGTTTTTGGGTTTGTTTTTTTTTTTTTAGACAGAGAGTCTAGACCCCACTGGAAAGCTGATTGGTCATAAGCTTCAGGGATCTGCTCATTGCTACCTGTCCAGGGATAAAGAGACACCAAGCCTGGCTTTTTCGTAGGTGCCTGGGATCTGAACTCAGGTCCTATGCTTGTGTAGGAAGCACTCTACAGACTAAACTACCTATAGCCCAGGGATAAAAATTCATTCACAGACATGTTTGTGGAGGTTAGAGGACACCTTACAAGAGTTGGATCTGTCCTTCTACCATGTGGGTTCCAGGAATGAAGCCCAGGTCCTCAGTCTTAGTAGCAAGTAGCCAGTTAAAGAGCACACGGTTCCAGAGCCAACAGACTCCAGTTAAGGTTCCCTGCATGCTCCTGGGTGCCAAGCACTTGCAGTGCTTTCTGGACATACCTGATCCAGGGAATGGGCAAGGCACCAATTTGTAGTACAGATGCGGCACTATTTCTGCCAGACCCACGGAAGGAAGCAGACGTGGAACCCGTCCAGTAGGTTACACTCGAGGCCAAGCTTCATCCATGCCTTGCAGGGCTGCCTCATCCTGGGCCCAAACAGTTCTCCACTGTCTCACGATCTGTCACTCAGTCCATAGCTCTGGATTATACATTTCAGAAGCCAACCTTTCTTTCACCACCTCCTTCCTTCCTTCCTTCCTCCTTCAATCCCTTCTTCCCTCCCTCCCTCCATTCCTTCTGTTTTCATGGCATTTTTGAGTCTTGGTTTTTTTTGTTGGTTTGTTTGTTTTGAATATTTATTTTTGTTTTTTTGTTTTGTTTGTTTTGGGCTTTGTTTTGTTGTTTGTTTGTTGAGACAGGGTCTCTCTGTGTAACTTTCCTGGCTGTCAAGGAACTCACTTTTTAGACCAGGCTGGCCTCGAATTTACAGAGATATACCTGCCTCTGCCTCCCAAGTGCTGGGATTAAAGATTGGGTAGTAAGGTCTTGGTTTTTTATTTTTTATTTTTTTTGAAATTGGGTTTCACTATCTAGCCTCAACTTGCCTCTAACTCTCAATTCTACTGCCTCAGCATCAAGACTGTTGGGATTCTTGACAACACCACCTTCTAGTACATTCCATAAAGTCTGCTGCACTGTCCACAAGTTCAGCACCTGCAGTTTCTATCACTTGTTGGTAGAACAGGACTGTGTCTACAAATGTAGGCAATTACCCAATATCCATTCTTTTCTTATTCAATATCACAGATGTAATGGATAATGCTGACTATCAACTTGACAAGATGTGGAACCAGAGAATACAATGTGGGGAGTATGGGGAAGAGGAGGAAATGGAAGGAATGAAGGAAAGGGGGGAGGGGGAGAGGGAGAGGGAGAGAGAGAGAGAGAGAGAGAGAGAGAGAGAGAGAGAGAAATAGGAGGTGGACAAGGCCTACCTTTTTTTTTTAATATTTATTTATTATGTATATAATATTCTGTCTGTGTGTAGAAGAGGGCGCCAGACATCTTTACAGATGGTTGCTGGGAATTGAACTCAGGACCTCTGGAAGAGCAGGCAATGCTCTTAAGGCCTACCTTTTAAAAGAGAATGTACCCTGGAGGTGGTGGTGCAAGCCTTTAATCCGGGCACTCAGGAAGCTGATGCGGGTGGTTCTCAGTGAGTTCAAGGCCAATCTAGGTTACAGAATGAGTTCCAATTTGACACCCAGCTTCTACAAAAACGTGGTGTGGCTGGGCGGTGGTGGCTCCTGCCTTTAATCCCAGCAGAGGCAGGTGGATCTCTGTGAGTTGGAGGCCAACCTGGTCTACAAGAGATAATTCCAGGACAGGCTCCAAAGCCACGGAGAAACCCTGTCTCGAAAAAAACAAAACAAAACAAAAAAGAGCTAGTTCCAGGACAGGCTCCAAAGCTACAGAGAAACCCTGTATTGTAAAACCAAAAACAAACAAACAAACAAAACAACAACATAAAACAAACAAACCTGGGGTGATAAAGCATGGCTCCTAAAATCTAGGTTGCTAGCTGTGATGTTTCTGCTGTGTGAGCCAGCACTGGACAGGCTGAAACTCACCTCTCATGGCCAGCCTGGTCTACATAGCAAGTCCCACACCAACCTGGATTGCTCATACCAAAGCCTTGTGTCAGTAACAGAAATAAAGAGAAAAACCGCAATGGCACTGGTAAAGCGTTGCTAATGTTTTCTGTAAACAGGATCAGGCTGTCCTCCTTAGGCGGCCTCACTGTGGAGTATCTTTGTTGTTGTTGTTTTTTTTGATTTTCGTGACAGGGTTTCTCCATAGCTTTTTGGTTCCTATCCTGGAACTAGCTCTTGTAGACCAGGCTGGCCTCGAACTCACAGAGATCTGCTTGCCTCCACCACCACTGCCCAGCTTTCATCTTAATTCTTTATATTTGGGGAATACCGATCAGATTCAAACACTGTGTGTGTGTGCGCGCATACACACACGGGCACACGCTTGCTCACGGAGATCCTACTGCCTCTGCTTCCTGAGCCCAGAGATTAAAGATGGGCACTGTCCTGACCCGCCATTTTTTTTTTTTTAACGACAGGGTTTCATCAAGTACGCCTGGTTGGAGCCTGGAAGTTTTTTTTTTGTTTTACTTTTTTTTTATTTTGTTTTGTTTTTCGAGACAGGGTTTCTCTGTGGTTTTGGAGCCTGTCCTGGAACTAGCTCTGTAGACCAGGCTGGTCTCGAACTCAGAGATCCGCCTGCCTCTGCCTCCCGAGTGCTGGGATTAAAGGCGTGCGCCACCACTGCCCGGCTGGAGCCTAGAAGTTAATATTTAGTTAGACCATACTGGGGTCAAAGTCGCAGAGACCCATCTGCCTCAGCCTCGTGAGCTACTGTTAAGAAGGTGTTCTGCCGTAGTCACTTGTAGACGCTAGAGAAAATCAAAAATCCCAATGAAGTGGGTGGAGCCTGAAACAGCCAATCAGGTGGCGGTTTGTAGTGGGGTCTGGGCTTCCTTAGGGGGCGTGAAAGTAGAACATTCTGTGGAAACTTCTGCAGGCCGTGGAGTGCCCTAGCCTGGTGGGGTGGTCGCTGTGAGTTTGAAGTTAGTCTTGACCATGTACTGAGTTTCTAGCCAGCCAGGTCAACAGAGGAACCGAAGAAGACAGTCCTGGAGACCAGAGCCACTTCTTGGCCCTACTGCGGATCTCTCTCCTGTCCAACTCTGGTAAGTCACTTTAGCCCTGCAGTGGCGGCCATGCCTTTAATCCCAGAAATCGGGAGGCAGAGGCAGGCAAATCTTTGTGAGTTTGAGGCCAGCCTGGTGCACAGGTTCCAGGACAGCTGTGGCGGACACAGGAAAAACGCTGTCTTGAAAACTGAAAAGCCTGTGGGCCAGTGGTGGCGCACGCCTTTAATCCCAGCACTTGGGAGGAAGAGCCAGGCAGATCTCTGAGTTCGAGGAAATCCTGGTCTATAAGAGCTAGTTCCAGGACAGGCTCCAAAGCTACAGAGAAACCCTGTCTCGAAGAACCTAAATAAATAAATAAAAATAATAATAAAACACTAAAGAGGCAAAAAAAAAGTACTTAGTGGTAGCAGACCACGATTTCACCTACTCACCGAGGTCAAGGCCATAAGATCGTTGAACCGGAATCATTCCATATTAATCTAGATGCCCAATGGAGACTTGATTATCCAAACACTTGTAATTCTCAAGAGTCCTGAGTCCTAGGATTAAATGCTGAGTCATTGAACCTATTTAAATGAGGAATGAATTGAACTTCTGATTCCCTAGCTTCCACTTCCTAGTTGCTATTTCCTCTTTATGCTGAGCCTTAAGGCGTGCCCTCAATCAGCCAAACTGCTGCAGCAATCAAAGATTGCTTGTTTTGAACTTTGGCTTCTTAGACTCACAACCATTACCATTTTAGTTTTAAGATCCTCACTAGACAAGTCTTTTTGGTGCAGGTTCCCTCCTAGAAGGATGGAGAGGGGCTGAGTTTGAGGCCAACCTGGTCTACAGAGTGAGTTCCAGGACAACCAGGACTGTTTCACAGAAAAACCCTGTCTCAAAAATCAAAACAAGCCAGGCAGTGGTGGCATGCGCCTTTATCGAAGCACTCGGGAGGCAGAGGCAGGCAGATCTCTGTGCATTCGAGACCAACCTGGTCTACAAGAGCTAGATCCAGAACAGTCTCCAATGCTACAGAGAAACCCTGTCTCAAAAAACAAATATCAAAAATAAACAAACAAACAAAAAAACCCCAAAAACTTGCTGGCCAGGCTTGGTGGAATACACCTTTGATCTCGGCACTCAGGCAGAGAGCCAGGTAGATCTGTGTGAATTGGAGGCCAGCCTGGTCTACACATTAAATTTTTTTTAAAGACATTCATTTTATGTGTGAGTGTTTTGCCTGCATGCGTGCATTTATATGCAGCGCATGCGTGTTTGGTGCTCTGAGGTAGGCATTAGAGCTTCATAACTGGAATTAAGGATAGTGTGAGGCACCAGGTTGGTACTGGGAAACTGAGCCCAGACCCTTTAGAAGAACAACATGGTCTCTTCACCACTGAGCCAGCTATCCAGCTTAAATAGTGAGTTGAGGCCAGCCAAGGCTGCATAGGAAGACCTTGTCTCAACACAGAAGCCAAAATTCTGATGCTGACACGGAACTTCCAGTGTGGATGCGGTGGTTGCATTTTAGAATGCTGATGTCATTGCAGTAAGGAGTTCTCAGCCTGCAGCATTGTTTGCCAGCAGACCCCAGGGTGTCTGAGCATAGGCGTCAGGGAAGGTGAGCGTTCCTGGAGCCTGGGTATAGATTCATAATGCTTTCTATTTATGAGTTGAAAACAGGAAGAGTATTTATATTTTTAGAGACAGGATTTCTCTGTAAACCTGGCTGTGCTAGAACTCTGGAAAGCTGGCTTCAAACTCACAGAGATCCACCTGCCTCTGCCTCCTAAGTGCTTGGATTAAAGGCATATGACACCACCTCCCGGCCCTGGCTGATATTTCTTGTTTAAGACTGGATCTGATGTAAGTCCAACTAACATCCAATTTTCTATGTAGCCAAGGCTGGCCTCAAACCCCTGATTATTCTACTTTCAAGGGCTGACAGGCCTGTCATAACTCTCTAAGCTCTTACCATACCTTCCTTCTAAGTTATTTCTTCCCC
Source organism: Microtus pennsylvanicus (assembly GCF_037038515.1). Taxonomy (NCBI): domain Eukaryota; kingdom Metazoa; phylum Chordata; class Mammalia; order Rodentia; family Cricetidae; genus Microtus; species Microtus pennsylvanicus. The sequence continues at coordinate 74,557,363 of NC_134591.1, forward strand.
CTCTTCCCTGCCTCCTGAGTGCAGGGATGGCGCCTGCATGCCAGCACTCCTGGCCCTATGGGGTATTGAAGGACACACATTTCCCCGAAGCTCGAGTTTAGCTTCTAGGATGTGCAGGACTCACTTCTCACTGGACATGAGATGCAGCGCACAAACTGGAAATGGGTGGTCGTGAGATGAGCTGTGGCCATGGATGCTCGAGAGACCATTCTCCTGGGACCAGCAGGAAGTTCGAAGGGTTTGTGGTCCATTAGAGCATTGAGTGGAGTGAGTTAAATTGAGGTCTGTGCTGTTCTCAGAGCAGTGACTGTCCCAGGGTTAGCTCCCCTCATGGATGAGAATAGTGTCTCAGCACTCTTTTCATAGGATGGGCTTCATTCTTTTTTATTTTTGGGGGGTATTTCAAGACAGGGTTTCTCTCTAGCTTTGTAGCTTGTCTTGGAACTGGCTCTGTAGACCAGGCTGGTCTCAAACTCAGAGATCTGCCTGCCTCTGTCTCCTGAGTGATGGGATAAAGGAGGTGTGTGCCACCACCGCCTGACTGAAAGAGTATCTTTCTAAATGTTGCTCCAGGAACCTTCTTACTGAAGATTCATCAGGATGAGCTTCAAGTCCCCACTCACACTCCAGGACCTGGCGGAGAACAGCCTCCTGAGGAACAAGACTGTGGCAATCTCTAATCTGGACAATATACCCTCAGTTTTTTTCCCATCACTGTTCAAAAAGGCCTGCATAAAGAAAAAGTCTAGCATTGTGAAGGCAATGGTGCAGGCCTGGCCCTTCCCCTGCCTCCCACTAGGAGCCATGATCAACAGAAATGATTCCTACAGGAGAATCTTAGAGAGTATCCTGTTTGGGCTTGATAGCGTGCTTTGCCAGAAGGTTCCTCACAGGTGAGTAGACCTGTATGCCCTGAAGGAAGGCCTTGGGAATTAAAAGCAGAGACAGCTGGGGACAGGTAGAATCAGGGTAAGAGAGTGGACTTAGAGTGGGGTGGAGGTTTTGGGGGACCAAATTTGAGAACTCCAGAGGCTTTGGCCATTGCTGAGCCCTCTGGGAAAGGGCTCTGGCTTCTTCGGGACTCATGAATCAGCAGAGACTGAAAGACCCAGTCACTGTGCATACAGGCACTAGAGTGGGACTGGCTGGACTTGAGGAGAAGGGCGTGGGAATAGAAAAGTGGTTAAAGTCTCCATGCTGATGATCGTCCCTGCTCTACCCCAGGAGGTGCAGACTCAAAGTTCTGGATCTACGGTTTATGCCTTTGAGGATGTGGGACAAGTGGTCTGTGTTCAAGGCTCCTGACTGCAGTGAGAACCAAGCAGCGGTGGGTCTTTCAGAAACGGAGGTGAAGCCGCAGGTGAAGGTGGTTATAGACCTGGTCCTGCAGGAAAGCCCATTAAAGTCCTTGGAGTACTTTGTCATTGCGTGGGTGGCTTGGAGAGAAGGTCTATGTCTGTGCTGTAACAAGCTAGAGGTCTGGTCCATGGCCACTTGTTACCATAAAGATGTCTTGGAGACATTGGACCTGAACTCTGTTCAGGAACTGCGTTTGTATTACATGAATGATCTTACCTGCCTGCTTAACTTCTCCCCTTACCTGGGTCGTATGAGGTACCTGCGCAATCTCCTCCTCTCCTGCTTCTGGCTGCTTGCCTATATCACGCCAGTGGAGAAGCAGCTGTTCATCACCCACTTCGCCTCGCAGTTTCTCAAACTGAAGCACCTCCAGTGCCTGCATCTGCATCATGTCTTCTTCCCAGAGGATCACCTGGAGGAGCTCTTCTGGTAAGGAAGGGGTTTCAGCCAAAGCCTGTTCCTTTAGACCTTAGCGACCACCTGTTCTCTGTAGCCCTGGTAGATTAACCTTGCCAGAGCATAAGAATATCAGAGCATTGTTTTGAATCTGCTGTCCTGGAGCGGGGTCCCGCATAGGAGTACGGCTGAGCTGCAGTTGGTGGTTTAGAAAGAGGTACCATGCTAGGAAGCCTCTCAGGAATGAGATCTAGTAAGAATGGGGTCTGGTTTCTTTCTTAGTAAGTGGCTAAAGTGAATGGGAAAAAGGAAAAGGAGGAGAGCCGTGTATGGGGGGGACACTGTACCCCGAGCTCTGCTCAGCTTGCTTCCAGTTCTCCATCTAGGACAGGCTGGGTTTGGAGATGAGGTGTCTGTGGTCCAGATTGGGAACAGGATTGGCTGGTACTCCCCTCAGCCCCCCTCTTGTCTCAGCGCCCTAGGAGTAGCACAGGTGTGGACCACCATACCCGGCTTTGTTTGGATGTCAGAGGGTAAGGAGATGGGAAGTTTGATGTCCCAGTTGAGAATTGGGGTCGGGGTGAAGTGCTGTGAAGAGGCAGGTCTGTGAACCCATAGGCAGATCCTGCCTGCCTTGGTCCTCCCTGTGTGGAAGGGAATTGCTGTCTTGGGTTGAGCTGATCCTACCGTGATGGTGAAAGGCCTCAGTACAGATTAGATTGAGCAGACTCTGTCATGGAGCATGGTGGCTACTGGCTTTCCTTGTGTGATTAAAAGGATCTTGGACCACATGCATATTCCCAAAACTGTCTTCTTGTTTTTTTGTAGGTGGCTAAAGACGCCCTTAGAGAACCTGTTTTTGACTGACTGTTGGCTATCAAAATCAGCCTGGGCCATATGTCAGAATTCTGGTGCACAAGCTAGCTAAAACATCTGAGTTTGAAAAGGGTCCAACTGACTCATTTTAGCCTAGAGCCCCTGCAAACTGTGCTGCGAAAATCTGCATCTACTTTGCTATCTCTGGTCTTGGAGAACTGCCATTTGTTGGACTGCCACCTCAGTGCCATCCTGTCCTCCCTGAGGTGCTGTACCCAGCTTATGTGGTTTAACTTCTGTGGAAACCATTTTTCGGGGAATTTCTTGAGGGAGTTGAGAGAACATGAGATAACCTTGAGATCAGAAGGGTCAACGGTAGTCTTCATCCCTGGGTGTGATGATCTGTCCCCAGAACTTTGAGGTGGTTGTCCAGCCTTGTTTGGAGTGTGTATAGATAAGGGGAGAACTGTTGAACAACCATAGCATTGTCTTCCCGTTTTGAGGGATGTGTGTTGTGATGTGCGCATGATGTGTTGGGACTTGTTGGGCATACCAAGCACACATCAAGCTCTCCCCTGGAGACCTGGGAGCAAAAAGCAATACACAGGTGTCTGAGAAAATATATCACACATGGTTTTAGACTGGAACCATCAGTTAGTTCTCCCTGGAGGATTAACCTGGTGTCCATCTTTTATCTAATACAGTCCTATGGCTTTTGGTTGTCCTGCCTTTACCTTCTTAGTGCTGAGAATAGGCTTGTACCACCAGACCTGGTTATCTGTCTGTTAAAGAATTGTGTGGCTGTGCCTTGCGTTCCTCAGGAAAATAGTAGCATTAATATCTGCCGTTTGTGGGGTCTGGAGACTTGGCTCATCTGTTTAGAGCACTTGCCATTCTTGCATAGGACCTGGTTTGATTTTCCTCATGCCTCTGATGTGGGATCATCCATAACTCTAGTTATAGAGGATCAGATGACTTCTTCTGGCCTCCGGGGCATGAGACACACATGTGGTGCATAAACATACATGCAGGCTTAATCATTATAACCCATAGACCTAAAATCATTTAACAATTGTTTTGTCCTGCTGAGCCTAGATGACTGACTGGTCTGTGAGTCAACCGCCACCCAGCATTACTGTGACATACATGGTAAATCATGTATTTACACTCCTAAATCCTGTCACATATGAGTTTATGAATGGAATAGGGTAAGTAGATGTTAACCCTAGCAGGTTTTTTTCTGGGAAAAAGAAGCCCATAGGTTTTCATTTCCATAGTGTGTGTTTACATGTACAATAGTTATTGTTGATGTGTTGGGGGGTCCTGAACCAATTTGTAGGAGTTAGTGCTATAGGGACCCAGAATTGATCTTGGTTATCAGTGTCTACCTAGAGAACCAAATCCCTGGCCTGGGTATATAGCTTCTTGTTTACCATGCAAGCAATGTACATTCTACCCACTAAGCTACATCTACAGCCTCCTCTTTAATTTTGTAGTTCTGGTGTTTGAGATTGTCTCTTTTGGTAGTCCTTTAACCTGGTATGCAACCAGAATAGTCTCAGCTCACAGAAAACCATTGCCTGCCTCTGCCTATCTGTGCTGGAAGGATCCTGCCCCACCAAGCCTGGCATCTCCACTTCTTTCACCCTTAGCTCCACGGTAGCCTGCATTTCATTGTCTGAAGTTTAATGCGTGATTAGCCTTGGAACAATTTTTGAATTTTATTAAGTAAGATCATAGTTTTAGTGAATTATAGACAACAAAATTGATGTAGTATGCAGATTTATTGTTATTTAGTAAATTCTGATGTGTTCTAAAGACTGTGTGTATCTGTTTCTGAAAAGTATGTTCACTGCACATGAGTGTTTTTCCTGGTTGTCTCTGTATCACGTTCATGCAGTACCTGGGAATCCAGAAGAGGATGTCATTCCCTCAAACTGGAGTTACATGTGGTTGTGAGCTCCTTGGTGGGTGCTGGGAATCAAACCTTGGTCCTCTGCAAGAACATAGGCTCCCTAACCACTGAGCGATCTTGAAGTTGTTAGCCAGGCACAGTGGTGCACTCCTTGCAAATAAAGGCTATAACAGGAGTCTCTTCGGCTTTCCATAGAGAATGGTCCAGAATTTATTCTGTATTTCAGTCAGGCCTTGAACTTGCAATCCTCCTGCCTCAGCTTCCTTCCTCCATTAGAGCCAGCCTGTCTCTCTGAGTCCTGCTCTCATTAACATTCACTTGTATTGTGAATGAACTTGTAGGTTCAAGGGCAATAGACTCTGGTACTCTGTTTCCTGGGGACCATCTCTTTGGAGCCAAATCTGAAAACGTACCAGGTAGTGGTCACTATGGTGCCAGAGATACATTCCTTGCCTTGCTTCTTTCTAACACTCCAAATTGCCGCAGCTGGTACTCTCATGAGCTTTCACGGCTTGGATACAATTCACTTCCCTAAGGAGTCATGATGCTCTCTGTTCATGAGCCCCATATTTCTTCTTCCAAAGGACGTCAGCTGAGCTGATAGTGTCTGAAAGTTTCCCATACTTTCTGTGGAAACCAAGGTTGTATTCCCTCTCTGTCACAAGGACAGGAGGCTCCACCAATTCTGCTTCAGTCTTTTGAATGACCACTGCAGAGTTTTGACAATTTTTTTAAATTTTTTTTCCCCCATGGTCTCTACATAACCGTGGTTGTCCTGAAATTCAGTATGTAAAGCATGCTGACCTGGAAATCAGACATCTGCCTGCCTCTGCCTTCCAAGTGCCAGCATTAAAGGTGTGCGCCACTACCACACAGCAAATCATAAGTTGGTTATGTTTTGAGTGACAGCTCCCCTTCTGCCTTGAAACTGATGAGCCAATCAAAGATCTTGAATTGTGGTTTGGTTTTTTTGTCATGGTGTTTTTTATTTGTTTTTATTTATTTTTGGTTTCTTTCTGTGTAGTTTTGGAGCTTGTCCTGGAACTAGCTCTTGTAGACCAGGCTATCTCTAACTCACAGACGTCTGCCTGCCTCTGCCTTCTAAGACCTGGGATGAAAGCCAGAGTAGTAGGGTCTTGGTTCTTTGATTTTTTTTTTTGAAACTGGGTCTAACTCTCTAGCCTAGACTTGATGTGGGAGTGTCATATATCAATCTGTTGATTTCATTGGTTAAGTAATAAAACAAACTGCTTGGGCTCACAGCTTAGAACATAGGTGGGTGGAGTAAACAGAACAGAATGCCGGGAGGAAGAGGAAGTGAGGTCAGACTCCGCAGCTCTCCTCTCCGGAGCAGACGCTTCAGAGAGACGCCATGCTACCTGCTCCAGGGAAGACGCACGCTATGAAGCTCCGACCCAGGATGGACTTAGGCTAGAATCTTCCCGGTAAGACCGGTGCTATACAGATGATAAGAAACGGGCTAGTCCAGGTGCGAGAGTTAGCCTAGAAGAGGCTAGATAGGAATGGGCCAAAGCAGTGTTTAAAAGAATACAGTTTGTGTGTAATTATTTCAGGGCAAAAGCTAGCTGGGCAGGCGGCTTGGGTGTTGGGGAGGCAGCCCCGCCGCTCATATTACTACATAGACTTGCCTCTAACTCTCAAGTCTACTGCCACAGCATCAAGACTGTTGGGATTCTTGACAACACCACCTGCTAGTACATTCCATAAAGTGTGCTGCAGTGTGCACGAGCCCAGACCCTGCAGTTTCTTCACTTATTGGTAGAACAGGACGGTGTCTACAAATGTAAACACTTATCCAACATCGATTCTTTTCTTATTCAGTATCACAGATGGAGTGGTTAATGCTGACTGTCAACTTGGCCAGATGTGAAATAAGATCTACGATGTGGGAGGGAGAGAAAGGGGAAAGGAAGAAGGAAGAAAGCAAGGAGAGACGAAGGAAGGAAAACATGTCAGGTTAGCAGGCTAGGTGGTACCTGTTGTTCTTAATTTCTGCCTGGCTGCAGGGTAGAGGGCAAAGACGGTTGCGCGAGGAAAAGACACAGACATGTGGCGGTCCCACGTGGGTGCACTTTAATGGGGGAGGGGTAACAGGCAGGTGAGGGTGTGCCAACACAGTAGGAAAGGCGGCGGGGGAGAAAGGAGAAGAGGAGAAAAGAGAAGAGAAGGAGGTTGTAGGAACCTCGCTTTTAAACGAGGTATACAAAGGCTTCTGGGAAATGTCCGTATCCAGGAGAATGCTGGGAACTGTAGTTCGGCAAAAGAACAACAGTACCAGCTTGTAGTACTAGCTTCTTGAAGCCTAGGATAGGAGGGCCGCAAATTTCTTGGGCTACAAAGTTCAAATCATCCAAGGAAACCTAAAGAGAGCCTGTCTCCTGATCATTTTTTATTAAGCTACAAAGAGGGTGTTGCCCCTGGAACTGAGTTACAGATGATTGCCAGCAGCCATTTGGGTGCTCCAAGCAAACCTGGGTCCTTCTGCAAGAGCAGCTCGTGCTCTTAACCATTTCTTTCTTTTTTTTTTCAAGTAGCAAACTTTAATATTAATTATTTTACACTATAGCATAAGAAGCACAGCTCTAAGAGCCCTGAGTCATGGGGCTGGGGCTCTGAGCAGGGCAAGAGAGCCAGTATACAGTGGCTCTTAACCATTTCTACAGCCCCCAGCTTCCCTTTTCAACTACTACCTTCCAGTCCGAGGGATGACTGACCATGCTCCTGAACACCCACCCAGCACATCCTCATAGGGTCCTGGATGGTTCAAGGAACTGTTTGTGCAAACGTGCCTTCCCGAAATGGCAGAAGGTAGGGATGCAGTGAAATCTGAAGCTCATTCATGACCTACTTCACAAGCATTGGAGCTGACAAGAGACCACATCAGCCTGGGGCTTGGGGGTCTGCTAAACTCACTGATCTCTGCTTCGGTTCATCCTTTGTCCCTGTTCATAATGCTTTCCCAACTGTCCTCACCACGCTCCGTATCTCTCATTACCCATGAGCACAAAACAGCCTTTGACCCATAAAAAATTAAGCCGGCTGGTGCTTATTCCTACAAGCCCTGGCCATAGTGCAGGTATGAGACCCCCTTTCTTCAGTGTCCCCATTCCTTTCCTGTGTCTATCCCTTTATCTCAGACATATTTCCTGTGGAGGAAAACACAACCCAGCCTCTCTGTCTATCCCGCTTACCTGGTTGTCTAGCATGGTAAGCTGGACTCATCCCCTACCCCAGTTCAGCCCTCAGCTTCCTGAGTCGATGTCTTGAGACCTCAGTTCAGCCAGAGTGAAAACAACACTGTGCATCTGGAAAGATCCATTCTCAGCAGGAGAGGATGATGCCTGTGTGACCCAGCGCATTTCCTGTGTTGCATCAGGGTCTAGAAAACAGATAAGAAAAGACTGTGGCTTTACTTTTCAATTATTTGGTTTTTGAGATGGGAAACACCAAAACAAAGAAAGAAAGAATAAACAACAACATTGGTTAAAGACACTTGTTCTTGCAGAGGACCCAGGTTTGATCCCAGCACCCACAAACATTAATGAATCCAGTTTCAGGGAACCTGACACGCTCTTCTGACCTCAGAGGGCACGGGACAAGCATGCGGTCATATACAAACAAACATGCAAAACATCATCTACATAAAATGTAATACATTTTTTTAGTTTATTTTTATTTTGTGGTTTTAGAACCTTTTCTTTATTTAATGTGTATGGATGCTGTGTTCATGCCTAATGTCCACAAGACCAAAAAGAACTTGATTTTTTTTTTTCGAGGCAGGGTTTCTTTGCAGCTTTGGAGCCTGTCCTGGAACTAGGTCTTGTAGACCAGGCTGGCCTTAAACTCACTGAGATCTGCCTGCCTCTGCCTGGATTAAAGATGGACACCACCACTGCTTGGCTGCCTTTTCTTTTTATTGCCTTCCGTTTTTTCTCCCTCCCTCCCTCTCTCCCTCCCTCCCTCCCTCCCTCCCTCCCTCCCTCCCTCCCTCCCTTCTTCCTTCCTTTTCATTCTTACTCTTTCCTCTCTCCCTCCCTTCTTTGTTTTTCTTTTGTTTGTTTCTTTCTTTTTATTTTTTTAACTTTTACTATTTATTTATTTATTTATTTTTGTTTTTGTTTTTCGAGACAGGGTTTTGTTGTAGTTTTGGAGACTGTCCTGGAACTAGCTTTAGTAAACAAGCTGGCCTTGAACTCACTGAGATCTCGCGGCCTCTGCCTCCGGAGTGCCTGGTGCCTGTACCACCACCTCCCGGCTTCCATCTTAATTCTTTACCTTTGGGGAACACAGATAAGGTTCAAACACTGCCTGTGCCTTTGCTCATGTATGAGCATGCGCACATGCTTGCGCACGGAGATCCTCCTGCCTCAGATTCCTGAGCACAGAGATTAAAGATGGGCACCGTCCCCCCCCCCTTTTTTAATTTTTATTTATTTATTTATTTTTTAATATTTATTTATTATGTATACAATATTCTTTCTGTGTGTATGTCTGAAGGCCAGAAGAGAGCACCAGACCCTATTACAGATGGTTGTGAGCCACCATGTGGTTGCTGGGAATTGAACTCAGGACCTTTGGAAGAGCAGGCAATGCTCTTAACCGCTGAGCCATCTCTCCAGCCCCCCCCCCTTTTTTTTTAAAAAGACAGGGTTTCATCAAGTAGGCCTGGCTGGAGGCCAGAAGCCAATATTTAGTTAAAGCAGGCTCTGTCAAAGTCGCAGAGACCCCCAGCTACGGCCTCTGGTGTTCAGAAGGTGTTCTGTGAGTCTGGCGGTGGTGGCACATGCCTTTAATCCCAACACTCAGGAAGCAGCGGGGGGCAGTCTTGTCTACGAGGGCTAGTTCCAGCTCAGGCTCCAAAGCTTCAGAGAAACCCTGTCTCAAAATAACCAAAAAACCAAAGTAAATAAATAAATAAACAAAAAAAAAGGAAAGAAAAAGGAAAAGAATGCGTCCTGTCAAGGCTGGCTCTAGACGCAAGCTCTTTGGGGAAAAACCAAATTCAGATGAAGTGGGTGGAGACTAAAAGAGCCAATCAGGTAGCAGTTTGTAGTGAGGTCTGGACTTGCTTCGGGGCGTGGAAACTTCAGAAGCCCGTGGAACCCGAGGCATGCTGGCTGGCTGTTCGCTGTGGGTTTGAAGTTAGACTGGACTACATACTGAGTTTCCAGCGAGCTAGATCAACAGAGGAACCGCAGAAAACAGTCTTCGAGGCAGGAGGCCCTGCTGCGGACCTCTCTTTTCTGTCCAACTCTGGTAAGTCACTTTAGCCCGGCAGTGGCGGTCCTGCCTTTAATCCCAGAACTACGGAGGCCGAGTCAGGCAAATCTTTGAAAGTCGAACCAGTCTGGTACAATGGTACAGAGAGAGTTCCAGGAGAGCTAGGGCAGTCACAGAAAAAACCCGAAAAACCAGAAAATAAAAAGAACTTAGTGGGCCGGGCGGTGGTGGCACACGCCTTTAATCCCAGCACTCGGGAGGCAGAGGCAGGCGGGTCTTTGTGAGTTCGAGGCCAGCCTGGTCTAGAAGAGCTAGTTCCAGGACAGGAACCAAAAGCTACAGAGAAACCCTGTCTCGAAAATCAAAAAAAAAAACAAAAAAAAAAAAAAAACATCAACAACAACAACAAAAAAAAAAAAAGGAAAAAGAACTTAGTGACTTAGTGGTAGCAGACGAGTCGCTTAGGCCGAGGCAGCAGGATCATTTGATCCCGAATCATTCCATATTAATCTAGATGCGCACTGGAGACTTGCCTATCCAAACACATGTAATTCTCGGGAGTGCTAGGATTAAATGCTCGTCATTGAACCTATTTAACTGAGGTATGAATTGAACTTCTGATTCCCTAGCTTGCACATCCGAATTGCTATATCCCATGTATGTTGAGCCTTAGGCATGCGCTCGATCAACCAAGCTGCTTCTGCAATCAAAAATCTCTTGTTTTGAACTTTGGCTTCTTAGACTAACAACCATTACCATTTTAGTGCTAAGATCCTCACTAGACAGGGCTTTTTGGTGCAGGTTCCCTCCTAGACGGATGGAGAGGGACTGGGTCTTCAAACCTTCATCTGAACCTGGGCCACTGGCCCCTCCTAGGTCTATGTAATTCTGTCTGAGCCTGATCAGTTAACTGGTTCATGAGCCACAATTGGGTAGGGTCATTCTTGACTTTGGTCTTCTGCTTGAGTCCTGTCTATGGTGAGCAGATGTTTTCCCAATTTAATAGGCAATCTGGGTGAGGTGGCACCCGCCTATAGTCAGGAAGGGGTGGTAGGCAGCTTTATAAAAGTGGGCATAGTGCCCAGTGCCTTCAATCCTAGCCTGTGGATGGAGGTGGAAGCATCAGCAGGTGGAGTCTTTGTATCCTAGGTTCTCCTAGAACAAATAGGAATCCTCCTGCCTCAGCCTTTCAGATGCTGGTAGTACAGGCGTGATCAAGCATGTCTTGGAGCCCTTATTTTGTTTATTTTATTCATATGCTTACAGATTTGTGTACATTTTTGTTTTTGAGACAAAGTTTCTCTACATAGCATTGGCTGTCCAGGAACTCTGTAGACCAGGCTGACCTTGATCTGACTGCCTATTTGAATCAAGTCCTGAAATTAAAGGTGTCTCCCACCACCTCCAGCCTGATTTCTGTATTTTTGAGACTGGAGTCCACTGCCGCTTAGGCTGGCCTTAACTGACAGATCAACTCCAGCCGCTGGATTGTTGAGATTAAAGGCACGCACCATTGCGGCAGGTCGCTCATCTTTTTATATTTTGATTTTTGTTGTTGTTTTTGTCCTTTTTTGCTTTGCTTTTTCGAGGCAGGGTTTCTCTGAGTAGATGCTCTGGCTGTCCTGGAACTCACTCCTTGGACCAGGCTGACCTTGAACTCAGAGACCCAACTGCCTCCACCTCTCCAGTTCTAGGACTAAAGGTGTTTGCCGCCACTGCCTAGCTTGTCTTTTGGTTTTGTTTGATTTTTTTTGGGGGGAGGGTATAGGATTTCTTTTTGTAGCCCTGGCTGTCCTGAAACCCAGCCTTATTTTTCTTTTCTTTCTTTCTTTCTTTTTTTTTTTTTGAGAGAGTTTCTCCTTGGCTGTTTTGGAACTCACCTTGACTCACAGAAATCGTCCTGCCTCTACCCCCAGCCCTAAGAGTGTTCATATTAAACACACTTTTATTTTTCCAGTTTTGTTGTTACTGGAGACAGTCTTGTAGCCCATGATGGCTTTGAACCCACTGTGCAAGATGACCTTGGTCTTCCAATCCTGCTTCCACTCAGAGTGCTAGGTTAACAGGCCCGTACACTGGGCAGCCTGGAAGTCGTGTAGGTCCCACGACCCCAGCTTTACGAGTGTTTGGGTGATGATGTGAATCTTCACTCTGGACTTTAAGAAACTTTTTTCCCCACAGAAATTCAATCCTTGCCATTTAAAATACTTATTTGGAGCCAGGCGGTGGTGGTACATACCTTTAATTCCAGCACTTAGGGAGGCAGAGACAGGCTAATCTCTGATTGAGTGACCCGCTCAGTGTATAAAGTTAGCTCCAGGTCACCCAGGGCTATTATGCAGAGAAACCTGTCTGAATAAACAAACAAATAAATAAACAAGTGTTTATTTTAATAAATGAAAAGTAAATATTTAATTGAGAGCTTGATGATGTTGGCCACTAGTAAAATTGCCCAGTCTGCCAGGGCTGTTCCACAGAGATACTCTGTGTCAAAGAAGTTATAAATAAATAAATGGGAAAAAAAGATTCAATTGAGAATTTGGGGGATGTAGCTTACTAATAAAAATGCCCTAACATATATGACACTCAGGTTCAGTGCTCAGCACCATAAAAACAATGTAAATCTACTTGCTGATAGTTTATTAAAAATTTGGTTTAGCACTATCCTGAGTGAGGTAAGCCAGACCCAAAAAGAGCAACATGGGATGTACTCACTCATATTTGGTTTCTAGCCATAAACCAAGGACATTGAGCCTATAATTAGTGATCCTAGAGAAGCTAAATAAGGAGAACCCAAAGAAAAACATATAGGCATCCTCCTGAATATTAACCTTCAGCAAGCGATGAAAGGAGACAGAGACAGAGACCCACATTGGAGTACAGGACTGAAATCTCAAGGTCCAAATCAGGAGCAGAAGGAGAGAGAGCACGAGCAAGGAACTCAGGACCGCGAGGGGTGCACCCACACACTGAGACAATGGGGATGTTCTACTGGGAACTCACCAAGACCAGATGGCCTGGGTCTGGAAAAGCCTGGGATAAAACCGGACTCTCTGAACATAGCGGACATTGAGGACTACTGAGAACTCAAGAACAATGGCAATGGGTTTCTGATCCTACTGCACGCACTGGCTTTGTAGGAGCCTAGGCAGTTTGGATGCTCAACTTACTAGACCTGGATGGAGGTGGGGGTTCCTTGGACTTCCCACAGGACAGGGAACCCTGATTACTTTTTGGGCTGAGGGGGGGGACTTAATTGGGGGAGGGGGAGGGAAATGGGAGGCGGTGGCGGGGAAGAGACAGAAATCTTTAATAAATAAATAAATAAATAAAAAATAAAAAAAAAATAAACTTGAAAAAAAATTTGGTTTAGTTACCTTTAATTCAAACACTTGGGAGGCAAGAGGATCTCCAGGAGTTCAAGACCATCCTGGTCTACAAGAGTTAGTACTGTTGGACCCTAGAGTCCAATTACTGAGGAAGAGTCGCTTCAAGAGACCATCTCTCACACCACAGTTGATGCTAAAGCATGAGGATTTTTATTAATTCTGTCATAACAGGGTCTTTCAGTATCCGAGAAGCCAGAAAGACCCTGAATGGCTGGTACAGGCTACTTTTAAAGCAAAAAAGCCACAGAAACAAGAGGGAAGTCTGGGGGGTGTTCTTTAATTATTGTGATTGGCTTATTCAAAGGGCTATTGCCAACAATTGGCTGGAGAGCAGTTGCCAGGTCAGATGACGTAAGAGGAAACATTTGAGGGTCACTTTGCCCCTTTCCCAGGGACCGAGTTAAAACATCTGTGGGTTATCTTGTCCCAACATTTTAATATGTGCATGTGTAGTTGTTAGGTCCTTGGTTCCCAGGGAAGGGGGGGCACTACTGCTGAGAAATGGCCTCAGAGTTGTCAGAAATGGCTTTAGAGTTATCTTAGAGTTTTACAGTACCAGGACAGCTAGGGCTGTTATACAGGAAAACTCTTGTAGTAGAGGAGTGGGGGCCGTTTGTTTGTCCTGCCTGGCTTGCTGAAACATGAAATAAGCACACAGAAATTGTATTAATTAAATTGCTGCTTGGCCTATAAGCTCTTGCCTCTTATTGGCTAATTCTCACACCTAGATTCAACCCTTTTCTAATAATCTGTGTGTCACCACAAGGTCATGGCCTACCGGGAAAGATTCAGCATGTCTGACCTGGCATATTCATGGCCGCTTTCTCTCTACCCTTCTTCCCAGCATTCTGTTCTGTCTACTCCACCTACCTAAGTGCTGCCCTATCAAAAGGCCAAGTCAGTTTCTTCATTCAATCAATGAAAACAACACAGACAGAAGAACCTCCTACACCATTTCCTCTTGTTCTGTTAAACGAAAAAGAAAGGCTTTCACTTTAAACTAGTAAAATTACATATAACAAAACAGTTATCAAACAAGAATTGCAGTTACAATATTTATATCTATTTTATATTTTATCATAACAAAGGAAAACTATATCTATAAATTCTTCAACTCCATCAAAGCCTGCAGAAGGATATAATATTATCTAAGTAAATGAAAAGTAAGCAACTTCCAACTCTAGTAATGACAGAGACATCTCACTGCCTGGACAGTCACTCAAAGTTCTTTTGTACCACTGGGGCATCTATCTGCAGCCTATAGGATTATAGTATCCAGTAGACATGTCCATGAAGCCGGAAATTTTAAAGACAGTTCAGTCACTTTTTTCTGTGTCCTGCAGAATGTCTCACAGACTCTTCATGTGGTTGCTGGGAATTGAACTCAGGACCTCCGGAACAGCAGTCAGTTCCCTTAACCTCTGAGCCATCTCTCCAGCCCTCTCACAGACTCTTTTATGAAACAGGAACCCCGAAGGATCATCTCAGTTTTAGGCAAGTTCAGCAGTCCTCTCTCTGTGGGTACTGCATGTCCAGTGTATGCATCAATCCAGGCAAGAGCAGTTTCTTGCCCAAATGGCTATCAAACTTCATAAGGAGCCTCTTTCATGCCCATTTTTCTCTTGAAGTAGCTGGTGCTGCCAGGAGCAGACACGTCTTATTGTCATGAAAAACCCTAAATTATTAAATGCCATATACTGTAGTCTTGAAAGATATGAAGAATGCCTATATAACTGAAATATGTCTCTATATATCTAGAAAATCTAACATGACTGCAAGCTTGACTATTATCAATGATTATCCATTAGTAACCTATATTTCCTAATTATACATTACATTTTTAAATGAACTACACAATCACAATACCTTAATCAAGAGCAGAAATACATATATCAATAAATCAAGATTTATTGCAATTTATTCGATCTATATCATATCCCCCTTTAAATATAAAAGAATATTTATAAATAATATTTGGGAATGTAGGCGTGTTCTCAGCCTGCATAATTGTTTGCCAGCAGACCCCAGGGTGTCTGAGCCTAGGCACCAGGGAAGGTGAACGTTCCCAAACCAGGGTATGGATTTATAAAGCTTTCTGTATAGGGTTTGAGATAAGGAAGATTTTTTTTTAAAACAACTTTATTTTATGTGCATTGGTGTGAATTTGTCAGATTCCCCTGCAACTGGATCTTCAGACAGTTGTGAGCTGCCATGTGGGTGCTGGGAATTGAACCCGGGTCCTTTGGAAGAGCAGTCAGTGCTCCCAACCACTGAGCCATATCTCCAGCCCCCTAGATTTTTTTTTTTTGAGACTGGGTTTCACTGTATATCTTTAGAGCCAGTTGTAGAAGTCTCTCTGTAGACCAGGCTGGCTTCGAACTAACGGAGATCCACCTGCCTCTGCCTCCCAAGGGCTTGGATTAAAGATGTGCACCACCGCTGCCCAGCCCTGGCTGATATTTCTTGTTTAAGTCTAGATCTGAAGTAAACTGAGCCAACATCCAATTGTCTATGTAGCCGGGGCTGGCCTCAAACCCTTGAATCTTCTGCCTTCCAATTGATGAGATTATAGGCCTCTCTCAACTCTCAGCTCTTACCATGCCTTCCCTCTAAGTTATTCCTTCCCCCTCTTCCCTGCCTCCTGAGTGCAGGGATGGCGCCTGCATGCCAGCACTCCTGGCCCTATGGGGTATTGAAGGACACACATTTCCCCGAAGCTCGAGTTTAGCTTCTAGGATGTGCAGGACTCACTTCTCACTGGACATGAGATGCAGTGCACAAACTGGAAATGGGTGGTCGTGAGATGAGCTGTGGCCATGGATGCTCGAGAGACCATTCTCCTGGGATCAGCAGGAAGTTCGAAGGGTTTGTGGTCCATTGGAGCATTGAGTGGAGTGAGTTAAATTGAGGTCTGTGCTGTTCTCAGAGCAGTGACTGTCCCAGGGTTAGCTCCCTGATGTGGGAGTGTCATATATCAATCTGTTGATTTCATTGGTTAAGCAATAAAGAAATTGCTTGGCCCTCATAGCTTAGAACATAGGTGGGTGGAGTAAACAGAACAGAATGCTGGGAGGAAGAGGAAGTGAGCTCAGACTCGACAGCTCCTCTTGGGGGCAGACGCCTCAGAGAGACGCCATGCTCCCCTCTCCCTGGTAGACATGGTAGCTCTGCTCTCTGAAGCACACGTGATGAAGCTCCGACCCAGGATGGACGAAGGCTAGAATCTTCCTGGTAAGCGCACCTTGGGATGCTACACACCTTATTAGAAATGGGCTAGTCCAGGTGTGAGAATTAGCCTAGAAGAGGCTAGATAGAAATGGGCCAAGCAGTGTTTAAGTGAGTACAGTTTGTGTGTTGTTATTTCGGGCATAAGCTAGCAGGCGGCCGGGTGCTGGGCACGCAGCCCCGCCTCTCCTATTACAACAGCTCCCCTCATGGATGAGAATAGTGTCTCAGCACTCTTTTCATAGGATGGGCTTCATTCTTCTTCTTCTTCTTTTTTTTTTTGGTATTTCGAGACAGGGTTTCTCTCTAGCTTTGTAGCTTGTCTTGGAACTGGAACTGTAGACCACAAACTCAGAGATCTGCCTGCCTCTGCCTCCTAAGTGATGGGATTAAAGGAGGTGTGTGCCACCACCGCCTGACTGAAAGAGTATCTTTCTAAATGTTGCTCCAGGAACCTTCTTACTGAAGATTCATCAGGATGAGCTTCAAGTCCCCACTCACACTCCAGGAGCTGGCGGAGAACAGCCTCCTGAGGAGCAAGACTGTGGCAATCTCTAATCTGGACAATATACCCTCAGTTTTTTTCCCATCACTGTTCAAAAAGGCCTGCATAAAGAAAAAGTCTAGCATTGTGAAGGCAATGGTGCAGGCCTGGCCCTTCCCCTGCCTCCCACTAGGAGCCATGATCAACAGAAATGATTCCTACAGGAGAATCTTAGAGATTATCCTGTTTGGGCTTGATAGCATGCTTTGCCAGAAGGTTCCTCACAGGTGAGTAGATCTGGATGCCCTGAAGGAAGGCCTTGGGAATTAAAAAGCAGAAACAGCTGGGGACAGGTAGAATCAGGGTAAGAGAGTGGACTTATAGTGGGGTAGAAATTTTGGGGGAACAAATTTGAGAACTCCAGAGGCTTTGGCCATCGCTGAGCCCTCTGGTAAAGGGCTGTGGCTTATGCAAGAATCATGAATCAGCAGAGACTGAAAGACCCAGTCCCTGTGCATACAGGCACTAGAGTGGGACTGGCTGGACTTAAGGAGAAGGGCGTGGGAATAGGGCAGTGGTTAGAGCCTCCATGCTGATGATCGTCCCTGCTCTACCCCAGGAGGTGCAGACTCAAAGTGCTGGATCTACGGTTTATGCCTTTGAAGATGTGGGATCTGTGGTCTGTGTTCAAGGCTCCTGACTGCAGTGAGAACCAAGCAGCGGTGGCTCTTTCAGAAACGGAGGTGAAACCGCGGGTGCAGGTGGCTATAGACCTGGTCCTGAAAGAACGCCCATTAAAGTCCTTGGAGTCCTTTGTGGTTGAGTGGGTGGCTCAGAGAGAAGGTCTATGTCTGTGCTGTAACTATCTAGAGATCTGGTCTCTGGCTACTTACTACCACAAAAATGTCTTAAGGAAATTGGACCTGAACTCTGTTCAGGAACTGCATTTGTATAATATGAATGATCTTACCTGCCTGCTTAACTTTTCTACTTACCTGGGTCGTATGAGGTACCTGCGCAGTCTCCTGCTCTCCAGCCTTTGGCCATGGGACTGTCGCACACCAGTGGAGAAACAGCATGTTGTTACCCAGTTCACCTTGCAGTTTTTCAAACTGAAGCACCTCCAGGCCTTGCATCTGGATAATGTCTTCTTCCTAGAGGATCACCTAGACCAGCTCTTCTGGTAAGGAGGGGCGTCAAGCAAATCCTTGTTCCTTTAGACCTTAGCGACCACCTGCTCTCTGTAGCCCTGGTAGATTAACCTTGCCAGAGCATGAGAATATCAGAGCATTGTTTTGAGTCTGCTGTCCTGGAGCAGGGTCTCACATAGCTGCTAATCTAAAGGAGTAGGGCCAAGCTGTGGTTGGGGGTTTAGAAAGAGGTACCATGCTAGGAAGCCTCTCAGGAATGAGATCTAGTAAGAATGGGGTCTGATTTCTTTCTTAGTAAGTGTCTAAGGTGAATGGGAAAAAGAAAAAGGAGGAGAGCCCTGTAGGGGGGGGGGCACTGTACCCTTAGCTCTGCTCAGCTTGCTTCCAGTTCTCCATCTAGGACAGGCTGGGTTTGGAGATGAGGTGTCTGTGGTCCAGATTGGGAACAGGATTGGCTGGTACTCCCCTCGGCCCCCCTCTTGTCTCAGCGCCCTAGGAGTAGCACAGGTGTGGACCACCATACCCGGCTTTGTTTGGATGTCAGAGGGTAAGGAGATGGGAAGTTTGATGTCCCAGTTGAGAATTGGGGTCGGGCTGAAGTGCTGTGAAGAGGCAGGTCTGTGAACCCATAGGCAGATCCTGCCTGCCTTGGTCCTCCCTGTGTGGAAGGGAATTGCTGTCTTGGGTTGAGCTGATCCTACCGTGATGGTGAAAGGCCTCAGTACAGATTAGATTGAGCAGACTCTGTCATGGAGCATGGTGGCTACTGGCTTTCCTTGTGTGATTAAAAGGATCTTGGACCACATGCATATTCCCAAAACTGTCTTCTTGGTTTTTTGTAGGTGCCTAAAGACGCCCTTAGAGACTCTGTCCGTGACTAACTGTTTGATCTCAAACTCAGACTGGGCCAACATGGCTGAATTCCCGTGCACAAGCCAGCTAAAACATTTGAGTTTGAAAAGGGTCCAACTGACTCATTTTAGCCTAGAGCCCCTGCAAACTGTGCTGCGAAAATCTGCATCTACTTTGCTATCTCTGGACTTGGAGAACTGCCATTTGTTGGACTGCCAACTCAGTACCATCCTGTCCTCCTTGAGGTGCTGTACCCAGCTTATGTGGTTTAACTTCTGTGGAAACCATTTTTCGGGAAATTTCTTGAGGGAGTTGAGAGAACATGAGATAACCTTGAGATCAGAAGGGTCAACGGTAGTCTTCATCCCTGGGTGTGATGATCTGTCCCCAGAACTTTGAGGTGGTTGTCCAGCCTTGTTTGGAGTGTGTATAGATAAGGGGAGAACTGTTGAACAACCATAGCATTGTCTTCCCGTTTTGAGGGATGTGTGTTGTGATATGCGTTTGATATGTTGGAACTTGTTGGGCATATCAAGCACATATTAAGCTTCATGCACATATGAAGCTCTCCTGTGGATACCCAAGAGGAAAAGGCAATACAAGTTGTCTGAGAAAGTACATCACACATGGTTTTAGACTGGAACCATCAGTTAGTTTCTCCCTGGAGTATTAACCTTTGTCCATCTTTAATCTAATACAGTCCTATGGCTTTTGGTTGTCCTGCCTTTACCTTCTTAGTGCTGAGAATAGGCTTGTACCACCAGACCTGGTTATCTGTCTGTTAAAGAATTCTGTGGCTGTGCCTTGCGTTCCTCAGGAAAATAGTAGCTTTTTATATCTGCCGTTTGTGGGGTCTGGAGACTTGGCTCATCTGTTTAGAGCACTTGCCATTCTTGCATAGGACCTGGTTTGATTTTCCTCATGCCTCTGATGTGGGATCATCCATAACTCTAGTTCTAGAGGATCAGATGACTTCTTCTGGCCTCCGGGGCATGAGACACACATGTGGTGCATAAACATACATGCAGGCTTAATCATTATAACCCATAGACCTAAAATCATTTAACAATTGTTTTGTCCTGCTGAGCCTAGATGACTGTCTGGTCTGTGAGTCAACCGCCACCCAGCATTACTGTGACATACATGGTAAATCATGTATTTACACTCCTAAATCGTGTCACTTATGAGTTTATGAATGGAATAGGGCAAGTAGATGTTAACCCTAGCAGGTTTTTTTCTGGGGAAAAGAAGCCCATAGTTTTTCAATTCCATAATATGTGTTGACATGTACAACGGTTATGTTGATGTGTTGGGGGATCCTGAACCAAGTTTTAGGAGTTAGTCGTTTAGGGACCTAGAATTGATCTTGGTTATCAGTGTCTACCTAGAGAACCAAATCCCTGCCCTGAACATACAGCTTCCTGCTTACCAGGCAAGCAAGCAATGTACATTCTACAACTAAGCTACATCTACAGCCTCCTCTTTAATTTTGTAGTTGTTGGTGTTTGAGATTGTTTCTTTTGGTAGTCCTGTAACCTGGTATGCAACAAGGCTAGTCTCAGCTCACAGAAAACCATGGCCTGCCTCTGCCTCTCTGTGCTGGAAGGATCCTGCCCCACCAAGCCTGGCATCTCCACTTCTTTCACCCTTAGCTCCACGGTAGCCTGCATTTCATTGTCTGAAGTGTAATGTGTGATTAAGCTTGGAACAATTTTTGAATTTTATTAAGTAAGATCATAGTTTTAGTGAATTATAGACAACAAAATTGATGTAGCATGCAGATTTATTGTTATTTAGTAAATTCTGATGTGTTCTAAAGACTGTGTGTATCTGTTTCTGAAAAGTATGTTCACTGCACATGAGTGTTTTTCCTGGTTGTCTCTGTATCACGTTCATGCAGTACCTGGGAATCCAGAAGAGGATGTCATTCCCTCAAACTGGAGTTACATGTGGTTGTGATCTCCTTGGTGGGTGCTGGGAATCAAACCCTGGTCCTCTGCAAGAACATAGGCTCCCTAACCACTGAGCGATCTTGAAGTTGTTAGCCAGGCACAGTGGTGCACTCCTTTCAAATAAAGGCTATAACAGGAGTCTCTTCGGCTTTCCATAGAGAATGGTCCAGAATTCATTCTGTATTTCAGTCAGGCCTTGAACTTGCAATCCTCCTGCCTCAGCTTCCTTCCTCCATTAGAGCCAGCCTGTCTCTCTGAGTCCTGCTCTCATTAACATTCACTTGTATTGTGAATGAACTTGTAGGTTCAAGGGCAATAGACTCTGGTACTCTGTTTCCTGGGGACCATCTCTTTGGAGCCAAATCTGAAAACGTACCAGGTAGTGGTCACTATGGTGCCAGAGATACATTCCTTGCCTTGCTTCCTTCTAACACTCCAAACTGCCGCAGCTGGTCCTCTCATGAGCTTTCACGGCTGGGATACAATTCACTTCCCTAAGGAGTCATGATGCTTTCTGTTCATGAGCTCCGTGATTTCATCTTCCAAAGGATGTCTGCTGAGCTCACAGTGTATGAAACTGTCCTCTACTTTTTTTTTTTTTTGGTTTTTCGAGACAGGGTTTCTTTGTGGTTTTGGAGCCTGTCCTGGAACTAGCTCTTGTAGACCAGGCTGGTCTCAAACTCACAGAGATCCGCCTGCCTCTGCCTCCCAAGTGCTGGGATTAAAGGCAGGAGCCACCACTGCCCGGCTATTTGTTTGTTTTTTTTTTTTTGGTTTTTCTGTAGTTTTGGAGCCTGTCTTGGAACTAGCACTTGTAGACCAGGCTATCTCTAACTCACAGACATCTGCCTGTCTCTGCCTTCTGAGTGCTGGGATGAAAGACAGGGTAGTAGGGTCTTGGTTTTTCGATTTTTTTTTTTTGAAACTGGGTCTCACTCTCTAGCCTAGACTTGCCTCTAACGCTCAAGTCTACTGCCACAGCATCAAGACTGTTGGGATTCTTGACAACACCTCCTGCTAGTGCATTCCATAAAGTGTGCTGCAGTGTGCACGAGCCAAGACCCTGCAGTTTCTTCACTTATTGGTAGAACAGGACGGTGTCTACAAATGTAAACACTTATCCAACATCGATTCTTTTCTTATTCAGTATCACAGATGGAGTGGTTAATGCTGACTGTCAACTTGGCCAGATGTGAAACAAGATCTACGATGTGGGAGGGAGAGAAAGGGAAAGGAAGAGGAAGTGGAAAGAAAGAAGGAAGAAAGGAAGGAGAGACGAAGGAAGGAAAACATGTCAGGTTAGCAGGCTAGGTGGTACCAGCTTGTAGTACTAGCTACTTGAAGCCTAGGATAGGAGGGCCGCAAATTTCTTGGGGTACAAAGTTCATATCATCCAAGGAAACCTAAAGAGAGCCTGTCTCCTGATCATTTTTTATTAAGCTACAAAGAGGGTGTTGCCCTGGAACTGAGTTACAGATGATTGCCAGCAGCCATTTGGGTGCTCCAAGCAAACCTGGGTCCTTCTGCAAGAGCAGCTCGTGCTCTTAACCATTTCTACAGCCCCCAGCTTCCCTTTTCAACTACTACCTTCCAGTCCCAGGGATGACTGACCATGCTCCTGAACACCCACCCAGCACATCCTCATGGGGTCCTGGATGGTTCAAGGAACTGTTTGTACAAACGTGCCTTCCCGAAATGGCAGAAGGTAGGGATGCAGTGAAATCTGAAGCTCATTCATGACCTACTACAGAAGCATCGGAGCTGACAAGAGACCACATCAGCCTGGGGCTTGGGGGTCTGCTAAACTCACTGATCTCTGCTTCGGTTCATCCTTTGTCCCTGTTCATAATGCTTTCCCGACTGTCCCTCACCACGCTCCGTATCTCTCATTACCCATGAGCACAAAACAGCCTTTGACCCATAGAGAATTACAGCGGCTGGTGCTTATTCCTACAAGCCCTGGCCATAGTGCAGGTGTGAGACCCCCTTTCTTCAGTGTCCCCATTCCTTTCCTGTGTCTATCCCTTTATCTCAGACATATTTCCTGTGGAGGAAAACACAACCCAGCTTCTCTCGATCTGGCCCGCTTACCTGGTTGTCTAGCATGGTAAGCTGGACTCATCCCCCACCCCGCTTACCTGGTTGTCTAGCATGGTAAGCTGGACTCATCCCCCACCCCAGTTCAGCCCTCAGCTTCCTGAGTCGATGTCTTTAGACCTCAGTTCAGCCAGAGTGAAAACAACACTGTGCATCTGGAAAGATCCATTCTCAGCAGGAGAGGATGATGCCTGTGTGACACAGGGCATTTCCTGTGCTGCATCAGGGTCTAGAAAACAGATAGAGAAGAAAAGACTGTGGCTTTACTTTTCAATTATTTGGTTTTTGAGATGGGAAACACCAAAACAAAGAAAGAATAAACAACAACATTGGTTAAGGACACTTGTTCTTGCAGAGGACCCAGGTTTGATCCCAGCACCCACAAACATTAATGAGTCCAGTTCCAGGGAACCTGACACCCTCTTCTCACCTCAGAGGGCACCAGACCTCAGTTCCTATGGAAGAGCAACCAAGAGTTCTTAGTGAATGGACCATCTCTCCAGCCCCACCCCACTTTGTTTTTGTTTATTTGTTTTCGAGACAGGATCTTATTATGTCCTGTCCTGGAACTAACTTTGTAGACTAGGCTGGCCTCTAACAGAGATCCTCCTGCTTCTGGCTCTGGAATACTGGTTTAAAAGGCATACACCATTATGCCTTTTCAAACAAATAAAAATACAATCAAAAAACAAAGGAAACACAATAATAAAGTGATCTAGAGATTTTCTGCTTTTTAGATTACCGGGTACTCTTTCAAAGGACCTGGTAATTCACAGTATCCATATGATGGCTCATGACTGTCTATGTCTCCAGTTGCTGACCCTCTTCTGACCTCTATGGGGCATCTGGAATGCTTGTGGAACACAAAAATATATGTAGGCAAAACACACATTATTTTTAATATTTTTTTTTAGACAAGTTATATTTATGTAGCTTTGGCTGTCCTGGAACTTGCTCTGTAGACCAGCCTGGTCTCAAACTCACAGAGTTCAGCCCACCTCTGTCTCCTGAGTGCTGTGATTTGTTGGAGGAGGCCACTAGTTAATTCCCGGCCGCTTAGCCCTGAAATAATCACACAGAAACTGTATTATTTAAATCACTGCTTGGCTCATTGTTTCTAGCTTCTTATTGACTAATTCTTACATATTAATTTAACCCATTTCCATTAATCTGTGTATTGCCACATGATTGTGGCTCAATGGCTAAGGTTCTGGTGTCCCTCCCTGGAGGGCCTACATGGCTTCTCTCTGACTACTCCTTTGTCCTCCCAGCATTCAGTTTAGTGTTCCTCACCTCCCTAACTTCTGCCCTGCTATAGGTCCAAAGCATTTTCTTTATTATCCAGTGGTGTTCACAGCATACAGAGGGGAATCCCACATCAGGGATTAAAGGTGTTCCCCATCACTGCATGACAGGTTTTTTTAAAAAAAATATATTTATTTATTTATTTATTTATTATGTATACAATATTCTGTGTGTATGCCTGAAGGCCAGAAGAGGGCAGCAGACCTCTTTACAGATGGTTGTGAGCCACCACGTAGTTGCTGGGAATTGAACTCAGGGCCTTTGGGAGAGCAGGCAATGCTGTTAATCATTGAGCCATCTCTCCAGCCCCCCGGCAGTTTTGTTTTTTAAAAAGTAATAAAAGCCGGGCGGTGGTGGCTCACGCCTTTAATCCCAGCACTCGGGAGGCAGAGGCAGGCGGATCTCTGTGAGTTCGAGACCAGCCTGGTCTACAAGAGCTAGTTCCAGGACAGGCTCCAAAACCACAGAGAAACCCTGTCTCGAAAAACCAAAAAGAAAACACAAAAAAAACCCCCAAAAGTAATAAAAAAAATAGAGAAGAGCCCACAATATTTTTTAAAGAATATTTTAAGTGGACATAAACAAAAGAACAACTCAGTAGTTCATACTATTCATACCAGCTACTTGGAAGTTAAAATAGGAAATACAAGGCCACCATGGCTACATAATGAGACCCTGTCTCAAAAACTACACAAAAAATAATAAATTGATATGAACCCAGGCATGGTGGCACCCACTGATAAGCCCAGCCCTCAGGAGGGTGACGCAGGGGGATCTAGGGTTTGAGTCTAGCTTGACTTACATGACCAGTTCTAGGCCAGCCTGGGCAGCAAAGGAAGGCTCTATCTCAAACAAAACAACAAATTCAAAGGCAGAAAGGATGGATTTTTGAAGTAATGACCAAGATGCACTTGGAGTCAGCCCAGAATCCTCAGTCTGCACATTTGAAGATAGAGAAGTCAGAGTTCCCTGTATTGTCTCAGATCTAATGTCCCCTGAAACCCTGACTAGGCTGATCAAAATGGGGTGTTCTGATGAAAGTGAGGTACTTAGTGGAGATGGACAGTGGTGACTGAGCTCCTATTCAAAGCAGAAAATATGAATATGATAGATAATTCTCTGGACCACACAAAACATGGATGTGGAATATACTCAAAATACATATTTACCGCAAAATGTTATATAAACGCGTTATTATGCATAGTTGATATAAGCTAATTTGAAAAGCTTTACTAATTATCTTTATTTCATATGTATGTGTGCTTTGCTTGTATGTATATTTGTGACCCACATGTGTACCTGCTGCCCAAGGAGTCATAAAAGGTTGGTGTGTTTTAACTGAAAAAGTGCTACACAAGAGAAAGACGTCATGCAACACAACTAACATGGAGTTGTTTTTTTTTTTTTTTTTTGTAAATTAGGTAAATGGGAACCTAAAAAGGGAGGGGAGAGTAAGGCCTCTGGAGACAGGAACAGTAAAAGAAAGCAAGAGAGAGAGAGAGAGAGAGAGAGAGAGAGAGAGAGAGAGAGAGAGAGAGAGAGAGAGAGAGAGAGAGAGAGAATCACAGAAAAATAGAGATAGGTGGGCAAGGCCTACCTGTTAAAAGGGAATGTACCCTGGAGGTGGTGGTGCACATCTTTAATCCAAGCACTTGGGAGGCAGAGACAGGTGGATATCTGTGAGTTCGAGGCCAGCACGGTCTACAGAGTCAGTCCAAGGAAGGCTCCAAAGCTACAGAGAAACCCTGCCGTTGGTCGTGGGAAGGAACATAGTGAATGTGCACATAGGGTGCTCTTAGTGGCTGCGGCTGAGGATGTATCCTGTCAGGACCCCAAGGGCAGGCCAGTACGGATGCCTGGATACTAATATGAGGGGATTCTGCAGAACTACAGTTTATTTTATTTTTTTAAATATTTATTTATTATGTATTCAATATTCTGTCTTTTTGTGTGTGTGTGTGTATGCCTGAAGGCCAGAAGAGGGCACCAGACCCCTTTACAGATGGTTGAGAGCCACCATGTGGTTGTCGGGAATTGAACTCAGGACCTTTGAAAGAGCAGGCAATGCTCTTAACCTCTGAGCCATCTCTCCAGCCCCAGAACTACAGTTTAGAATGGTAGTGAGTGACCAAGTGCTGAGGATCGAACCCCTGTCCTTTACAAGAGCACCCAGTGTCCTTAACTACTGAGCCATCCCTCCAGCTCCACATTATAGAAACTTAAAAATGAAAAGGGAGCGGAGCCATGATGGGAGCACAGGTCCTTGATCTCAGTAGCTGGGAGCAGAAGCAGTTTTTTACGTTCTCTCTTGCAAATAAAAACAGTTCCCTGGTGATGTCATCTCCAGAGTTCGTTCCCGGAGAGGGAATGATCAGAGAGTTGTTGGCCTTTCTAAATTTAGCTCTCAGTGTTTCAGGCGAAGGCAAAAAGCTCCTCAGCTTAAAGCTTAGGAAAAGCCAAGAGCAGAAATCCCCTCTGCATGTCAAACATGTTCAACATCTTGATTCTGAAACCGGGTGTTTCCCACTAAAGTGTCATGGAATACCAAGGATCGAGCTAGGTGTAGGGGCCCACACTTTTCATTGCAGCACTGGGGATGCAGAGGCAGGGGAATATCTCATTATGGAGGGCCAGTCTAGTCTACATAAACCAAAGAAAGCCGTCTTACAAACCACAATCCCAGAGAATTTAGACAACAATGAGGACACTAAGAGAAACATACATAGATCCAATCTACATGGGAAGTAGAAAAAGACAAGATCTCCTGAGTAAATTGGGAGCATGGGGATCTTGGAGGAGGGTTGGAAGGGAGGGGAGAGGCAGGGAGGGGAGCAGAGAAAAATGTAGAGCTCAATAAAAATCAATAAAAAATACCAAACACCAACATAAAGAAATAAAATTATGATGCCTGGTGTAGTGTCAGACACCTTTGATACCAGCTCTCAGGACGCAGAGGCAGGAGGATCTCTGCCAATTCTGGGCCAGTTTGGTTTACATAGAC
This sequence comes from Microtus pennsylvanicus, assembly GCF_037038515.1. NCBI lineage: Eukaryota > Metazoa > Chordata > Mammalia > Rodentia > Cricetidae > Microtus > Microtus pennsylvanicus. The sequence goes on from NC_134591.1 coordinate 74,584,546, forward strand.
AGTTCCAGGGCATTCAGAAATACATAAAGATACCTTATCTCAAAATATATAAATAAACAAATATGAAGGAGGAGAAAATGAAGAAAATTGTGGAAAATAGAGTGTGGTTGCTCACGACGGCAGTTTTTTTTTGTTTTTTTTGTTTTTTTTTTTTTTTTGAGACAGGATTTGTTTATGTAACGCAGGCTGAAACTAGGTTTCTGTAGACCAGACAGGTCTTGAACTGAGAGAGATCAGCCGGCTTCTGCCTGGCACATGCTGGGATTAAAGGTGCGCACCACCACAACCCAACTGTGTTCTGTTGTTGTTTTTTGTTTGTTTGTTTAATCAGTTTTGTTATCTGTGTCATCCGGAGTTGACCTTTTTTGTTTGATTGTTCGTTTTGTTTTCAGACTGGGTGTCTAGGCAGTCCTGGCTCTTGAGGAACTCCAACTGTCGACCAGACTGGCCTTGAACTCCTAGAGATCCACCAGTCTCTGCCATCTGACAGCTGCGATTAAAGACACAACACCACACATACCTTAGACTTGGATTTTTAAATTTATTAGTAAACGAGGTTTTGTGAGTTATGCGGAGATAGATGGGATGTTGCTGGATGGAGATTCCATGCCTAGCACACCTGAAGCACTGGGCTTTAGCCTCAGGCTTCATGAAGAAAAATGGACGTAATATATTTCATTATGAGATATGCATACAAATGACTACTCTGTGCTGCATACGCAGTCACAAGTGTATCCTATGAACACAGAGGAAACAACAGTACAATGAAGGCCCCTAAGTCTGCCCAAATACTGTCTTCCGGGGATACTGTCTCCAAAGCTGCATTTGCCAGTCCCATTTTCTGATTTAATGGCCAAGAGACATTCGAGATTGAATTAAGGGTTGAACATCCACCAGGAATAAAAGACAGATTTACCACCTAAAAACCACTCGACGGGTCCCCAGGTGTAGTGGTACACATCAATAATATTATGAACTCCCCAGGCAAGGCAGGAGGCTTATGGGGGCCCCTGGCTATGGAACTGACTTTGTCTCCTAAAGAATGGGACTTGGGATGGGATGAGAATATAGTTCAGTGGTAGAGCGCTTGGAGAGCATGCAGAAGGCCCTAGTTCAATCCCTGATACCAACAACAACAAACTGGACTCAGTGGTGGCGCACGCCTTTAATCCCAGCACTTGGGAGGCTGAGGCAGGTGGATCTCTGTGAGTTCGAGGCCAGCCTGGTTTACAGATAAAGTTCCAATTTGACACCCAACTTCTATAAAAACGTGGGGTGAAAAAGCATGGCTCCTAAAATCTAGGTTGCCAGCTGTGGTGTTTCTGCTCTGTGAGCCAGCACTGGACAGGCTGAAACTCATCTCTCAGGGCCAGCCTGGTCTACATAGCAAGTCCCACACCAACCTGGATTGCTCATACCAAAGCCTTGTGTCAGTAACAGAAATAAAGAGAAAAACCGCAATGGCACTGGTAAAGCGTTGCTAATGTTTTCTGTGGACAGGATCTGGCTCTCCTCCTTAGGCTGCCTCACTGTGGAGTATCTTTGTTGTTTTGAAGTGGCCAAAGAATTTTGCAGGAATGATGTCAGGTATATATCAATCATTTTTGAGACTGGGTCTCATGTAGCCCAGGTTGGACTGTTAGTATGTACCTTGGTCGGTGCTGGATTCTCTTCGCTCTATGTAACAAAGTACTCTGTCACTGTGCCTGCAGGTTTTTCCTTTTCTTTTTATTTCCTGCTTTTTTCAAGACAGGGTTTCTTTGTATAAGAGTCCTGTCTGTCCTGGACCTTGCTTTGTAGACAAGGCTGGCCTTAAACTCATTGAGATCTGCCTGCCTCTGCCTGGATTGAAGATGTGCACCACCACTGCTTGGCTGCCTTTTCTTTTGTTTGCTTCTTTTTATTTTTTAACTTTTATTATTTATTTATTTATTGTTTGTTTGTTTGTTTGGTTGGTTGGTTTTTTTCGAGACAGGGTTTTGCTGTAGTTTGGGAGTCTGTTCTGGAACTAGCTTTATTTAGTTAGAACAGGCTGGTGTCAAAGTTGCAGAAACCCCCAGTCTGGGGCTCTGATGTTAAGAAGGTGTTCTGCCAGCCAGGCGTTGGTGGCACACGCCTTTAATCCCAGCACCCGGGAGGCAGAGGCAGGCAGATATTTGTGAGTTCGAGGCCAGCCTGGTTTATAAGAGTTCACAGGACAGGCTTCAAGCTTCAGAGAACCCCTGTCAAAAACAAACAAACAAACAAACAAGAAGGTGTTCTTTTTTGGAGCGTGTCCTGGAACCAGCTCTTGTAGACCAGGCTGGTCTCCAATTCACAGAGATCCGCCTGTCTGCCTCCCAACTGCTGGGATTAAAGGCGTGAGCCAGCGCCCCCCTCCCCCCTGGCTTTAACAAGAAGGTGTTCTGCCACAGCTGGCTAAAGTGCAAACTTTTTTGGGAAAAACCAAATTCAGATGAAGTGGGTGGAGACTGAAACAGCCAATCAGGTGGCAATTGGTAGTTCATTCTGGCCTTGCTTAAGGGGTGTGGAATAGAACTTTCTGTGTAAATTTATGCAGCCCGTGGAGTGCCCGAGGCTGGGGGGCTGGTCATCCCGAGTTTGAAATTAGCCTAGACTACATACTGAGTTTCCAGCCAGCCAGGTCAACAGAGGAACTGAAGAAGACAGTCCTGGAGACCGGAGCCACTTCTTGGCCCTACTGTGGATCTCTCTCCTGTCCAACTCTGGTAAGTCACTTTAGCCCTGCAGAGGCAGTCATGCCTTTAATCCCAGAACTCAGGAGGCACAGGCAGGCAAATCTTTGTGAGTTCAAGGACAGCCTGGTACAATGGTACACAGCTAGTTCCAGGACAGCTAAGGCAGTCACAGAAAAAAAAATGCTGTCTCAAAACCCAAAAAATCAGAAAATAATAAAGAACTTAGTGGTAGCAGACGAGGATTTCACCTACTCGCTGAGGCCGAGGCAGCAGGATCATTTGATCCCGAATCATTCCCTATTAATCTAGATGCGCACTGGAGACTTGCCTATCCAAACACATGTAATTCTCGGGAGTGCTAGGATTAAATGCTCGTCATTGAACCTATTTAACTGAGGCATGAATTGAACTTCTGATTCCCTAGCTTGCACATCCGAATTGCTATATCCCATGTATGTTGAGCCTTAGGCATGCGCTCGATCAAACAAGCTGCTTCTGCAATCAAAAATCGCTTGTTTTGAACTTTGGCTTCTTAGACTAACAACCATTACCATTTTAGTGCTAAGATCCTCACTAGACAGGGCTTTTTGGTGCAGGTTCCCTCCTAGACTCCTAGACGGATGGAGAGGGGCTGGGTCTTCAAACCTTCATCTGAACCTGGGCCTCTGGCCCCTCCTAGGTCTGTGTAATTCTATCTGAGCCTGATCAGTGCCTTTAATCCTAGCCTGCAAATGGAGGTGGAAGCATCACCAGGTGGGGTCTTTGTATCCTAGGCTCTCCTAGAACAAATAGGAATCCTCCTGCCTCAACTTTTCAGATGCTGGCATTACAGGTGTGATCTCTAGATCAAGCCTGGCTTGGAGCCCTTATTTTGTTTGTTTAATTCATATGCTTACATATTTGTGTGCATTTTTTTTTTGGTTTTTCGAGACAGGGTTTCTCTGGTTTTGGAGCCTGTCCTGGAACTAGCTCTTGTAAACCAGGCTGTCCTCGAACTCACAGAGATCCTCCTGCCTCTGCCTCCTGAGTGTTGGGATTAAAGGCGTGCACCACCACCACCCGGCTCAAATGTTTATTTTAATAAATGAAAAGTAAATATTGCCGGGCGATGGTGGCTCACGCCTTTAATCCCAGCACTCGGGAGGCAGAGGCAGGCAGATCTCTGTGAGTTCGAGACCAGCCTGGTCTTCAGAGCTAATTCCAGGACAGGCTCCAAAGCCACAGAGAAACCCTGTCTCAAAAAAACAAAACAAAAAAAGTAAATATTTAATTGAGAGCTTGGTGATGTTGGCCACTAGTAAAATTGCCCCGTTGGCACAGAGATACTCTGTGTCAATGAGGTTATAAATAAATAAATGGAAAAAATAAGATTCAATTGAGAATTTGGTGATGTAGCTTACTAGTAAAAATCCCTAACATATTAGACACTCATGTTTAGTGCTCAGCACCATAAAAATAATGTAAATCTACTTGCTGAGATATTTTAATACAAATTTAGTTTAGTTACTCAACAAATACAAATTTAGTTTAATATAAATTTAGTTTAGTTAGGCAGTGGTGGTGCATGCCTCTAATCTCCTAATCTCTTCACCCCAGAGGCAGGGATCTCTGGGAGTTCTAGGCCAGCCTGGTCTACAAGAGTTTGTACCCAGAGAGCTAGGGCTGTTATACAGCAAAACTCTGTCTCCAAAAACCAAAAAGAAGGCCGGGCGTTGGTGGCTCACGCCTTTAATCCCAGCACTCGGGAGGCAGAGGCAGGCGGATCTCTGTGAGTTCAAGACCAGCCTGGACTACAAGAGCTAGTTCCAGGACAGGTTCCAAAAAGCCACAGAGAAACCCTGTCTCAAAAAACCAAAAAACAAAAACAAAAAACAAAACAAAAACCAAAAAGAAAAAGAAATAATTTAGCTGTGCATGCCTACCATTGTAGTCCTTAAAGGCTGAGGTAATAGGATTAGCATTTCACATGTAATACTGACGTTTACAACAACAGAATTTCCCACAGGTAGCACTTGGGATGCAGAAGCAGGTGGGACTCTATGCTTTCCGGCCAAACTTGTCTACTAGAGCTAGTTTCAGGACAGGCTCCAAAGCAATAAAAAAAAACCTGTATCGAAAAAAACCAAAAAAATATATATATATATTAATAGATTGGATCAAAATATTTCCTAAATCTCAGAGGGAGTTGGATACCTGAGTTCCATTCCCCTATGCCACATCTTAAAAAAGTTTTATGGTCAGTGTGGGGCCCTATTTCCGGCACTCAGGAGGCAGACACAGGTGGATCTCTACAGAGTGAGATCCAGAACAGGGAGGACTGTTTCACAGAGAAACCCTGTCTCAATAAACAAAACAAAATAAAAAATGTTGCTGGCCAGGCTTGGTGGCGCACAACTTTAATCTCAGCATTCAGGCAGAGTGCCAGGTAGGTCACAGTGAATTGGAGGCCAGCCTCGTAAGATTTTTTTTAAAAAGAAGACGTTCATTTTACGTGTGAGTGTTTATTTATTTATTTATTATGTATACAATGTTCTCAGTATTCTGTCTGCATGTATGCCTGCAGGCCAGAAGAGAGCACCAGATCTCATTACAGATGGTTGTGAGCCACTATGTGGTTGCTGGAATTGAACTCTGGACCTTTGGAAGAACAGCCAGTGCTCTTAACCACTGAGCCATCTCTCCAGCCCATGTGTGAGTGTTTTGCCTGCATGCGTGTTTGGTGCTCTGAGGTAGGCATCAGAGCATCATAACTGGAATTAAGGATGGTGTGAGGCACCAGGTGGGTACTGGGAAACTGAGCCCAGACCCTTTAGAAGAACAACATGGTCTCTTCACCACTGAGCCAGCTATCCAGCCTAAATAGTGAGTTGAGGCCAGCCAAGGCTGCATAGGAAGATCTTGTCTCAACACAGAAGCCAAAATTCAGATGCTGACACGGAACTTCCAGTGTGGATGCGGCGGTTGCATTTTAGAATGCTGATGTCATTGCAGTAAGGAGTTCTCAGCCTGCAGCATTGTTTGCCAGCAGACCCCAGGGTGTCTGAGCCTAGGCACCAGGGAGGTGAACGTTCCCAAACCAGGGTATGGATTTATAAAGCTTTCTGTTTAGGGTTAGAGATAAGGAAGATTTTTTTTTAAAACAACTTTATTTTATGTGCATTGGTGTGAATTTGTCAGATTCCCCTGCAACTGGATCTTCAGACAGTTGTGAGCTGCCATGTGGGTGCTGGGAATTGAACCCGGGTCCTTTGGAAGAGCAGTCAGTGCTCCCAACCACTGAGCCATATCTCCAGCCCCCTAGATTTTTTTTTTTTTGAGACTGGGTTTCACTGTATATCTTTAGAGCCAGTTGTAGAAGTCTCTCTGTAGACCAGGCTGGCTTCGAACTAACGGAGATCCACCTGCCTCTGCCTCCCAAGGGCTTGGATTAAAGATGTGCACCACCGCTGCCCAGCCCTGGCTGATATTTCTTGTTTAAGTCTAGATCTGAAGTAAACTGAGCCAACATCCAATTGTCTATGTAGCCGGGGCTGGCCTCAAACCCTTGAATCTTCTGCCTTCCAATTGATGAGATTATAGGCCTCTCTCAACTCTCAGCTCTAACCATGCCTTCCTTCTAAGTTATTTCTTCCCCCTCTTCCCTGCCTCCTGAGTGCAGGGATGGCGCCTGCATGCCAGCACTCCTGGCCCTATGGGGTATTGAAGGACACATATTTCCCCGAACCTCGAGTTTAGCTTCTAGGATGTGCAGGACTCACTTCTCACTGGACATGAGATGCAGCGCACAAACTGGAAATGGGTGGTCATGAGATGAGCTGTGGTCATGGATGCTCGAGAGACCATTCTCCTGGGATCAGCAGGAAGTTCGAAGGGTTTGTGGTCCATTGGAGCATTGAGTGGAGTGAGTTAAATTGAGGTCTGTGCCGTTCTCAGAGCAATGACTGTCCCAGGGTTAGCTCCCCTCATGGATGAGAATAGTGTCTCAGCACTCTTTTCATAGGATGGGCTTCATTCTTTTTTATTTTTGGGGGGTATTTCAAGACAGGGTTTCTCTCTAGCTTTGTAGCTTGTCTTGGAACTGGCTCTGTAGACCAGGCTGGTCTCAAACTCAGAGATCTGCCTGCCTCTGCCTCCTAAGTGATGGGATTAAAGGAGGTGTGTGCCACCACCGCCTGACTGAAAGAGTATCTTTCTAAATGTTGCTCCAGGAACCTTCTTACTGAAGATTCATCAGGATGAGCTTCAAGTCCCCACTCACACTCCAGGAGCTGGCGGAGAACAGCCTCCTGAGGAGCAAGACTGTGGCAATCTCTAATCTGGACAATATACCCTCAGTTTTTTTCCCATCACTGTTCAAAATGGCCTGCATAAAGAAAAAGTCTAGCATTGTGAAGGCAATGGTGCAGGTCTGGCCCTTCCCCTGCCTCCCACTAGGAGCCATGATCAACAGAAATGATTCCTACGGGAGAATCTTAGAGATTATTCTGTTTGGGCTTGATAGCGTGCTTTGCCAGAAGGTTCCTCACAGGTGAGTAGATCTGGATGCCCTGAAGGAAGGCCTTGGGAATTAAAAAGCAGAGACAGCTGGGGACAGGTAGAATCAGGGTAAGAGAGTGGACTTATAGTGGTGTGGAGGTTTAGGGGGACCAACTTGGAGAACTCCAGAGGCTTTGGCCATTGCTGAGCCCTCTGGTAAAGGGCTGTGGCTTATGCAAGAATCATGAATCAGCAGAGACTGAAAGACCCAGTCACTGTGCATACAGGCACTAGAGTGGGACTGGCTGGACTTAAGGCGAAGGGAGTGGGAATCGAGCAGTGGTTAGAGCCTCCATGCTGATGATCTTCCCTGCTCTACCCCAGGAGGTGCAAACTGAAGGTGCTGGATCTACGGAGAATGCCTTTGAGGATGTGGGACAATTGGCCTGTGTTCAAGGCTCCTGACTGGAGTAAGAAGCAAGCAGCGGTGGGTCTTTCAGAAACGGAGGTGAAGCCGCAGGTGAAGGTGGTTATAGACCTGGTCCTGACGCAATGCCAATTAAAGTCCTTGGAGTCCTTTGTGGTTGAGTGGGTGGCTCAGAGAGAAGGTCTGTGTCTGTGCTGTAACTATCTAGGGATCTGGTCTCTGGCTACTTACTACCACGAAAATGTCTTAAGGAAATTGGACCTGAACTCTGTTCAGGAACTGCATTTGTATAATATGAATGATCTTACCTGCCTGCTTAACTTTTCCCCTTACCTGGGTCGTATGAGGTACCTGCGCAGTCTCCTGCTCTCCAGCCTTTGGCCATGGGACTGTCGCACACCAGTGGAGAAACAGCATGTTGTTACCCAGTTCACCTTGCAGTTTGTCAAACTGAAGCACCTCCAGGCCTTGCATCTGGATAATGTCTTCTTCCTAGAGGATCACCTAGACCAGCTCTTCTGGTAAGGAGGGTCATCAAGCAAATCCTGTTCCTTAGACCTTAGCGACCACCTGCTCTCCGTAGCCCTGGTAGATTAACCTTGCCAGAGCATGAGAATATCAGAGCATTGTATTGACTCTGCTGTCCTGGAGCGGAGTCTCACATAGCTACTAATCCAAAGGAGTAGGGCTGAGCTGCGGTTGGTGGTTTAGAAAGAGGTACCATGCTAGGAAGCCTCTCAGGAATGAGATCTAGTAAGAATGGGGTCTGATTTCTTTCTTAGTAAGTGTCTAAGGTGAATGGGAAAAAGGTAAAGGAGGAGAGCCGTGTAGGGGGGACTCTGTACCCTGAGCTCTGCTCAGCTTGTTTCCAGTTCTCCATCTAGGACAGGCTGGGTTTGGAGATGAGGTGTCTGTGGTGCAGATTGGGAATAGGATTGGCTGGTACTCCCCTCAGCCCCCCTCTTGTCTCAGCGCCCTAGGAGTAGCACAGGTGTGGACCACCATACCCGGCTTTGTTTGGATGTCAGAGGGTAAGGATATTGGAAGTGTGATGTCCCAGTTGAGAATTGGGGTCGGGCTGAAGTGCTGTGAAGAGGCAGGTCTGTGAACCCATAGGCAGATCCTGCCTGCCTTGGTCCTCCCTGTGTGGAAGGGAATTGCTGTCTTGGGTTGAGCTGATCCTACCGTGATGGTGAAAGTCCTCAGTACAGATTAGATTGAGCAGACTCTGTCATGGAGCATGGTGGCTACTGGCTTTCCTTGTGTGATTAAAAGGATCTTGGACCACATGCATATTCCCAAAACTGTCTTCTTGGTTTTTTGTAGGTGCCTAAAGACGCCCTTAGAGACTCTGTCCGTGACTAACTGTTTGATCTCAAACTCAGACTGGGCCAACATGGCTGAATTCCCGTGCACAAGCCAGCTAAAACATCTGAGTTTGAAAGGGGTCCAACTGCCTCATTTTAGCCTAGAGCCCCTGCAAACTGTGCTGCGAAAATCTGCATCTACTTTGCTATCTCTGGACTTGGAGAACTGCCATTTGTTGGACTGCCAACTCAGTGCCATCCTGTCCTCCTTGAGGTGCTGTACCCAGCTTATGTGGTTTAACTTCTGTGGAAACCATTTTTCGGGGAATTTCTTGAGGGAGTTGAGAGATCATGAGATAACCTTGAGATCAGAAGGGTCAACGGTAGTCTTCATCCCTGGGTGTGATGATCTGTCCCCAGAACTTTGAGGTGGTAGTCCAGCCTTGTTTGGAGTGTGTAGAGATAAGCGGAGAACTGTTGAAGAACCATAGCATTGTCTTCGCGTTTGGAGGGATGTGTGTTGTGATGTGCGCATGATGTGTTGGGACTTGTTGGGCATATCAAGCACACATCAAGCTCTCCTGTGGACACCTGGGAGCAAAGCAATACACAGGTGTCTGAGAAAATACATCATACATGGTTTTATTTATTTGTTTGTTTGTTTGTTTTTTCGAGACAGGGTTTCTCCGTAGCTTTTGGTTCCTGTCCTGGAACTAGCTCTTGTAGACCAGGCTGACCTCAAATTCACAGAGATCCACCTGCCTCTGCCTCCCGAGTGCTGGGATTAAAGGCGTGCGCCACCACCGCCCGGCCACACATGGTTTTAGACTGGAACCTCAGTTAGTTCTCCCTGGAGGATTAACCTGGTGTCCATCTTTAATCTAATACAGTCCTATGGCTTTTGGTTGTCCTGCCTTTACCTTCTTAGTGCTGAGAATAGGCTTGTATCACCAGACCTGGTTATCTGTCTGTTAAAGAATTGTGTGGCTGTGCCTTGCGTTCCTCAGGAAAATAGTAGCATTTAATATCTGCCGTTTGTGGGGTCTGGAGACTTGGCTCATCTGTTTAGAGCACTTGCCATTCTTGCATAGGACCTGGTTTGATTTTCCTCATGCCTCTGATGTGGGATATCCGTAACTCTAGTTCTAGAGGATCAGATGACTTCTTCTGGCCTCCGGGGCATGAGACACACATGTGGTGTATAAACATACATGCAGGCTTAATCATTATACTCCATAGACCTAAAATCATTTAACAATTGGCTTGTCTTGCTGAGGCTGGATGACTGTCTTGTCTGTGAGTCAACTGCCACCCAGCATTACTGTGACATACATGGTAAATCATGTATTTACACTCCAAAATCCTGTCACTTATGAGTTTATGAATGGAATAGGGCAAGTAGATGTTAACCCTATCAGGTTTTTTTCTGGGAAAAACATGGCCAGAGCTTTCATTTCCATAGTGTGTGTTAACATGTACAACAATTAGTGCTTATGTTTTGGGGGGTCCTGAACCAATTTTTAGGAGTTAGTTGTGTAGGGACCTAGAATTGATCTTGGTTATCAGTGTCTACCTAGAGAACCAAATCCCTGCCCCGAACATACAGCTTCCTGCTTACCAGGCAAGCAAGCAATGTACATTCTACAACTAAGCTACATCTACAGCCTCCTTCTTAATTTTGTAGTTGTTGGTGTTTGAGATTGTTTCTTTTGGTAGTCCTGTAACCTGGTATGCAACAAGGCTATTCTCAGCTCACAGAAAACCATGGCCTGCCTCTGCCTCTCCGTGCTGGAAGGATCCTGCCCCACCAAGCCTGGCATCTCCACTTCTTTCACCCTTAGCTCCACGGTGGCCTGCATTTCATTGTCTGAAGTGTAATGTGTGATTAAGCTTGGAACAATTTTTGAATTTTATTAAGTAAGATCATAGTTTTAGACAACAAAATTGATGTAGTATGCAGATTTATTGTTATTTAGTAAATTCTGATGTGTTCTAAAGACTGTGTATCTGTTTCTGAAAAGCATGTTGACTCCACGTGAGTGTTTCACCTGCTTGTCTGTGTATCACGTTCATGCAGTACCTGGGAATCCAGAAGAGGATGTCATTCCCTCAAACTGGAGTTACACGTGGTTGTGAGCTCCTGGGTGGGTGCTGGGAATCAAACCCTGGTCCTCTGCAAGAACACAGGCTCCCTAACCACTGAGCCATCTTGTAGTTGTTAGCCAGGCACAGTGGTGCACTCCTTTCAAATAAAGGCTATAACCGGAGTCTCTTCGGCTTTCCGTTGAGAGTGGTTTATAATTTATTTCATTTTTCAGTCAGGCCTTGAACTTGCAATCCTCCTGCCTCCATTAGAGCCAGCCTGTCTCTCTGAGTCCTGCTCTCATTACATTCACTGGTGTTTGAAGGGACTTGTAGACTCCAGGGTGATGGAGGTGGGTCTTCTATCTGTTGCTTTCATTGGTTAATTACTAAAGAAAACTGCTTGGCCTGATAGGACAGAAAAATTAGATAGGTAGAGTAGACAGTACAGAATGCTGGGAAGAAGTGAAGTGAGACACAGGCTATAGCACTCCTATCTAAGATGGATGCAGGTTAAGATCCTTTCTGGTAAGCCACCACCTCGTGGTGCTACACAGATTGTCAGAAATGGGTTAATCGCCGGGCGGTGGTGGCACACGCCTTTAATCCCAGCACTTGGGAGGCAGAGGCAGGCGGATCTCTGTGAGTTCGAGGCCAGCCCGGTCTACAAAGGGAGTTCCAGGACAGGCTCCAAAGCTACAGAGAAACCCTGTCTTGAAAAACCACACACACAAAAAAAGAAATGGGTTAATCAAGATGTGAGAATTAGCCAGTAAGAGGCTAGAGCTAATGGGCCAAGCAGTGTTTAAAAGAATACAATTTGTGTGTTTATCGGGTATAAAGCTAGCCATGCAGGAGCCGGGTGGCGTCCCGCCATTCCTACTACACCAGGGCAATAGACTCTGGGACTCAGTGTTGCTTGGGGACCATCCCTATGGGGCCAAATCTGAAAAGGTTCCAGGTAGTGGCCACCATGGTGCCAGGGATACATTCCTCACCTTGCTTTCTTCCAAATTGCCGCAGCTGGCACTCTGGAGCTTTCAAGGCTTGTATACAATTCACTTCCCTAAGGAGTCATGATGCTCTCTGGACATGCCTCCCCCCACCCCCGTCCCATGATTTCATCTTCCAAAGGATGTCCACTGAGCTAACAGTGCCTGAAACTTTCCCATACTTTCTGGGGAAACCAAGGTTGTATTCCCTTTCTGTCACAAGGACAGAAGGCTCCAGCCTGAATGACCGCTCCAGGCCTATGACAATTTTTTTTAAGCTAGCTTCTCTACAGAAAATGGTTGACCTGGACCTCAGTATGTAAAGAATGCTGACCTGTAAATCAGAGATCTGCCTGCCTCTGCCTCCTAAGCACTGTGATTAAAGGCGTGTACCACCACCACCTAGCATATGATTTGTCGTTTATGTTTTGAATGAGAGGTCTCCTGTCTTGAAAATATGATCTTATACGTGTTAGTCAATGAAAGATCTTGAATTGTGGTTTGGGTTTATGTCATTTTTTGTTTTTTGTTTTCCATACAGGTTTCTCTGTAGTTTTGAAGCTTGTCCTGGAACTAGCTCTTGTAGACCAGGCTGGCCTCGAACTCACAGAGATCCTCCTGCCTCTGCCTCCTGAGTGCTAGGATTAAAGGCATGTGCCACCACCGCCTGGCTGCTTGGAAGTATTTGAAGACAATATATAATGCTGCCCCAAATTCCCTCAGTTGTGCCAGCTGGGTTCAGCAGGGTGAATGGACACCATGGGAAGGTTCGGTGTAGGGTGTTTCTTTTACTTCCTGTGAAAGCCCAAGTGCTAGAGTTAAAATCAAGCTCAAGAGAGCTCAGCACAGCCTCTTCACCATCAACGGACAGTCCTCAGCCTTCAGGCTCCCAGGTATCCACTTCCCAGTGAGGATGGATGGAGAGGAACAATGGTTGGATTGGATGCAGCAGTAGGGAATGTGGGCCCTTGTGAAAGGATCCCGATGCTGTCATTAGGAAGAGTTTGGCCTTGAGACCAAGAGGTGCTGAGTGCAGTGGGGGTAAACGAGCATCTTCTTCATTGCCGTAGTAGTGACTGTGGCCCTGAGTTGGTTGCTGTGATAAAGTAGACTTTCCCAAGTCCTTGACTTGAAGCATTTTTTTTTCTGGAAACTTCTGCAAGATATGTCTTGAAGAGCCACCAAGATGAGCTTCCAGGCCCGGCGGTGGCGGTGCATGCCTTTAATCTCAGCACTTGGGAGGCAGAGGCAGGTGGATCTTGGTAAGTTCGAGGCCAGCCTGGTCTATAGAGTAAGTGCCAGGACAAGCTCCAAAGCTACAGAGAAACCATGTAACATAAAACAAAACACAAAACAAAACAAAAAGATGAGCTTCTAGGTCCTACCTACACTCCTGCAGTTGGCAGTGCAGAGCCTGCTGAGGGATGAGTCCTTGGCCATCTCTGCTCTGCAGGACCTGCCCAGGGTGCTGTTTCCATCACTGTTCAAGGAGGCTTTCACTGGCGGATTCACGAAGATTGCGAAGGTAATGGTAGCACCTGGCCCTTCCCCTGCCTCCCTGTGGGATCACGGATGAACACCCCTGATCTGGAGACCTTGAAGGCTCTGCTGGATGGCCTGGATATGCTGCTCACGCAGGTTTGGCCCAGGTAGTGAGGATGAGGGACTCTGGCAGTGGAAGGAAGAGACAACTGGGGTCAGATAGTGTAGAGTAAAACGGAATCAGATACCCGACGGCACTATTTCGGTGTTTGTTGACTGTTGCTGAGCAATCTGGTACGGGACTCTTGGATATGGGGCACAGCTTAGAACTTAGATACAACCAAAGTAAAAAGAGCTTATCCATGCCTCCTCCTACAATCAAACCAGAAGTAGGACCAGATTGGGTTCAAGGGTAATCAAATAGAGAGAATAAAATAGAGGGTTATAAGAGCCCATGCATGAAAACCTTCATGTATCCCCAGCAGTGCACAAAGGGAACAGCTGACTTTGAGATGTAGACTAAAGCAGAGGCTGAGAACCATGCTGGCCTGTCTAGTGAAATGGATACCTGTTGTAAGTACAGGACATGTGAGCTAAAAGTGGTGGATTTGGGGGCCAAGCCTCACAACTTTTGGCATGTATGGGCTGGAGCTGAAGATCATGCCTGCTTACCACAGGTCACAAGGAAGGACCAACAACTGGAGGATCTTTCAGGATCGGAGGTGAGACAGCCCTTGAAGATAATAATAGACCTTTGCATCAATTTCCACAAACTTGATGGCTATCATACCTACTTGCTGTAGTGGGCCAAGCCACGGAAGGGTTCCCTGCAGCTCTGCTGCGGGAAGTTGCAGAGTTAGGTGTTGCTTGCCCATAGTATCACAGAGCTCCTGAAAGTGTTTGAGCCAGACGGTATCCAGGAGCTGGAAGTGAATTATGGTGGCAGCCGGGAGTCCTGGCATAGTTTTCACCTTAGCTGGGCCAGATGAGAAATCTTCGAAATCCTTGTTGTAGGAGTCTATGCGAATACCAGCTGTGATGAGAGAGCCTTTCCAGAGATGAAGTATGCCAGCCGGTTTCTTCCTCAGTTCTCCAGACTCCACTGTCTCCAGCAGCTCTGCATGAGCCAGGTCTACTTTGTCACTGGCCAGATGAAACACTTGGTCTGGTAAGGAAGGACAGAGAGCTGGCCGTGCGACTGCAGCAAACCTTGCTCTTTTACATTGGAGGTTAGTGGGCATGTGCTGTTGGCCAGCTACTGAGGATTTAACAGAGAGGGAGGCATCAGCACCCTTATGCATGATCTTATTTCTGCTCTCCCTGCATCAGGGTCTCAGAGGACCACTCGGGAAGCAGAAGACTGAACCGGGGTAGGGGAGGAGTAGAGAACTCCCATGCTAGATGGCCATAGGAAGCTTGTCTCAGCTAAGGGGATGAGAACAGGGAGCCCAGAAAGAAGCTAATACTCCCCCCTACCCCAGTTTCCAGGCCAGCAGCTAGGTCTGCCTCTAATTCCCCTTGTGTGAAAAGCTTTTTTTGAGCCCAGATAAGGACTGAACAGGTGAAAAATGCCTCTGGAGTTGAGGGTAAGGGGCAAAGAAGTACTGTGAACAGGGACAGTGCTGTTCTTAGATGTAGGGAGTAGGTGAGTCCCGCAGTTGGTACACAGTGATAGGTCTTGGCTGGGTTGGTCCATCATCTGTGCCTTTTTGGCCTGATGCAGACAGCACTCTGGCTTTCTGCATATGAAAGGAAGTTGTAGAGTGATGGGCTGTACCAGTATCAAGTGATAGGCAGACACCTCAGCCCAGAGGGGTAGCTTGCATCTGCTGATTTTCATAGGCAGGATCTGTGGTACTGACCTCCAATGTGTGGTATATGACTTCCAATATGACCCATTGACCTTGGGTCAAGTGGTCCCCTCTACTCAAGATAAACATTGCCAAGAATACATTCCTATACCATTTGCCACACCTAACCTCTTGGTCTCTCTCTAGGTGCCTAAAGAGCCCCTTGGGGACTCGGTCCATCACTCTCTGCCTGTTCACACAGTCAGACTTGAACCACGTATCCCAATGTCAGCCTCTGGCAGATCAAACACCGGAACCTCAGTGATGCTCCATTATATCATTTATGTTTGAAGCCCATCCAAGTTCTCCTAGAGAGCCTTACAGCCACTGTGCAGAGCCTTGAATTAGAAGACAGTAGGCTGGAGGACTGCCACATTAGTGCCCTTTTGCCTGTCCCGAACCAGCGCTCCCAGCTCACCAAGGTCAGTTTCTAGGACAGTGACATACTCATGCTCATCCCAAAAGACCTTCTGCAACCACACAGCCAACCTGAGCCAGCTGACCCATAAGCTATACCCTGCCCTTTGGAGTGCCATGACTATGGTCAGCTCATTTTATTTTATTTTATTTTATTTTGGTTTTTTGAGACAGGGTTTCTCTGTGGCTTTGGAGCCTGTCCTGGAACTAACTCTGTAGACCAGGCTGGTCTCGAACTCACAGAGATCCACCTGCCTCTGCCTCCCGAGTGCTGGGTGGTCAGCTCATTTTAAAGATTTGCCCAACTTTGTTCTCTACTCATGAATATGCTGAGGGACATAAGGCAGCCTGAGAAGATGAGCTTTGGTACTGAAGTCTGCCCTAAATGTGCTGAGTGCTGTGCCTGTAACCTGGAGACCAGACTATGTCCTGCTTGGCATCTGAAAAGTTACTCCTGGGCACTGAGAAATGAGATCGGGGTGGGTTGTGTCCTCAAGGGGGCACAGAGAAGTAGGTTTCAGGCACTGGTTAATTTCTCTGAAAGAAAATTAACACGGGGATTTTTTTTATTAGAAGTAGTCATGGTATAAGCTGGACATGGTGACGCACACCTTTAATCCTAGTCCTTGGGAGGCAGAAGCAAGTGGATCTCTGTGAGTTCCAGGCCAGACAAGACTACCTAGTGAAAAAAGAAGAAAGAGAAAGAAAGAAAAAGAGGTCATGTTGACCTCAAACAATGTCCATAGGAGGATATTCTGTGACCATAGGGACATAGGGAAGACAAAGGCACCATGTTGTTTGACTAATGAAACCGAAGTCCAAGAGCCCTTAGCATCAAAATATACAACCAGGCTGTCATATCAGGGTAATATATACAGACATGCAGACTGGGTAGTAAGGCAGACACACTGTCCAATGGACCAGTATGGAGGAGTAGCAGAAGCTGGCAGTCTAGGACACTGTGAGGGACCCTCTGCTCACTGTAATGGTCAACGTTGCCAAGACCTTATCAAGGTAAGACCCGGGATCATCAGGAGTCGGACTTGGTTTTTGTACCATGAGACTGCTTCCAGAGAAATTTAGCTGACGAGGACTCACCTAGAGTGGGTGGCACCATCCTATAGGTGTGGTCCTGGAGTGAATTAAAAACAGAAAAGTGAGTAGAACATGCCAGGCGGTGGTGGCATACACCTTTAATCCCAGCACTCGGAAGGAAGAGGCAGGCGGATCTCTGTGTCTTCAAGGCCAGCTTGGTCTACAAGAGCTAGTGCCAGGACAGGAACCAAAAGCTATGGAGAAACCCTGTCTCGAAAATAAAAAAAAATAATAAAAAATAAAATTAAAAAAAAAAACCCAAACCGAAACCAAAACCAACCAAACAACAATAAAAAAAAACATGCACATTCGCATCCCTTTTCCCTGACTGGACCTGCTCAGACTCTTGATACTACACCTTTCTCTCCGTGAACTGTATCCTCTCCAACTGTGACCCAAATAAACTCACATATCATAGGCCAGGCGGTGGTGGCGCACGCCTTAAATCCCAGCACTCATGAGGCAGAGGCAGGTGAATCCTTGTGAGTTCGAGGCCAGCCTAGTCTACAAGAGCTAGTTCCAGGGCAGCTAGGACTGTTATACAGGGAAACCCTGTCTTGAAAGCCTAAACATAAACAAATAAATAAGCCAACATATCAAAGAGGTCTGGGGAAGAGCTAAGCTGTAACGCAAATATAATACTGCCTCTGCTTCCTCTATGGCATCACAGGCAGGTCCTACCATACCGAGACTATAAGCCATATTTCTGTGGGACTGTGTTGCTCCTAACCTCTAGCTGGCCACCTGCGCACAAAGGCCTCCAAATACATGGGCAGATTTCTCTCATGGTCTTCCTAAATTATTAACTGGATCTCTGAACTTGTGGGTTTTCAAGATCTCAGCTATTCCACCAGGTGGTGGTGTTGCACGCATTTCATCCCAGCACTTGGGGGGCAGAGACTCCGAAGACCTGCCTCTGCCTGCAAAGTGCTGGGATGAATGATGTACATCACCACTGTACAGCATGCGGTTGTCTTCTTTAAGACCTAAAAGAACGATGTCTAAAGTGACATCTTGGGACTGGGAGATGGCTCAGAGGATAAAGGCACATAGGGACAAGCCTAGTGACCTGAGATTTACTAGAACAGACCCTGTCAAGTTATCCTATGACCTGCACACTTGTTGTATGGGTTGTGTTTGCAAGTGTCTCATTTACCAGTCGTAAATTAAAGTAAAAATGCTGCGGCTGGTGCTGGGCAAGGGAGCTATGGGACGAGCAAGAGACAGAGATTAAGTAAAAATGCTGCGGGTTCCTGAGTGGCTACAGCGGGCAGTGGGCCATGAGACCATGCCACAGCTCTTAGAAGGCAGCTGGTCCCGGGCAGGGAGCCATGTGGGGTGGGGGGGGGGGCGAGAAACAGAGACATGGATAGGCATACCATGCAGAGTGAGGTTGAATTTTATTCAGTGGGTTATGGAAGGGAAGGGGAGAGGGTTTAAGGGAAGAAGAGGGAAGAACAGAGAGAGGGGGGGAGAGGGAGGAAAGGGAGAAGTGGGGAGAATGGCGCGCGAGGCTGAAGCTGCCTCTTCAGGAGAGAGCAGGGTGTGCCTATCCATGTCTCTGTCTCTTGCTCGTCCCATAGCTCCCTTGCCCAGGACCAGCCGCAGCATTTTTACTTAATCCATTACACTATCTCCTCTCCACAAATCCTGAAGACTCAACAGCCCACATTCCTGGAGGCAGGATTGCCATTTCATACCTAGGTAAAGGTAAGAGCCAGTGGCTGGCTGCTTTGCTTTTCTGATCTCTAGGTTGAACCCCAATATCTGTCTCTGGGTTTTTACTAATTGTGCTACAGCCTGTAAAGGAACACTCTCTGTGCCCCCTAAATGAGACACTAGAATTTCTTTTCTCAGTGTCCAGAAGTAACCTTCCTCTAGTTACTGCCAACAGGAAGATAAACACAGGTGATAGATGGAATGGCCATTACATTGAAGGCAGGTACTCGTAGAAAACCAGGCTGTTTGGGGCTACCTTATGGCCCTAAGTGTATCTGTGAGCTCAGGACCAAGCCGAGTAAATCTCTCCACAAGGAAACCACCCAAGCCACCATTTGAAAAGGTCGGAGTACAACTCCAGGGTCAGTTGGCTTGGTTGACAATGTGTGGTGTATCAGGTTCTTCAGGGCAGGCATGCAGATATAGTTTCCATGGAAATTGACCTCAGTGAGCTGGGAGTATTGGTTCAGGGCTGGCTTGGAGTCCTACATATAATACTCCTCCTATTCCAGGGTCTACAGAATGGCTGTGATTCTTTCTAGCAGAACTTAGAGGGGTCCAAAATCTAATTGGAATTTTTTTGTTTTTTATTTTTCAAGACAGGGTTTCTCTGTGGTTTTGGAGCCACCACCGCCCGGCTGGAATTTTTTTGACAGCACTCAAGTTCAGGCATTTGAGCTGATGGATACTTGGGGCCTGGTAATGACAAATTTTTACTGTGAATATCCCAGAGAGTGGTTTTGAGAAAAGAGAGACAAAGCGGGCTAGGCCAGGACAGTAGTGGAGAGCGGGTTACAGCCTCAAACAAAAAGAGGAAGGCTTGGCTCAAGGTCATTCTGAGCACAATGGGAGGGTCAAGCCCAGGACACTCCCTGATGGAGCACCTGCTTACTCTAGTCATCTAGTCTTCTCACGCTAGACAGAGGATGTACATCATCACGACTGGTTCAGTCCCCAGCTCTGCAGTTCCTTTCCGCTGTCTAGCACAAAACCACATCAGTGGACAGATGACGTCAGCTGGAAAACACAGAAGGACCAACAAGGAGACAACTGGCACCATCCTTGGGTGTGCCAACCTTGGGCTCCCCAGAACAGCCTCTGCTCCTGTTCACAAGGCTTCCCTTAGAGCTCAGCCTCACTCCCAGTGTCCCTTGTTGTTCTTCTCGTCAGCCCCTACCTACGTTCAGCCTTTCAGAGATGGGAGACTGAGGCAGGCTGGTACCTAGTCAGAGCTGCTGAGCCAGAGCTCCTGGACGCTGTGAAGGTGAGCCCTCCCCTCCTCCAGTGCTTTCCTCTCTTGCTTGTCCCCTTAGTGTAGACAGGCTTCCTAAGAAAGAAAGGACAACTCACCCTCACTGACTTTGTTTCCCCAACAAACAAAATTGAGGAAATGCACACCATTCATAGAGAGATGTCAGAGAGCGATGGATTTGGGTGATTGGACTATGATTGTGGCAATGCACCCTGTTGGGAAATATTATTTTAAGGTGTGTTGTTTTTGTTCAGGCCGTGGAACATTTGTTTAATGTGTAAAGATGTGTTGCTTTTGTTTATGCTGCATTTGCTTAACTTTGTGAGGCTGTGGTTCGTGGCCTGTCTAAAACACCTGATGCTCTAATAAAGCACTGAACAGCCAATAGCAAGGCCAGAGCAAAGATAGGCAGGGCTGGCAGGCAGAGAGTATAAATAGAAGGAGAGGCCAGGTAGTGATGATACATGCCTTTAATCCCAGCACTCGGGAGACAGAGACAGGCAGATCTATGTAAGTTCAAAGCCAGCTTGGTTTACAGAGGAAGTTCCAGGCTCCAAAGCTACGGAGAAACCCTGTCTCAAAAAAAAAAAAAAGAGAGAAACAAGGAAGAGGAGGAGCAACAAGAGAAGAAGGGGAGGAGGACATCAAAACCCAGGCAGTCATTCAGCCAGCCACATCATAAAAGTAAGATATACCGAAATAGACAAGCTAAAAGCCCAGAGGCAATAGGTAGCTGGGATAATTTAAGATGAGAACAACTGGCTAGAAACAAGCCAAGTAAGGCAGGGCATTCATATCTAAGAACAAGCCTCCATGTGTGATTTGAGAGCTGGGTGGTGGGCTCCCCAAAAGTCCAAAATGCCAAAGTGTAAAAGAGCAAAAAAAACTTCACACTACAGCACCCCTCTTCCAGGTTTGTACACATTTATTCTGTTCAATTTATGGTCTCTGTGAAGCCCTAGAGAAAAAGCTTTTGAATAGTTACCTCCTGGCCTATGTTAGAGGGGAACCTTGCCAGGGAATGCAGCTTCTACATTGTGTTCACTTCTAATTCCTGGATATAACTTAGAAATGTTCAGGAGACTCCAGACATAACTGTGTGTCTTAGATATGTTTCTATTGCTGGAATCTGAATGGTAGAATTTTTCTCTAACTGTTGCGAGTTGTTTTCTGCCGTCCTTTCAGGTTAAGATTTGGAGCCCTTCTCTCTTACACAGCGGGAACCCAGCAGGCTGAGAGTCCGTGCTGGGACAGCGGAGGAGACCTCATTCCACTCAGTCTCTGACAGTGTCCGCTGCGGTACCCTCCCTGGCAGCATGGTGGACTCACAATCACTTCCACCATTATTCCAACCCCAGTCCCAACCTCTGCTCCTCCAAATCTTGTTCTGTGGGGGTACACGAGACTGAATGCTGAGCCCTGATCACCACTCACCCCCTCAACAGAAGGCAAATGTCAGCCGACTTTTCCTCTTTATTCTTCTAACGGGACCTGGCTGAGAACAGCTGAGAATCTGAAATGGGCGAAGTTACTAATAAAATTGTGTTTGTGTGCGTGTGTGTGCACACACGCACACAAACACGTGCACACACATGGGTACAGGTGCCTACAGAGGCTAGAAGAGGGAGTGGTAAGATCCCCTGAAGCTGGAGTTGCGTGTGGGAGTGTGAGCTGTACGGTGTGAGTGCTGGGAACTCAACTCTGGTCACCTGGAAGAGAAGCACAAACAAGCTGTAAATTGTTGAGCCATCATCTCTCCAGCTCCCGGTGCCCACTTTTACTTTCAAAAGCTTTGGAACTTGCCGTGACCATGCTTAGCATTTGAGAGAATGAGGCAGGAGGATTGTAAATTTGATGCCAGTCTGGGTACACAGCAAGACAGTCATCTAACCCAAACAAAGGAACGGAACTCCAACTGAATGGCAGTTTAATGGTTTTACATTATTACTTATTTTATGTGTGTGTGCATTTAATGTAAGAAAGAAAGAAAGAAAGGCATTTTTGGTACAGGAGAGAAGGCCCAGAAGTTCTGAGTTCAATTCCCAGCAACCACATAGTGGCTCACAACCATCTGTAATGAGATCTGGTGCCCTCTTTTCTGGCCTGCAGAAATACGTGCAGAAAAAATACTGTATACATAATAATCTTTTTAAAAAGGCGTTTTCAGCCTGGTGGTGGTGGCACACACCTTTAATCCCAGCACTCAGGAGGCAGAGGCAGGTGGATCTCTGTGAGTTTGAGGCCAGCTTGTTCTACAAGAACTAGTTCCAGGACAGTCTCCAAACCTCCAGAGAAACCCTGTCTCGATCAAAACAAAACAACTCAAAAAAAGCAAAAGAAGAAGAAAACCAAAAAACAAAAGAAGGGCAATCCTACCATTCAGATGCACAGAATGGGATTCAGGTGGTTAGTCAGTGCCTTTATCAAGTCTTTAAAAATGCGGCTGTGGCCGGGAGAAGGCAGTCCACGCCTTTAATTCCAGCATAAGGTAGGTGGAGGCTGGCGGATCTCTGAGTTCTAGGACGACGCAGCTGTGGAAGGGTGTTTCTTTGTTGTTGTTTTCGAGACAGGGTTTTTCTTCAGAATCGCCTGGACACAGCAGGAGGAGATGGTTGAATGGTTGAATGGCTAAAAGCACTGTTGCTTTGACAGATGGTCTGAGCTGTGTTCAACGCCCACATGGCAGACCACAATCATGTGTGTAACTCTGGTTGCAGAGGATCTGATGCCCTTTTCTGACCCCCAAGGTTACAAGGCATTGTGCCTGGTGAACGTATTTTAAGAAAACAAATCCTGCTGGGCCTGCCGGGTGGTGGTGGCACAGGCCTTTAATCCCAGCACTCCGGAGGCAGAGGCAGGTGGACCTCTGTGAATTCAAGGTCAGCCTGGTCTACAGGAGCTTGCTCCAGGACAGCCAGGACTGTTCCCTGTCTCAAAAAACAAAAACCAAACCAACCAAACAAAAAACCACTCAAAAACATGAAAACAGATTCCTTCGCATTAGAGGCTTGGACCTCTAATCTTCAGCACAGGGTGTGTGGATGCAGTGTTTTTTTCACATAAGATCCCAAAGTAAAAATAAATTTCAATCCAAGAGGCCTTTCTCATTTGACAGCAACACAAAATTTTTGTTTTTAAGAAATTGTCAGGTCAAGCTGGGCAGTGGTGGTGTACACCTTTAATCCCAGCACCCGGGAGGCAGAGGCAGGCAAATCTTCTCTCAACAAACAGAAATTGTTCTAATCCTACCCTGCAGGAGGCGGGGGCAGGCACATCTCCGTGAGTTTGAGACCACCCTGCCATGTCTCGGAAGCAGATTTACTCTGTGGCTCAGGCAGAACTTGAATTTGCAGGCCTCCTGTCTTATCTGCCTAGTGGCAAGGACAAAAGAAGCAGACCAATCACTGTGAGTAGGAGCCCCACCCGAATTACAGGGGGTGAGCCTATCTCAATGGAAAAAAAATCTCTTGGGGTGTGGTGGTGCACACCTTTAATCCTAGCCCCAGGGGGCAGAAGCAAGTTGGTCTCTGAGTTCAAGATCCACCTGGTCTACTTATTGCGCTATAGCAAGCTCCAGAGCAAGGCCCTATCTCAAAAAAAAAAAAAAAACAAGAACAGCTGGGCATTGGTGGCTCACGCCTTTAATCCCAGCACTTGGGAGGCAGGTGGATCTCTGAGTTCGAGGCCAGCCTGGTCTACAAGAGCTAGTTCCAGGACAGGCTCCAAAAGCTACAGAGAAACATTGTCTTGAAAAAACAAAAAAAAACAGCTTAAAAAAAAAGAAAAAAAAAGAAAAAACAAAACGAAAAACAACAACAACAAAAAAACCCTGATCCCTTTGATTCCAACTCTTTGAGTTGTGGGATTACAGGTATGCCCTGCAGCGTCCTGTTTGGTAAGCACAGTGCTTGCTGGACAGAGAATTTTGAGGCTGCTGGGCAGCAAGTACTCTATAAACTCAGTTCCCTTTCCGGGTCCCTTGTCACAATATTAATGGATACAAGCCATCCTCCTGCCTCAGCCTTCTCAGTGGCTGTCACAGCAGGTGAATTGTAGAGCATCCAGCTCAATCCCTAATTCCAGGACATGTTCATAATTATTGTCAACAACAATTCCAGCTTTATACTTTCTATGTCTATTGCCAGGCACAGAGTAACATCCTCCCCCCCCCCCCGACTCACAGTTAGAACTAGGGGGGCCACAAATGAATATAGTTCAGCCAGGTCTGTTGGTTCACAACCGTAACCACTCCAGGAAGAAGGCCGAGGCAGGAGAATTGCTAAGAGTTGGAGTTTCAAACCAAGATGGGCAAGACCCCATCTGGGAAATGTTAAGTCTTAAACCTTGGGACGAATGGCTGAGGTGCCTGTTTAACACATCAGAACGGACCTGGCCACTGGGTTCTCCAGCATCCCTCAGTTCCTGATTGTATCCTCTACCCCAGTGTTTAGGGTGCCCTTTTCCCAGAGGTTCTTTTCAGTATAATCCAGCTATTTTGATTACCTGCCCCACATCCCCTTTTATTTATTTATTGGACCTTTTGCCCTCCTGACTGCAGCAGCATCTGGTTTCCTTTCTTTCTTTCTTTCTTTCTTTTTTTTTTTTTTCGAGACAGGGTTTCTCTGTGGCTTTGGAGCCTGTCCTGGAACTAGCTCTGTAGACCAGGCTGGTCTCGAACTCACAGAGATCCGCCTGCCTCTGCCTCCCGAGTGCTGGGATTAAAGGCGTGCGCCACCATCTGGTTTCCTTTCTGTCTCCTGGTTCCTCACCTGGCTCAGGGTCACTCTGGACTCTCCCCAACGTCTCTACCTCCAGCTGTGCTCTCCCTTTTATCTACAGTAACCTTCTCCTCCACCAGGTCTAGGAACAGTCATACCTTTTTTTTTTTTGTTTATTCAGGAAACCAAAAATGTAGTGCATAAATAAGTAAAACAAATACATCAAATACATTAACCAAACTCCATCATACCTAGGAACACTACCGTCCTTTCCTTTTATTTTTACTTTTTTTCATTTAAGGAACAAATCCAAAATGAAGGGCATAAGTAAACAAGTAAAACAATATAAATCAAACAATCAAATAAGTGATAGAGATTGGGTTTTTGACTTTCACAAATCCAAGGTTTTTTGTTTTTTTTTGGTTTTTCGAGACAGGGTTTTTCTGTAGCTTTGGAACTAGCTCTTGTAGACCAGGCTGCTTGAACACACAGTGATCCGCTTGCCTCTGCCTCCCTAGTGCTAGGATTACAAGCGGGCGCCACCACCGCCCAGTGTTTTTAAAAATTTTAATGGTGTTTTTTGTTTCGTAGACAATGTTCCACTATCGTGATCTGGCTATATTGGCGGTCTCTATGTAGAGCAGACTGGGTTTGAACTCACAGTGATCTGCCTGAATCGGCCACCGGAGGGCTGAGATTAAAGGCGCGCACTAGTCACCATTTCCCGTGGCTTTCTTTTTTTTTTTTTTTTTAAATTTTTATTTATTTAACTTTATTATGTTTGTTGGTGTGAAGGTGTCAGATCTCATGGAACTGCATTTTCAGACAGTTGTGAGCTGCCATGTGGGTGCTGGGAATCGAACCCGGGTCCTCTGGAAGAGCAGTCAGTGCTCTTAACCGCTGAGCCATCTCTCCAGCCCCTCCCGTGGCTTTCAGGTTCTTTGTTTTTCCCTCTCAGCCCTAGAGAACTTGGCATTGGACACACAGAGATAGGCCTGTCTCTGCCTCTAGAGGGCTGGAATCAAAGGCGGGCCTCCTTTCGCGAACCTTCCCGTTTTTTTTTTTTTTTTTTTTTTTTTTTCAACAGCTCAAAGAACATTCGCATCGAAATCCAGAGCCAGAAAGAGCCCAGACAGGGCGGAGACTCAGTCATCCAATCGGGTAACAGCTTGTGGTTGGCAGGCGGGGCTACAAACAGGAAGTATGAGACGGAACGCGGAGGGGCGGGGGTGGAGTGGGGGTGGGGGTGAGGAGAAGCTTCAGCCCGGAAGTGTAAGGCGGAACACCGGATGCGAAAGCTTCAGGACGGAAGTGTGAAGTGAAGATGGCCGAAAAGTCTTCAGAGGAGCCGGGAAAGACACTCACAGCCTTGGAGCGCAAGCTTGGAGTGGCTGCCTGACTCTTCTGGGGTTCTGAGTTCTGTAATTAGTGCTTGTTTCTGGTAAGTTAGTGACCTCCATCCGAGCACACTGATTCAGGGGCATTTGACTCAAGGTGTCAATTGCCCTTACTAATAAGTATGCCAACATATTAAATGTCTTTCGCTCTTAATCTGTTGGTTTCATTTTTATTAATTTTTTTTGAGGCGGGGGCGGCAGCCTATGCTGCCCAGGCTTGCCTAGAATGTAGCTCATGTTGGGCCAGAAGTCAAACATTCCACTCCCAGCCCCCACTCGCAGTTCCCGCCTCAGCCCCCGCCTCAGCCTCCGTACTGTTGTGTGTTTGCCAGTGTGTTTAAACTCCTGGCAGTTCTGCTTCCTCCTCCCCATGCTGGAACTCGAATAGTGGAGTTACTCGAATATGAATTATGCTTTCACTTGTTTAGAATTTATGCTCTTTGGTTATTCACATAGGGTCTCAGTCTCTAGGAAGGCCTCAGACTGTTAGAATTGTAAACAGCCTGGCGGTGGCGGCGCTCGCCTTTAATCTCAGCACTCTGTTTATTTATTTATTTATTTATTTATTTATTTATTTATTTATTTATTTATTTATTTATTTTTTTCGAGACAGGGTTTCTCTGTAACTTTGGTTCCCGTCCTGGAACTAGCTCTTGTAGACCAGGCTGGCCTTGAACTCACAGAGATCCGCCTGCCTCCGCCTCCCGAGTGCCGGGATTAAAGGCATGCGTCACCACCGCCTGGCTAATCTCAGCACTCCGGAGGCAGAGGCAGGAGGATCTCTTGAGTTTGAGGCCGGCCTGGTTTACATGGTGAGTTGCAGGCTTATTTTTAAATTCCCTTTCATTTTAGAGATAGTCACATGCAGAACAGATTGAAGTGGAACCCACAATTTTTGTTTGAAATAGAGTCTTGTGTAGCCAAGGATGATCTTTAGCTCACTATATAACTGGGGCTCTTCTTTGTTGTTTGGTTTTTATTTGTTTGTTTGCTTTTCATGGTGTGTGTGTGTGTGTCTTTGTGCCGCCAGGTTTTCCTGTTAAATCTCTGACTGTCCTGAATGCTTAGCATACCAGGCTGGACTCCTGCCTCTGCCTCTCTGAGTCCTGGGATTAAAGGCTTAAAAGCTAAAACCACCACTGTCTGATTGACCTTGAACTCTTGATATTCCTCCCTAGAACTGGGACACAAGTTACTAGACTGTCCCATCATATGTGACTTAAAACTTTTATTTTATTTTGTAGACATGGTCTTATGTAGTCTTGTCTGACCTTAAGTAGCTGATCTTCTTAATTCTACCTCATTAGTGTTTGGATTTTATTTATTTTTTTCATGACAAGGTTTCTCTGTGTATCCTTAGCTATCCTGGAACTTGCTCTGTAGACCAGGCTGTAATGAGAAATGCCCGTTGAATGGAATTTTTGTTGTTGTTGTTATTTGGTTATGTTAAGTTTAAGACTGAGTCTTGCCAAACTCTAGTGATGCACACATTTAATCCCAAGCACTTGGAAGCCAGAGGCAGGTGGATCTCTGTGAGCTTGAGCCTAACCTGGTCATACAGAGTGAGTTCCAGGACAAACTCCAAAGCTACACAGAGGAACCCAATCTTGAAAAAGCAAAACAAAACGAAACAAACAGACTTTTGAGTCTCAAAGTCTCATTAATTCCAGACTGGTCTTGAACTCCTGACTTTCTGGCTCTACATTTGGTTAATTAGTTTGCAGTCCCTTAAATTATACTTACTAAGTTGTTGTGTGGCTTTATAACTTGAAGTTTCTTTCTTTTTTTTTTTTTTTTGGTTTTTCGAGACAGGGTTTCTCTGTGGTTTTGGAGCCTGTCCTGGAACTAGCTCCTGTAGACCAGGCTGGTCTCGAATTCACAGAGATCCGCCTGCCTCTGCCTCCCAAGTGCTGGGATTAAAGGCACGCGCCACCACCGCCCGGCTTCTTTCTTTCTTTCTTTCTTTCTTTCTTTCTTTCTTTCTTTCTTTCTTTCTTTCTTTCTTTCTCTTTTTTTCCCCCACTCCTCTCCTGTTTTGTTTTTTTTTTTTTTTTTTTTTTTTTTTTTTTTGTATGTGTGCTAGGCATGAAGCCCAGGCTTGAAGTTTCTTTACAACAGTACTGGGAATGAGCTTTGGTAACTCAAGACATCTCATCTCTTCTGGGGACTGAAGCTGTAGGAATGTGGTTGGTTCAGCCTGGTCAATTTAGCAAGACTGCCTTTCAAATGAAAACAAAGCTAGGTGGGCTGCTAGCACTCCTGGAATCAGAGCACTAGGGACACAATGGGGAAAGAAAGCCCAGTTCCAGGCTGTTACGGGGTACACAAAGTGACCTTGTCTCTGCTTGAAGTGAAATAAATGTTGGAAATGTAGCTTACTGTTGAGCACTTGTCTAGCATGGGCCAGGCCCTAGGATGAGTCCCCAGTACCTAAAAAATTATTTTGTTCTTATTTTTAAATTTTATTTGTGTATGGGTGTTTTTGCCTGGTGCTCATGAAGGCTAGAAGAGGGCAGAGCCCCTGGTGCTGAAGTTACAGGCGGTTGTGAGCCAACATGTGGATGCTGGGTACCAAACTCAGGTCATCCAGAAGAGCAGCCAGTACTCCTTTTTTGTTTGTTTGTTTTTGAGACAGGGTTTCTCTGTAGCTTTGGAGCCTGTCCTGGCACTAGCTCTTGTAGACCAGGCTGGCCTCGAACTCACAGAGATCCACCTGCCTCTGCCTCCCGAATGCTGGGATTAAAGGCATGAGCCACCACTGCCCGGCTTTTTTTTTTTCGAGACAGGGTTTCTCTAGCTTTGGAGCCTGTCCTGGAACTAGCTCTTGTAGACCAGGCTTAGATCCGCCTGCCTGTCTCCCAAGTGTGGGATTAAAGGTGTTCGCCACCATTGCCCGGCTTGCTCCTTTTTTTTCCCCCAAGACAAGGTTTTTTGTTAGGACAGTCCTGACTTTACTGGAACTTATGCTGTAGACCAGGCTGGCTTCGAACTCACATAGATCCACCTGTCTCTGCTTCCCGGATGTTAGGATTAAAGATGAGTGCTGCCGCCACCCAGGTTTAAATTTTTTTTTTTAGATTTATTTATTTTACTTTGTGCCTGCATGCATGTATGTGTGCCACACGTGTGCCTGTCGAATGCCCTGGAACTGGTGCTATGTTACAGGTAGTTGTGAGCCATCATGCAGGTTTAGGAATTGAATCTGGGTCCTGTACAAGAGCAGTTAAGTTGCTGGGTAGTGGTGGCTCCAAAACTACAAAGAAACCCTGTCTCAAATATCCAAAATAATAAAGAAATAAAACAAGCATAATCTGGGAAGGTTAGGCATGAGATTATAAAAACCCGGAAACGAAAACGGTCCTGTAGCGCCCATGCCACTACAGGGCCAGTACGCAAACCAGCCTAAGCCGAGACTTAAACACACACAAGCAAGGAGACGTGCGGGGCTAGAGGCAGGTGGAGGGACACGGGCTACCCTTGATAGAAGAATGCCAAATGTCCCACTTTGTTGTGCTCAGGGACAGCTTATACAGGGATCCTTAGCCACGCCCAGCTCTTGGGATCTAGCAGCTGCAGGCCCCACCAGTCTGCTATCAAGCTGCTCCTAGCAGCTGCAGGCAAAGAAAGTCAAGGGGCCAGGGATCTATAGCTCCCAACATGAAATAATTCCTTGGCTTTGCCATGAACATCTTGAGAGGTGATTAGTGTCCCTGTTGCCATAAAAGGATGGGGTTTAAATCTTAGGTTTCTGGATACCCTGTCCCAGAGGGAATTGAATTTGGAGGAACCGTGGCTGGATTTAGATAGCACAGTTACAAAGGTGTGGTCATATGCTGTTTCTATATTTTAATGTTTGGTTCCCAGTTGGTGCAATGTTTTGGAAGGACTAGGAGATGTGGCCTTTTTGAGAAGGTATGTCACTAGGGGTGGACTTTTAAGGTTTCAGAAGCCCATGCCAGGCCCTCCTTTTGCAGTTGGCTTGCAGATGGATTGTAAGCTACTGTTCTTGTGCCATGCCTACCTACCATGATGGTCTTGAATTAGCATTCTGAAATTGTAGTCAAGCCCCAACTAAATGCTTTTATGAGGTGCCTTGGTCATGGTGTCTCATCACAGTAACTAAGACGGGTGAGAAGTGGGGTTTCCTAAGACATAGCCTCCTTTATATTTCACCAGATTGCTTCAGCTTGAGGATCTGAAGAATGAGTGGTCAGGACCCACCCACACTCCTGCATCTGGCAGTGCAGAGCCTGCTGAGGGATGAAGCCCTGGCCATCTCTGCTCTGCAGTGCCTGCCCAGGGTGCTGTTCCCACCACTGTTCAAGGAAGCCTTCAACCACGGACAAAGTAACATTCTGAGGGCTATGGTAGCAGTTTGGCCGTTCAGCTTCCTTCCCGTGGGGACCCTCATGAAGACTTCCCACCTGGAGACCTTGCAGGCTGTCCTGGATGGAGTAGACATGCTGCGAACACAGAAGGTGCTCCCCAGGTAAGCAAGATCCAGGTAGGGAGGAATGGTGGGCATGGTACAGGGGAAGGACATCTGGGGTAAGGGAGAATGAGGTCAAAGGTAGATGAGAGGATTTTGATGGTATTATCATGGAAGATTGCAGAAGCCTTGACTCCTGTTGAGCCCTAGTATAAAAGGACAGTTGGGTATGGAGTCCAGCTTAAAGCAGTTGTGGCCACAGTGAAACAAGCCTTACCCTGGCTCTCCCAGGTTCTAGAAGTGGAAGACTGAGTCAAGAGTCACTGCAGGAGCCGGGTGGTGGTGGCGCACGCCTTTAATCCCAGCACTCGGGAGGCAGAGGCAGGCAGATCTCTGTGAGTTCGAGGCCAGCCTGGTCTACAAAGGGAGTTCCAGGACAGGCTCCAAAGCTACAGAGAAACCCTGTCTCGAAAAACCAAAAAAAAAAAAAAAAAAAAAAAAAAGAGTCACTGCAGGGCCGGGCGGTGGTGGGGTGGTGCACACCTTTAATCCCAGCACTCAGGAGGCAGAGGCAGGCGGATCTCTGGGAGTTCGAAGCCAGCCTGGTCTACAAGAGCTAGTTCTGGGATTGGCACCAAAGCTACAGAGAAACCCTGTCTCGAAAATAAAATAAAATAAAATAAAAAAGAGTCACTGCAGGGAGGAAGCTGGACAGGTCTTTATATGCAGTTCTGGTAAAGAGCCCTTGCCTGGAGCTGCTCTGGGAGACCCAGGACGGAGAATCATAAACACACAGAACAGCTGGGAACAGGTGGCAGTAGAGATGGAGAGGAAAACCTGGCCTGGGTGTGGTCTTTGTTTGTTTGTTTGTTACTGTTATTTGTTTCTCGAGACAGGGTTTCTCTGACTGCCCTGGCTGCCTCTGTAGACCAGGCTGGCCTCAAACTCACAGAGATCTTCCTGCTTCTGCCTCAGGAATGCTGGGATTAAAGATGTGCACCGCCACCGCCCGGCTGGGTTTGGTCTTTTATATCTTCCACCGTTTCTACCTGTCTTACTCACAGGAGGGGGAAGCTCCAGGTGCTCGACTTGAGGAATGTGCAGCACAACTTCTGGGATGTTTGGGCTGGCACAGAGGATGGGGAGTGCTCGGCAGAGGCTGTGGGTAAGAAGCAAGCGAAGCGCTCTCCTAGATATGCCCTGAGGCGGCGTTTGAAGGTGGTCGCAGACCTTTGCCTCAGGTTCCATCTGAATGAACAGCAAACATACTTGTTACAGTGGGCCCAGCAGAGAAGAAGTTTCATCAGGCTGTGCTGTGTGAAGATGCAGATCTGGGCATTGCCCGTGTACACTGTCAGGAAAGTCCTGATGGTTTTCCAGCCTGACAGCATCCAGGAGTTGGAACTGAATACAGGTTGGAGTCTGTCCACTCTGGTGCATTTTGTATCTTACCTGGACCAGATGAGAAATCTTCAAAAACTCCTTTTAACACGGATCCACAAGAACACCTTTAAGGTTCTAAATACACCCTCAGACATACAGAAGTGTATCACTAAGTTTGTTTCTCAGTTCTCTAAACTCAACTGTCTGCAGCATCTCTCCATGAATGGCATCTACTTTTCCAGTGAGCACATGAAACAGTTGTTCAGGTAAGGTGGGGTGGCAAAGAGAGTAGTGGGTACCTGAGTGAAGCCAGCCAGCCACTGGATTTCACAATCATGGAGTCACTGCAGCGTCTAAGTCGGGTTTTGTTTCTATCTTAACTGATTTGGGAGCTCAGTTTGTTCAGTGGCCACTCACTAAGCAGAGGCTGAGCCAAGTAGGAGATGGGTTGAGCAGTCCTGCTACAAGACCAACTGGGGAGGGCATCAGATGTAGGAAGTATGTGCTCTGTGTTCTTCCTTGGGATTCTGTCTAAGCGGTCAGAACAGTGGGCCCAGAACTAGAGAGGATCCTTACCTCCACAGATCCACGGGGGAACTTGGTGCTTGGCATTTGTGTGTCTTCTAACTTCCCACATGTAGGGCCTGAATAGAGATGGGTAGAAATGAGTGATACCAGTTGTGTGGGTGAGAGGTAGGGATGAAAAACTGAATAAGGGGGGGCTGGAGAGATGGCTCAGAGGTTAAGAGCATTGCCTGCTCTTCCAAAGGTCCTGAGTTCAATTCCCAGCAACCACATGGTGGCTCACAAACATCTGTAATGGGGTCTGGTGCCCTCTTCTGGCCTGCAGGCATACACACAGACAGAATATTGTATACATAATAAATAAATATTTAAAAAAAAAAGAAAAACTGAATAAGGGGGCTGGAGAGATGGCTCAGAGGTTGAGAGCACTGACTGCTCTTCCAGAGGTCCTGAGTTCAATTCCCAGCAACCACATGGTGGCTCACAACCATCTGTAATGGGGTCTGGTGCCCTCTTCTGGCCTGCAGGGATACACACAGAATATTGTATACATAATAAATAAATAAATATTTAAAAAAAAAGGGGAAAAAAAAAGAGAAGCCAAATAAGGGCAGAGACTGTTCCGGGGGAGGCAAAAGATGATTCAAGACTTCCAGATCTTTCATGGGTTAGTTTTTCCAGTGTGCGCCCTGGGCTAATGTGGCCAGCACAGGTTCTCCTCTTCATAGTAATGGAAGCTGCTACCCATGGACTGAAGAAGTCCCATTACTGGTACTAAAGGCCTCTCTCTCTGCCAAGAATAGTGAGACTCCCCAATAAGCAGCATCCTCGATCCTGGATATTGATCTCCATTATATAGTTGCATGACTTCTAAACAAGTGGTCACCTTTACCTCTATGCTACCTCTAACAGCAGCTCTCTCCATCTCATTGTGCCAGAACTAATCTCTTGGTCTCTCCCTAGGTATCTGAAGACCCCTTTGGAGACCCTATCCATCACTGTGTGCAAGCTTTCACAGTTAGACTTGAATTCCTTGTCCCAGAGTCAGAGTCTCTATCAGCTGAAACACCTGAATCTGAGGCTTGTGAAATTAATTGACCTATATCCTACACCTTTCCGTGATCTCCTAAACAGTGTTGCGGGCACTCTGCAGACCCTAGAGTTGGAGGGCTGCTGGATGGTGGACTCTCAGCTCATTACCCTCCTGCCTGCCCTGAGCCAGT
The DNA here is from genome assembly GCF_037038515.1 of Microtus pennsylvanicus. Lineage (NCBI taxonomy): Eukaryota > Metazoa > Chordata > Mammalia > Rodentia > Cricetidae > Microtus > Microtus pennsylvanicus. The sequence continues at coordinate 74,618,019 of NC_134591.1, forward strand.
GCTCCCAACTCACTAGGGTCAATTTCTATGACAATGATATCTCCATGGCTGTCCTGAAAGACCTTCTGTATCACACAGCCAACCTCAACCAGCTAATCCAAGAGCTGTACCCTGCCCCTCTAGAATGCTATGATGACAGGGGTGATGTCCGTGTGGGAAGATTTGCTCAACTTTGTCCTGAGCTCATGGATACACTGATTACTGTCAGGCAGCCCAAGAGAGTCTCCTTTGCTACACATATGTGTCACAAATGTTGTCAGCGCTGTATCTATGACCTGGAGACCAGACTTTGTCATTGTTGGCAGTAAGTGGGGAAGGTTGCTTCTTGATACTGAGAATTGAAAACCTAGCAATAGGTATTTCATCAAGGGTGTGAGGGGTTTCCTTGCACATGTGCGTGCTTGGTGCTTGTGGAGGTCAGATGAAGGATTGGATTCCCTGGAATTGGAGTTACAGGTGCTGTGAACTACCGTGTGGGGCTGGGAATCTAACCTGGGTCCTCTGTAGGAACAGGCACTCCGAGCTGCAGAGCTGTCTCTCTAGCCCCAGTTTTGCATTTTCTAAAAGGGTTTTGCCAGGACATGATCGTAAGTGACTTTCTCCTACATGGTGGTTGTAGAGGAAGGGTCTGATTTTGACTGGGTGTTCTGGTGTCCTTCCATGCCATTAACCTGGATTCAGTGCTATGGTTTTCCTTTGATTCTTGAGCTCGAAAGACCCTGTGTTCCCTGACTCCTTGTCCAAGATCTCTAGACGTCTCTGATGGCTAACCTGGTTTGTCAACATGGCTATGCCTGTAATCAACTAGAACCCATGCTGCTGAGCATTCCTGTGAGGTGAGATTCTTCATCACATTATTTGAGGAAACACACCCATCCTGTGTTGAAACCATGCCTTCTCTTGGCAGCATATATAAAAAGATATGGAAGAAGGGAACTGTAAGAGACTTCCACCCTTGTGGATGGACGACTCCTACATCCTTGGTCTACTAAAGTTCATCTATTTCTACTATATATAGTTCTATCAGTTCTGTTCCTTTAACCTTGAGAGAATCCTGATTAATGAAAGTAAAGGCAGGAGAGCTTGTCTTCTGCCTGGGTGTCGGTTATGTCCCACTGTGTGTCTGCTTAGTACCTCTGTGTACAAAGTTTCCAGCCTAAAACGAGCACTGCGCTCCTATGAGGTTTGGGGAATGGAATGGTCGAGGCATTCTATCTAGTCCATTTGTACTGGGAGGTCACAGATAAGCCACAGAGCTTGCTCCCTCTCCGTCTCTTTCATAGTGGTATGTTGCGCAGGCTGGCCTTGAAATCCTCCTGCTTTACCCTACACGCAGAGATTTCTGAAGTATGTCACCATGGTAAATTGCGTGTCTGTGGGGCACTATTTGATGCTTCCATTCCTCTGGCTGTCCCTAAACATAAAGGTCTCCAGTATATGGACAAATGTCCCTGTCTTGTTTTAAAGGATTGATAGACCTTAAGAACTGTATTGTAGATGTCTGGAGTAAACCTGTTTTGTTAATGAGTGCCTAAGTCTACCCATTGCACTCTCCCTGTATTTGTATATTGTAGCAATAAAGATTTTTGTTTCATGCCCTCTTGTTTTCATTTCTATATGTGTTAATATATAAGGGAGGCCCGGGAGGTAGTGGTGCAGGCCTATAATCCTTGCAGTGGAGAGGCTGGTAAATCAGGGTTTGAAGCCAGCCTCATCTAAGAGCCAGTTCCAGGATATCCAGGACTGCATAAAGAAACTCTCAAAAACATACATATATGTGGAGAACTGGAGAGATGGCTTAGAAGTTAAGATCATGTCGTGTATACAACATTCTGCCTCTGGAAGAGCAACCAGTGTGCTCTTATCCACTGAGCCATCTCTCCAGCTCTCAGCTACTTGTAGTCCCTCCTCCCACTACCAAGCCTAACGTGTAATCTAGAGGCTTCTGAAAGTGCTGAGATAAATACACTGGCCAAGACAAGTGCTGTGTCATGCACACATAGTCCCAACACTAAATACTAAAGAACACTTATAACAATGGTCTCTTTATCTCAAGTTGACCTGGAACTCATGAAATTGTTTCTCTGCTGTCTCAGTGCTGGTATTAAAGGAATGTGCAAACCACAGCCCAGTGCAAGTGGGATTCCAAAGGTCCTTCAAGCTTCTGTGAAGGGTGGGCGAGGGACAAGGCACTCCTCAGATTCCTGTACTTGGGAAGTAGAGGCAGGAGAGTTTGCAGGAAAAACAAAAGGCCTCAGAGGAGCCAGTGGAAAAGTGTGGAGTGCCAGCCTGGAGTCTGTTCTGCTAAGCTGGTTCCCATCTCTACAGGGACTCAATGAGAACACAACCAACCCAGCTTCAGGCAGTCTTGAAGGTGGCTGTGCAGTCTGAGGTGATAGATTTTTTTTTCTGTCCATTCCTCCATTTTTTTATTTATTATTTTTTTATTTTTTGGTTTTTCAAGACAGGGTTTCTCCCCCCATTTTTTTTTTTTGTTTTTTCGAGACAGGGTTTCTCTGTGGTTTTGGAGCCTCTCCTGGAACTAGCTCTTGTAGACCAGGCTGGTCTCGAACTCACAGAGATCCGCCTGCCTCTGCCTCCCAAGTGCTGGGATTAAAGGCGTGCGCCACCATCGCCCGGCCTCCCCCCATTTTTTTAACTTCAAAAACTTTAAATCATATTCTTCCTCTCCCACAAGTCTTTTTTTTTTAATTTTTTATTTATTATGTATACAGTGTTCTGTTTGCATGTATGCTTGCAGGCCAGAAGAGGGCACCAGATCCCATTACAGATGGTTGTGAGCCACCATGTGGTTCCTGGGAATTGAACTCAGGACCTCAGGAAGAGCAGTCAGTGCTCTTAACCTCTGAGCCATCTCACCAACCATCCCACAAGTCTTTCCAGATCTTCTTCCCTCCACCCATCCAACTTTAAATTCTTTCTCAAAAAACAGAAGCACCAGGGTATGGTGATGGCACACATGTTTAATCCCAGCACTCAGGAGGCAGAGAGGCAGATCTGAGTTTGACACCAGCATGGCCTACAGAGTGAGTTTCAGGAGGGCTCCAAAGCTACAGAGAAACCCTGTCTCTGTTTCAAAAAACAAAACCCAATACAACAAAACTCTAAAACCCAAGCAAAGAAAATATCCCTCCCACAAACCCACCAAACTGTAACCAAATGAAAGCACTCTCTCACACACATGCACACACACACACACACACACAGGGAGGGGGCAGTTTGTACCATTTGTGTGCCTCTGAAGGTTACAGAATCAAACAGGGTAAGAGAGGCCAAACTGGCTAAATACCAAGCCTTAGCAACTGCGGGTTGGGGGGGGGGGCGACTGCTGATCTCTGACCTAACTCACTGACCCCTGTATAAGCCGCGCGGTGGTGGCGCACGCCTTTAATCCCTGCACTCGGGAGGCAGAGGCAGGCGGATCTCTGTGAGTTCGAGGCCAGCCTGGTCTACAAGAGTTAGTTCCAGGACAGGAACCAAAAGCTACGGAGAAACCCTGTCTCGAAAAATCAAAAAAAAGCCGGGCGGTGGTGGCGCACGCCTTTAATCCCAGCACTCGGGAGGCAGAGGCAGGCGGATCTCTGTGAGTTCGAGACCAGCCTGGTCTACAAGAGCTAGTTCCAGGACAGGCTCCAAAGCCACAGAGAAACCCTGTCTCGGAAAAAAAAAAACAAAAAAACTGACCCCTGTATCAACAGAGCCTATGTCTTTCTGTTCATAATATTCTTCCTACCCTCACCTTCCAGGCCAGAGTCATGCACTTCCGGTTTACCTCACTCCTCAGAATAGGCCTTCACCCACAGCAGGAATTCTTTCCTGTTAACACAGATCTGAGCAAAATGCTCACTCAGGGGACCATGCAGTTGTGAGTCCTCATCTCCTTCAGTGTCTCTTATGCCTGTTCCCATCCCCTTAGCTCACAGCCCACTCTGTAGCTCTTACCCACCCAGTTAGTGTTATAGTATGATAGCCCTCTATACATCTCCTACCTCAGTTCAGTCCTCTGATCCCTGGGTGGTCCTCTGAGACCTCAATTTAGGGAGAGTGGAATTAAGACCATGCACAGACATGCTGATGCCCCCCTCACTGTTAAATCTAGTGGCTGACCACACCTCAGGTGCCCACTGCTCCCTAATGTAAAAGAGAATGGTTTGGTGTGGTAGCAAAAACAGCTTATCGGGCCAGGCGGTGGTGGCCCACACCTTTAATCAGAGCACTAGGGAGGCAGAGGCAGGTGGATCTCCGTGAGTTTGAGGCCAGACTGGTCTACAAGAGCTAGTTCCAAAACAGGCACCAAAACTATAGAGAAACCCGGTCCCAAAAATAAAAACAAAAACAAACAAACAAAATTCAGCTTTATTGGGCTGGAGAGATGGCACAGTGGTTAAGAGCACTGCCTGCCCTTCCAAAGGGCAGTTAAGTTCCCAGCAACCACATGGTGGCTCACAACCATCTGTAATGAGATCTGGTGCCCTCTTCTGGCCTGCAGGCATACATGCAGACAGAATATGAAGAATACTGCATACATAATAAATTAGTAGATTAAAAAAAAACCAGCTTATCCCTGGGATAACTGTGTTAGGTGGTGTACTGGAGAGGTTTTTTTTTGGGTTTTTTTTTTTTTTTGGTTTTTCGAGACAGGGTTTCTCTGTGGCTTTGGAGCCTGTCCTGGAACTAGCTCTGTAGACCAGGCTGGTCTCGAACTCACAGAGATCCGCCTGCCTCTGCCTCCCGAGTGCTGGGATTAAAGGCGTGCACCACCACCGCCCGGCTGTACTGGAGAGTTTTATGTCAACATGATACAAGTTAGGGTCGTCAGAGAGGAGGGGCCTAAATTGAGAAAATGTCTCTATGAAATATGGCTGTAGGAAGCCAGGCTGAGGCGGTGCAAGCCTTTAATCCCAGCACTCGGGAGGCAGAGGCAGGTGGATCTCTGTGAGTTTAGACCAGCCTGGTCTACAAGAGCTAGCTTCCAGGACAGGCTCCATAGCTGCAAAGAAACCCTGTCTCAGAAAAAAACAAGTGGCTCTAGGCACCAGGCAGTGGTGGCACACACCTTTAGTCCCAGCACTCTACGAGACAGCCGCAGGTGGATCTCTGAGATTGAGGTGAGCCTGATCTACAAAGTGTGTTCCAGAAACTCTTTATCATTGCTTTCCTGGGATGAATCTTCCAGGTTAGGAGCACATCCACTCCACCCAGCACAGCCTTGAAAGTCTCTAGGTGGGACGTCTTCATTGAAGACCCCACAGTGAGGCAGGGAATGGGCCAAGCTGTGACATTGCCTCCTGGGTGTTAATTTGTGTGTTAATGAAGTCACCCTTGAGCAGTGATGGAAAGAGCTTGTGGCAGGTACTCAGGACATAGATGGCCAAGGTTTTCATCCCTTAGCAGCACCTGCACTATGAGATCCAGCAGTGTAACTGGGGCCTGGGAGCCCACCCTCCTGGATCTCAACTGAAAACAAAAGTATATACCTTCTTTTCTGCACCCAGTGGAACCTTCTCTAAAACTGACCAAGTACTCGGTCACAAAGCAAATCTTAACAGATAAAAAATTATGGAATAGGCCGGGCGATGGTGGCGCACACCTTTAATCCCAGCACTTGGGAGGCAGAGGCAGGCGGATCTCTGTGAGTTCGAGACCAACCTGGTCTACAGAGCTAGTTCCAGGACAGGCTCCAAAGCCACAGAGAAACCCTGTCTCGAAAAACCAAAAAAAAAAAAGAAATCCCAGACAGGTATGGCGGCTCTAACAGTGTACAGGACTATTGTTGATAGTTGAGTCCATTTTGGGCAAAATAAAGAGTGCCAGTTAATCTTTGATTCATGATGAAATCCTGTCTCAAAAAATTCAAACATTAGATAGATAGATGCAAAACTAACAGTTCAGTATTTCTGGACTGGAGCAATGGATGGATTATTTATCTATGTGTTTATGTTCTTCAAAGAACAGATTCTCAGCTGGGCAGTAGTAGCTGATGTTTTTGATCTCAGCATTTGGGAGACAGAGGCAGACAGATCTCTGTGAGTTTGAAGCCAGTATGGTCTATAAGAGCTAGTTTCAGGACAGGCTCCAAATCTACAAGAAAAACACTGTCTCAGAAAAAAAAGGAAAGAATATATAGAAAAAAAGAAAGAAAGAAAGATTAATTCTCTGTTTATCCTAGACTCTAGACTCTAGTCTAGGCTGGCCTTGAACTCCAACCTGCCAGCCTCTGCCACCTAAGGGTTGGGATTAAAGGTGTGTACCACTTCTGGCTGTTTACAATAAATAAGTTAATCATAGTTATAGTCTAAGTTTTTTCCTGTGTTTAGATCTGATCCTACATTAACAAATCCCAGATGGAGTTAGATTAGACTCAGTTTTAGAATCAGAGTATGGAATTAGTCTGGGAGGGTGTGACTACAAAGAGGCGGGTTCAGTGGAAAGGGTTATAAAGAGTCAGAGTGGCCAGAGAAACCCTCAGAGTCTCTGAAACCTGGAGACACGACTTTCCCCGCCTGGATTTGGAGGCCTATCTACCAGTATCCAACTCAGGTAAGTCCCTTAGCTCCACCATCTATGCAGCCCAGTCTAGCCTCGTCTGCGCTTCAAATACTGTGTGTATTCTTATCATTTGCAGGGAATTCTGTTTCTTTTGCTTTTGGAGCTTTTTTTATTGATATATATTGAGCTCTACATTTTTCTCTGCTCCCCTCCCTGCCTCTCCCCTCCACCCTTTAATTCTCCCACAAGGTCCTCATGTTCCCAATTTACTCAAGAGATCTTGTCTTTTTCTACTTTCTACTTCCCATGTAGATTAGATCTATGTAAGACTCTCTTGGTGTCCTCATTGTTGTCAAGGTTCTCTGGGTTTGTGGTTTGTGGGCTGGCTTTCTTTGCTTTATGCTTAAAAAACACCTATGAGTGAGTACATATGATAACTGTCTTTCTGTTTCTGGGTTACCTCACTCGAAATAATGTTTTCTAGTTTTATCCATTTGCCTGCAAAATTCAAGCTGTCACTATTTTTTTTTTGCTGTGTAGTACTCCATTGTGTAAACGTACCACATTTTCCTTATCCATTCTTCGATTGAGGGGCAGTTAGGATTTTTCCTGGTTCTGGCTATGATAACAAAGCTGCTATGAACAGAGTTGAGCAAACGTCCTTTTGGCATGATGGAGCATTCTTTGAATATATACCCAAAAATGGTATTATTTGGTCGTGAGGAAGGTTGTTCCTAATTTCCTGAGAAATCAGCACACTGACATCCAAAGGGGTTGTACCAGCTTGCATTCCTGCCAGCAATGCAGAAGTGTTCTTTTTTCCCCACAAGCTCTCCAGCATAAGTTGCCATTGGTGTTTTTGATCTTGGCCACTCTTTCAGGTGTAAGATAGTATATCAGAGTTTTGATTTGTACCTCTCTGTTGACTAAGGGTGTTAAACATTTCCTTAAGTGTCTTCCAGCCGTTTTAGATTCCTCTGAAAGTTGTCTGTTTAGGTCTGTACTCTATTTTTTTATTGGATTATGTGTTCTTTGGGTGACCAGTTTCTTGAGTTTTTTGTATATTTTGAAGATCAGACTTGTCTGTGTGGTTAGTGAAGATATTTTCCCATTCTGTAGGCTGTAGTTTTGTCTTGTTGACCTTTGTCTTCTTCCTGCTTTGCAGAAGTGTTCAGTTGCAGGAGGTCCTGCCTGTGCTGCTGGGATTATTTTTATTTAGGAAGTGGTGTCCTGTGCCAACGCTTCCAAGTGTATTTCCTACTTTCTCTTTTTTCTTTTTCTTTTTTGTTTTTTCGAGACAGGGTTTCTCTGGCTTCTGTCCTGGAACTAGCTCTTGTAGACCAGCCTAGCCTCAAACTCACAGGTCTGCCTGCCTCTGCCTCCCAAGTGCTTGGATTAAAGGCGTGTGCCACCACAGCCCGCCTATTGAAAGGCCTGCGGGATTAAAGGCATGGGCCACTTTGGCCCTAAAGCCACGCATTCGTATGCATGCCTTAAATCCCAGCACAAGGGAGTCAGAGGGAGGGTGGTCTCTGAGTTTGAGGTCAGCATAGTCAACACAGTGAGTTCCATTCCAGCAGGTGTTGGCATGCTATTTGAGCCCAGCATGGAACAGACAGAGGGAGGTGGAGGCTAACCTGGTCTCCAGAGGGATCTCCTGGAGAGCCAGGGTTCACAGTGAGTTCCACAATGGCAGGGTTACTACCTTGTATCTAAGTAGAAAATGAAACAAAGTAATTTGCATCTGCTGATTGATGCAGGGACTCCTCTTTCTGGAGCCTATACTGTCCTCAAACTTAAGGAAAAGCAGCCTGCTTCCATCTATTCAGTGTCCAAATGAAAAGGCTGAGCTATCCGCTGACATTTAATTCAAAATCCTGCCAATTAAAAATTAAAAAACAGAAGAACTCAGGAAGCTCTTCTGGTGCTCTGGAAGTATTAACGGTTGTGGTATTTATTGTTCTAGTGAGTTTCCTTCCTCTAGAATGTGAATTTTCCCTCCTTTCTCTAGTCTTCTGTGTTGTGGCATTTTAGTTGTATTTTTTGTTTTTTTCTCTGGCGTTGGAGCCTGTCCTGGAACTAGCTCTTGTAGACCAGGCTGGCCTCGAACTCACAGATCCGCCTGCCTCTGCCTCCCAAGTGCTTGGATTAAAGGCGTGTGCCACCACAGACCAGCTTCGATTGTATTTTAATAAATAAAGCTTGCCTCTGGAGAGTAAAATTGCCACATTGGTCAGTCTTACAGCCAAGCATTGGTAATACAGCCCGTTAATCCCAATATCATCACTAGTTGCCATAGAAACCAGCAGTGCATGACTTTAATCCCAGCTCTAGAGAGGATTATAAAATGGAAGGAGACAGCTCTCACAGTCTCATTCTGAGATTCCTGGAGGCAAGATCACCATTTTCAGCTTGAGCTTTGGGTAAGAGACAGAGACTGGCTGCATTGCTATTCAGATCTTTAGGTTGAACCCAATTTCTCTGAGTTTTTACTAATCCTGCTTCATTTAGCATCCAATTGTTTTTTATGCGAGTTTATGAAAAAGTTGTTTGCCTGAGTCTTTTTTGGCCACCATTTCAGGGACTGGAATTTTACCTCCAGGAATTTGAGCCAAAAACTACCCACCTGGGTTCAGGAGAAGCATTTGTGATCCCAGCTCCCATCCTCCCTGGTTTAGCTTCCTCTCCTGCTGTGCCTATCCTTGCTGCAACCCTGACTGGCACCCACATGAGGAAACCAACAATAACAGAAAGCTGGTAAACCAGAAGATGTAATTAAGTGAGGTGGCCATCTTCCAGCCCCAGGAAGAGGCCGAACCTAAAGCGCTGGCCACATGGTCAAGTGCAGCTTTTTCATAACCATCTTTTTTTTTTTTTTTCAGGAAGGCTGTGTTTACTTTTTTTTTATTTAAAGGAGCTTTCTGACTAAGCCTTAGCAGCAATAAACTCCCAGAGGGTTTCTCTGTACTTTTGGCTGTCCACACACTCAGTGACACCCTGGCTTTGAACTCACAGAGATCTGCCTGTCTATGCCTCCCTAGTGCTGGGATTTAAGGCTGGTGCCACTATGCCTGGTTTCCTCACAGCTCTTTTGAGATTCTCTTTCACCTACACTTAAATGGTGTCAATGAGCAGTACACGGGCTTCTTGGTAGTGACTAGGACCTTAACGCCAGACTTGTAACAAAAACATGGCTACTGCTAGGGTCACTATGATGCTAGACTATTATTATTAGGAAGCCAAGGAATGGAGCAGAACCAGCTGCCAAAGCTGCAGCTCTAATTCTAGCCATGCTGTTTAGCAGATTAGAGACTCTGTGGTCAGAACAAGATAGAGATGCAGGAAAGACAGATTCAGATGGGGCGAAAGGGCTATAAATGGTTTACAATGGGTTCAAAAATACATGTAGGCTTGCGAGAGAAAAAGGATGAAGCCCTTAAAATAAAGGAGATGGGTGTGGCACACGCCTTTAGTCCTAGCACTTGGGAAGCAGAGATGGGGAGAACTGAGTTCAAGACCAGCCTGGTCTAGAGTTAGATCCAGGACAGCCAAAGAAACACAGAAAACCTATCTCAAAAAGCCAAAATCAGCGCTAAAAGACATTTGAGTAGATGGAAGTCTGCTGGAATTAGTCCAACCTAGATATTTGAAAAAGGCCGTGAGGTCAAAATTTTTAATCCAAAGGATATTTTACTTTGGAGAAGTTTTGCTTTTGGTTCCACATGAAGTGAGAGGCTGTGGGTTCATTCAGTGTTTAAAAAAAATAAGGATTGTTCAAGAGAGACCCCCTGAAATATCTCATAGGGACAGATGGCCCAGATGATCCAATGCTTTAGAGCACCTCTGTTGCTGTTTCGTCTGAGTTCACCTCCACAGTAGTTTCAAGACTGCTGCTGAGATGATCCGGCCTCACCGAATAATCCAATCAGGACTTGACCATAATCCTAAACGTTCTTTGTGTCCCCCATAAGATAATCAGTTCCTCCAATCAGGAGGAAACACACTGGAAAACTATGCCCCCATTTCCCAAAATTGGATTATGGAGGTCTGTCTTTGTTTAGTGGGTTGGTTACAAGTTATGGATAATGGTCAGGAAAACAACTAAACAAAGGAAATTAGATTCAATGTTTTTGTGAGACGAGGTTTCTCTACATAGCTTTGTAGGCTGTCCTGGCAGTAGCTCTGTAGACCAAGCTGGCCCTGATCTGCCTGCCTCTGCCTCCTGAATGTTGGATTAAAGGTGCGTGCCACCCCGCCAACCTCCCATTGACAATGCTGATCTTTTTGTCAATTTAAGATTGGTATTTTTCTTTGGTGTGGGGGATATAGAGCTTAGTAGTGGGTGATGTAAGGAAAAAGGCGAAGGGAGAGGGGAAAGGAGAGAGAGGCAGGAGCCAATTTTCTGAAGTGAGGCTGGGAGAGAGAGAGAGAGAGACAGAAAGACAGAGAGAGAGAGAGCCAAACTACATATTCTTGAGCATGCCTTAAATCCCAGCGGTAGGGAAGCAGAGGAAGGCTGATACTTGTGAGTTTGAGATCAGCCTGGGCTTCACAGTGAGTTCCAAGCCAGGAGGTGTTGGAATGCTATTTCATCCCAGCATGTAGCAGACACAGTGAGGTGGATGTCTGAGATGGAGACCACCCTGGTCTACAGAGATTTCCAGGACCGCCAGGGTTCACAGTGAATTCCAAAGAGCCAGGGTTAATATCTTGTTTTGAAATTGAAAAAGAAAAAAAAAGTCTTTGCATCTGTCGATTGATGCATGGATCCTATAGTGTCCTTGAATTTGCAGAAAGCAGCCTGCTTCCATTCAGTGTCCAGCTGACATTTAATTAGAAATCCTACCCCCTTCAGTCTTACTAGTTTCAGAACTCAGGAAGCCATTCTGGTGCTCTAGAAGTAAACAGTTGTGGCAGTGTTTTAGGGAGTTTCCTTCCTCCAGAATGTGAATAATCGTTTCCATCTCTAGTCCTCTCCTTTGTCCTCCTCCTTCTTTGGAGAGACTGCACACCACAAAGAGGTGAATCGTGGTTTTAACTCCAGCAGAAGGTGATCAAAATTGGTCAATGGAGATCTCAACAATCCCTCAGCACTGACTGCCCTGACAGCTCTCTGTGTGTGCAGAAGGACTTCCTAAGTTTACAATCATGAATGGTCTCTTTCTTTGCCTGCTTCCCCAGGATCATTATTCCTGAAACCAGTCACAATGAGAGATCAAGCCCCACCAACACTCCAACAGCTAGTGCTCGAGACCCTACTGAAGAAGGAGGCCTTGGCCATTTTTAGTCTGGCAGACTGGCCCTGGAACCTGTTCCCAGCAGCATTTGAGAGGGCCTTCAGGAACAATCAGACCAACATCCTGCGGGCCATGGTGCCTGCCTGGCCATTCACATGCCTTCCTGTAGGAATCCTGATGAAGACCCCACACCTGGAGACTTTGAAAGCTCTGCTTGATGGACTAGATGTGCTGATTACAGAGGAGCCTTGCCCCCGGTAAGCAAGATTCAGCCTGGTTGGAGGAGGCTCTGTGTGTACAAAGCAAGACCATGTGGGGCCAAGGACTATTTGGTCAAAGAGGGTTGAGAATTCTAATAGCATCTGCTTAGAGGATTCTAGAGGCTTTGGCCTGGTCTCAGCCATCTTGGCAATAATAATGTGGAGAACACAAGAACAGCCACTGAGGAATCCCTCAAGGGTGTCTGTCACTCAAAGTTCCAGGTGGAATGAGGCTGGGATTAAGGGGAATGGAATAACGTGGGACAGGGCTGAGGATGCCTCCCTGGTAAAGTTCTCTTTATACTGAGCATGAGGTCCTGGCCTTGATTCTATGCATAGGAAAAAGCAAACTTTTGGAAGGGAGAGCTGTTGTGAGATGTGGATGAGAAGAAGACTGTAGGGCTGGAGAGATGGCTCAGTGGTTAAGAGCATTGCCTGCTCTTCCAAAGGTCCTGAGTTCAATTCCCAGCAACCACATGGTGGCTCACAACCATCTGTAATGAGGTCTGGTGCCCTCTTCTGGCCTGTAGACATACACACAGACAGAATATTGTATATATAATAAGTAAATAAATAAATATTTAAAAAAAAGAAAAAAAGAAGACTGTAATATGTATGTTATTTGCTGAGATTGCTACCTGTTTCTCCCACAGCCGCAGGAAAATCAGAGTGCTGGATTTGACAAATAAGGATTCCTGTGTCAATCAGAGTCAATCCTATGAAAGGGAAATCTTTTATCAGTTCACGAGAGAGAAGACAGTGGAGACGTGTCCTTACTCGCAAGTAAAGAAATATTTAAGTGTCATAATTGACCTAGAAATCACGAAGAACGAGCGCGATGAATGTACCACATACTTGTGGCGATGGGCCCAGCAGAGACAAAATTCTGTTCATTTGTGCTGTCCAAAGATTGATATTTTAACATCAGGATACTTTCCCACAGCCATAGACTTCTTAAAGTCTGTAGATCCCCACTGTGTAAGGGAGCTGCAGTTGAGATATATATTGATAAAAGCCATGGGCCCTTTTGGACCGTACCTGAGACAGATGAGAAACCTTCACACCCTCCATTTGCTGTACATTCAGAAGGATTCAAGCCTCAGTGGATCGGAAGAGCTGGAAGAGGAGTGCATGAACAAATTGGTGTCACAATTACCCAAATTCCACTGTCTCCAGCATCTCTATATCCACTATTCTCCTGCTCTAGTTGGCAGCCTGGCTGATTGTCTCAGGTAAGGAAGGATAAAGAGAGCTTCTCCAGACAAATAACCCACCTTTGGCTTATAGGTTAGGAGGTCCTTGAACATCAGGCTATGCACTATCAACCTTGTACACCCAAGGAGATGAGCTCTGTGCTAATACACCTGTGACCAGGCACCTGGGTGCCGATAATTGCTCATTAGAGAAAGGTTGATGGGTGCATAGAAAGGGACTGAGTTAGTGGGAAATGGGTGACACCTGCATTGAAGTTGTGGGACCAGGACATGGCAGTGTTGAGGAAAGGATGTCAGTCAGGGGACCCTACGGGGAAACCACTATGGTGTCACTGAAGCTCGCTTGGGGGTAGGTAGTCCTTACAGTCACCATATTCACTCCTCCTGATAGGAAAATCGCTGGTTTTTCTCCTGTGGCCTGAGCCTGGCCCATGCTAGATTTCTGTGATTTTTGTGAGCTGACCACAAAAGGGAGAGTCATGGGCGTTGACCCCCTTCAGAATGGATGCGGGAGAAGTACCATCTGCTACCTTGTCAGTTCTAACCATCCTCTTCAACTCCATCTGACAGAAATCTCATTCTCTCTCTAGGTGCCTGAAGAAACCCTTGGAGACCCTGTCCATCACTCATTGTTACATAATACAGAGAGACTTGGATTACCTGCCCCAATGCCTGAACCTTTTTGCACTTAAACATCTGAACCTGTCTTACACAATGTTGGACAGGAGTATTAAGCCACTTGGCTATCTCCTTGAGAGAGTAAAAGACACCTTGCAAACCCTTGACCTGGCCGGATGTCGGCTGAAGGATTCTCAATTGAGTGCTTTGATGCCTGCCCTGAGTCAATGCTCCCAGCTCCTCCGCATTGATTTGTACATGAATGAACTGTCTCTACCCATCCTGAAGCAACTGCTTCACCACACAGCCAAGCTGAACAAGCTAACCGAAGAGACATACCCTGTCCCTCTGGAGTGCTATGATGGATGCCGAGTGCTGGGACGCAGATTTGATGAACTTGGTCCTCAGCTTCTGGATATACTCAGGTCCGAAAGACAGCTCAAGGCAGTCTGTTTTAACGCAGCCGTCTGCTGTAAATGTTATGTGCGCTATGCCTATGACCTGAAGGGCAGCCATTGCTGGGGAAATCCTGCTGCGGCACATTGCCCCGTGATGCCGAGGGAATACTCGTATGAGCTATGGTTGAAATCCTTTGGATTATTGAACCTTTAGACTGCTCCCCACAGAGACCCACCCCTACCATGAGGAGCAGTGCCCTTCTGTCCACTGCACCAAATAAATGTGCTGTGATTCTGGTTTGCTGGTGTCAGCTTCACAGCACACAGTCCACTCATTCCCAGAATTCTCTGTTTCTGTTTTTTCTTTCTTCATCCTACTCACCTGTAAGTCTCAAAGCTGTATGGGCCATGAAATTCGTTGGGACCCAGGGCACATGACCTCAGACCCTTCAGTCTAGACGTCTGAGTTCTAAGATTGCTAACCATTACCAGGAGGCCAGGCTTGTAAGCCTTGTAAGCCTCATAGCAGCGGGGCCTTATTCTTCAAAGTTCCTACCCTTGGTTGTGGCTGGTGACCTTCACATAAAAATATCTTTTAGAGGGGCTGAGGAGATGGCTCAGTGGTTAAGAGCACTGACTGCTCTTCGAGAGGACCTGAGTTCAATTCCTAGCAGCCACATGATAGCTCAATCCTCTGATCGGGTCTCCTCTTCTCGTGTGACAGACAGAACCCTGCATCATAATAATATACATAATAGTAATCATAATCCTTGAAAAATATTCATTACTTGGGCTTGTTTCATTTTCTTGGTCTCTAAGAAGTGTACTTTAGCCCTGCAACTGTATTTTCTGTATTTTGGTGTTGCTGTCCCTGAAGCTACCCTATTCCCTTCGTCTAATTTGGTGCCACATTTTTCTTAATCAGACTTGTTGTTAGAAAATGATGAATAGAATCCTACACTCATTTATCATTTTGTGCTTATTTCCCTAAACCATGACTGAAGCAATGTTCAAGGATACTACACACCCAAGTAATATTGGGTACCAAGTGATAACCAAGAGGGACAATGTCCTTGTATTTGACCCTTGCTAGCATTTCAAGTTGACATCATTTCCAATACACCAACATTCAGAGACCTAATCTCACAGTGGGATGGGCACAGCTGGCTAGGAAGAGCCCTTTCTTTAGCATATCCCCTGGTAGAGAGATGTCAAATGCCATTCAATAGGAGTCTTACATCAATCCATCTGCTGAGATCTGAAGTCACTCTCAGTTGATGCAGCTTTTTAGGTTCTCGACAGTGTCACACCCTGTTTCCTGCCTGTATGCATGGCAGACAGTAATATGTCCCTTTAAAAGATGCATCTCCACCTATTTCACTTTCTCTCTCCCTCTCCTGTTTCTGCAGATGCTGTCCCCAGAGAGTGGTCCCTTCTCTGCCCTCTCCCCATCTGTCAGTAAACTTATCACTTAAACTCTTTTTGCATAACCTTTTTGTCTGTCCCTCACTTGCCTTGGGCTCTCACCTGCCACCAGGGCAAACACTTGTAAAATAAAGTAAATCCTAACACATACACACACATACACAAATAACCTACATGAACTAGAACAACCACACACACACACACACACACACACACACACACACAAATAACCTACATGAACTAGAACAACCTCATTTAACAATTGAACTGTTGAAATTTCACTATAGCATTCTCACACATACACATAATTTTCTTTGTTCTTATTCATTGACTTCCCCATTCTCCTCTCTCTGTTTCTTTCTTGTCCTCCTACAATGCTGAAAGCTTCATTATTCACGCCCCTATTGATTTTGCACTTACACATATAAAAAGTCCCAATCAAGAAGATTCCCTCTACCCAACAGCCAACCTGCCTACCTACACTCACTGGAATTCAAACTAAATTCACATTTTACATCTTCAAGCATGGGCTGAGCAGAATATATCAAAATATCTAAAACAGCTTCCAGTACTGGAGAAGTCAAGGCTACATAACAAGAACTTACCTGCACCTCCCCCCTTTTCCCTTCATGTATCCCCACAAACAGACCAAGCCACACAATCGTCACCCACATGCACAGGACCTAGGCCGGTCCTCTGCCTGCTCATTAGCGGTCCATCGAAAGTCCATGACCTCCAACCAGCTCAGGTCACCTGTCTCTCTGGGTTTTCCCATCATGATTTCTCCCACCCCATCCCTTGCTCATATAATCCCCTAACCTCTCTTCAACTGGTGTCCCAGAGGTCGGCCCAGTGGTTGGCTGTGGATCTCTGCATCTACTTCCATTGGGTACTGGATGAAGGTTCTATGATAACAATTAGGGTAGTCACCAATCTGATTACAGGGGAAGGCCAGTTCAGGCACCCTCTCCAGAATTTCTAGGAGACTTGTGGATCCTTGGGAATTTCCCTAGCACCAGGATTCTCCCTGTTCCATAACAGTCTCTTCTATCAAAATATCTCTCTCCTTACTCTGCCCCTCCATCCTGCCCCCATCTCAGCCACTTAATTCCTTATGTTTCAAGCCCCTCGTTCTCTCTCTTTTACTCTCCCCCCGTTTCCCAGGATATCTCATCTATTTCCTCTTCCCAGGGAGATACATGTGTCCCAATTATGGTCCTCCTTGCTATGTAACTTTTCTGGAGCTGAGGATTGTAGTGTGGTTATCTTTTGCTTTACATCTTCTGTCCACTTAGGATTCAGTACATGCCATATCTGTCTTTCTGAGTCTGGGTTACCTCACTCAAGATAAATTTTTTTTAGTTCCATTCATTTGCCTGCAGATTTCATGGTATAAATGTTTTTCTGCTGAATAATACACCATTGTGTAGATATATCACATTTTCTTTATCCATTCTTCAATAGAGGGTCATCTAGGTTGTTTTCAGGTCCTGGCTATTACAAATAATGCTGCTATGAATATAGTTGAGCAAGTGACCTTGTGGTATGGTTGAGCATCCTTTGGGGTATATACCCAAGAGTGGAATTGCTTGGTCTTGAGGTAGATTGATTTCCAATTTTCAGAGAAACTGCCATACTGATTTGCAAAGTGCCTGTACAAGTTTGCACTACCACAGCAGTGGAGGATTGTCTCTCTTACCCCTCATCCTCTCCAACATAGGCTGTCATTAACATGCTTTATCTTAGCCAGTCTGACAAGTATAAGACGATATCTCAGAGTCGTTTTGATTTTCATTTCTCTGGTAGCTAACGATGTTGAACAGTTCTTTAAATGTATCTTGGCCATTTGAGACTCTTCTGTTGAGAATTGTCTATTTAAATCTGTACCCCAATTTTTATGAGATTATTTTGTGTCTTGATGCCTAGTTTCTTGTGTTTCCAGATTTTTATTCCATACTTTTGAATCTGTTGAGATTTGCTTTGTAACCAAGTACGTGGTCCTTTTTAGAGAAGGTCCCATCAGGTGCTGAAAGAAGGTATATACTTTTGTGTTCAGTTGAAATGTTCTGTAGAAATCTGTTATGTCCATTTAATTCCTCACATTGTTATTTCCCTTATTTCTCCATTAATTTTCTGTTTGGCAGACCTGTCCACTGGTAAAAATGAAGTCTCCCACTATTAATGTATGAGATTTGTATTAGATTCCAGATTTCTTTTACAAATGTGAGTGCCCTTGTATTGAGGGCATAGATGAAGAATTGAGCCTTCATCTTGAAGGATTTTCTCTTTGATGAATATGAAATGTCCCTTTTATCTTTTTATTAATTTTAGTTTGAAGTTTAATTTGTAAAATATTAGGATAGCTACACCTGCTTACTTCTTAGGTCCATTTGATTAGAAAATCTTTTCCCAACCATTAATTTTGTGGTAATTCTGTTTTAAAGTTGAGGTGTGTTTCTTGTAATCAGTAGAAGGATGTATACACTTTTCTTTTTTATTTTGTTTCAAGACAGGGTTTCTCCTTAGCTTTTTGGTTCCTGTCCTGGAGCTAGCTCTTGTAGACCAGGCTGGCCTCGAACTCACAGAGATCCACTTGCTTCTGCCTCCGAGTACTGGGATTAAAGGTGTGCGCCACCACTGCCTGGCTCTCTTCTTTTTTAAAAGATTTATTCATTTATATTGTATGCAGTATTCTGCCTCTATATCTGCCTACATGCCAGAAGAGGGGTCCAGATTTTATTACGGATGATTGTGAGATACCATATAGTTTTTGGGAATTAATCTCAGGAACTCTGGAATATCATCCAGTGCTCTTAACCACTGAGCCATCTCTCTAGCTCCAAATACTGTTATATTATACATTTTGCTAGCCTGTGTCTTTCTTTTTTTAAAAATATTTATTTATTATATTATGTGTATAGCATTCCTTCCACGTGTGCCTGCAAGCCAGAAGGGGGAACCAGGTCTCATTATAGATGGCTGTAAGCCACCATGTGGCTGCTGGGAATTGAACTCAGGACCTCTGGAAGAGCAGTCAGTGCTCTTAACCTCTGAGCCATCTCTCCAGCCCCTAGCCTGTGTCTTTCTATAGGCAAATCAAGTCCATGGATATTAAGAGATATTAAAGTCCAGTGATTGTTAATTCCTGTTTTGTTTGGGTTTTGGTCGTGGTGGTGGTGATAGCGTGTGTGTGTCCCTACTATGGTTTCTGCTGATGTGAGATCATCTAATGCCTGTGTTTTTTTGGGAACAGTTAACTTCTTTGGGTTGGAGTTTTTCTACTAGTACTTTCTGTTTAAATCTGGTTTTGTAAGGAAATATCTTGTTTTCTCTATGGTGAGTGAAAGTTTTACTGGTTAAAGGAGTGTGGGCTGACATCTGTGGTCTCTTAGTGTCCGCAAAACTTCTGTCCAAGACCTTCTGGGTTTTTAGGGTCCCCACTGTGAAGTCAGGTATGATTCCATTAAGTCTGTCTTTATTTACTTGGTATTTTCCTTTACAGCTCTCAGTATTCTTTTTTTTTATGGAAATAATACAACTGTTTAAAAAAATATTTATTTATTATGTATACAATATTCTGTCTACATGTATGCCTGCAGGCCAGAAGAGGGCACCAGATCTCATTACAGATGGTTGTGAGCCACCATGTGGTGGCTGGGAATTGAACTCAGGATCTTTGGAAGAGCAGGCAATGTTCTTAACCGCTGAGTCATCTCTCCAGCCCTCAGTATTCTTTTATTCCATATGTTTAGTGTTTTTATTATTTTGTGGCAATGGGATTTCCTTTTTGGTGCAGTCTATTCGGTGTTCTGTAAACTTCTTGAACATTTATAGGTGTGTCCTTCTTTAGGTTGGGAAAGTTTTCCTCTATAATTTTGTTGGATATATCTTCTGTGCCCTTGAGCTGGAATCCTTCTCATTCTTCTATCCCTATTATTCTTTGTTTGGTATTTTCATGGTGTCCAACATCTCCTGGATGTTTTCTGTTAGGAATTTTTTTGGACTTAACATTTTCTTTGACCAATGAATTTATTTCCGCTATCATATCTTCAATGCCTGAGATTATCTCTTCCATCTCTTCCATCTCTTGCATTCTGTTGTTGATGCTGGCATCTATAGTTCCTGTTCGCTTACCCAGATTTTCCATTTCCAGAATTCCCTTGGTTTGTATTTCCTTTATTACTTCTATTTCAGTTTTCACACCTTAAGCTGTCTCTTTTACGAGTTTGACTGCTTTTGTCTTGGCTTTCTTTAAGGGATTTAGAGATTTCTTGTGATTTTTATTTTTCCCAGATTTCTTTAATGGAATTCTTCATTTTTAAAGGGCTTCTATAGTCTTCATAAAGTTTTTTTTTTTTTTTGGTTTTTCGAGACAGGGTTTCTCTGTGGCTTTGGAACCTGTCCTGGAACTAGCTCTGTAGACCAGGCTGGTCTCGAACTCACAGAGATCCGCCTGCCTCTGCCTCCCGAGTGCTGGGATTAAAGGCGTGCGCCACCATCGCCCGGCCTTCATAAAGTTTTTTAAGATTATTGTCCTGTGTTCAACTACATCAGAATGTGCAGGTCTTGCTGTAGAATCCCTGGCTTATGCTGGTGCCATACTATCATTTCTGTTGCTGAGTGTATTCTTACCCTGGTGTTTATGAATGTGGGTTTGGGATGATTATAGTTATGGCTGTTGATTCTCATGTTGCCTTTTTGGATGGATTCTTTGTTCTTTTATTATCTGTTGTCTTTATTGACTTCTGACCTGAATTGCCAGGGGTTCTGGTGATTGGCAAGTCTTCATGTTCAGTAGGGTTTTCCCAGCTGAGCTTTGCGAGGGTTTGGATGCCGGGATCTAGCATATCATCCTGTTTTTCTGCCTGCTGTGAGTTGTACCTTTGCCTGTGGAATCTGTTCTTCCAAATGCTGTGGGTTGCGCCTGTTGCTGTGTAGTCTGATGGAGTCGCAGGGAGGGCTGGTTGTAGGGAGGATGATGCGGTAGGTAGGATTGGGTAGTGGAGAGGGTCTTGAGGAAACTGAATCCAGTGGGTCCAGCTGCCTGAAGGCAGGTCTCTCACCTGCGGATTGGCTTTTGGGGACTGCATGAGGGCAGTGGAGTTCCACCTGAGTTGGGAACAAGACCAAGCTGCCTTGTTCCTTCTGAGACAGGAGTGGGAGGGGCAGGGATATTTTTCTGGGTCTTGAGGTCTAGAGGTTGGGGCAGTTCAGCTGGAAGGCCAGTCACACATCTGTTCTTCCAACTGGTTTATTAGGCTGTGCCTTTGCTGTGACAACTTTCATAAAGGAAAATATTTAATTGGAGCGGCTCATTTACAATTCAGAGGTTCAGTGCATTGTCTCCATTGTGGAACGTGGTGCTGTGCAGGCAGACATAATGCTAAAGAGATAGTTGAGGGTCCTACATCTTACATGCAATAGGAAGTGGTCTATGACAATGGGAGGAGCTTGAGCATAGGCAACCTCAAAGCCCCACTCAGCAGTGATACAATTCCTCCAGGAAGGCCACACCACCTCTAACAAGGCCTCTCCTCCTAATATTTCCACTCCCTTTGGGGGCCATTTTCTTTCTAGGCACCACAGTTTCCCTATTTCTTCCGTTTCTCTAGCACATCCAGTGCTCGCTTCAGTGCCACAAATACCTCTGTAATAAAGATGACCAAAAGAAATGACACCGGCAGCTGGGCAGTGGTGGCGCACACCTTTAATCTCAGGACTCGGAGGCAGAGGCAGGTGGATCTCTGTGAGTTCGAGGCCAGCCTGGTCTACAAGAGCTAGTTCCAGGACAGGCTCCAAAGCTACAGAGAAAACCTGTCTCGAAAAAACAAAAAACAAACAAACAAAAAGAAATGACACCTGCCTCAACCTTCATGACATTTTCCTTTGTAGTCAAATGTCTACCGTACCCCTTTGTAGTAATATGGGCGGCGGGGCTCTGTCCCCAACACCCCAAGCCGCCTGCCCGGCTAGCTTATGTCCTGAAATAATTACACGGACACTGTATTCTTTTAAACACTGTTTTGGCCCATTCCTATCTAGCCTCTTCTAGGCTAATTCTCACATATTAATTTAGCCCATTTCTAATCATCTGTGTAGCGCCCCTAGGTGCGCTTACCGGGAAGATTCTAGCCTAAGTCCATCCTGGGTCAGAGCTTCATAGCCTGCGTCTTCCCTGGAGCAGGTAGCATGGCGTCTCTCCTGCGTCTGCTCCGGAGAGCAGAGCTGTGGAGTCTGACCTCACTTCCTCTTCCTCCCAGCGTTCTGTTCTGTTTACTCCACCCACCTAAGGGTGGGCCTATCCAATGGGCCTAGCAGTTTCTTTATTGCTTAGCCAATGAAATCAACAGATTGATATGACACTCCCACATCACCCCTTTGTCTTTTTCCTAGGCCTATAAGAACGGACCAGCGATGTGCTGCCAACGACACTGTTTCTAGCCTAACTTGTGCATTACCCCGTCTTCTTCTCATGTCAGGAAGAGACAAGGGAAAGATCCCCTTGCATAGACATGACCCTGACAGGGTTTTATACCCTGTTGGGATTATTCCACAGGTCTATCTCTGTGAGAAACAGGATCCAACACTACGGCTGCAAACCAGAAAATGACAAGAGATAAGCCACCCTTTACTAGTAGGCTTCCCATCTCCCTTGGGCCTCCTGGGACAGCGACAGCTGCTGTCACCCAGACACAACGCCTGTCTGGAGACTTTAGAAACGAACTCAATCAGGCAGTGCATCCACAACTGACAGCACTGAATCCTTCTAGCAACAGATGAGTTCTTTTGCTGGAGTCATGTTCCAAAACAGAAGAGTATCAGACTCAATAACTGTTGTACATGGGGGAGCTTGCATAGTATTGGGAGAAGAAACCTGCTTTTTGTAAATGAATCAAACGTTGTTGAAAACAATGTTAAAACCCTCAAAAAAAACTTCATAAAAACTTTCTTTCAATATTTTAACCCATTGTACATTTAAGTTAGCTCAATAGTGTTTTGTTTTCCTGGCTCCTGCCACTTATTAACCCCCTAGTTGTGATATGTTTTATTCTGATTCTTGCTACCTGCCTGATACGATTTCTCCAATGAAAGATTACCACCATTACTAGAATTACTACCTACCAACTCATGGTCCAGGATCAGACCTTGGACCCCTCTGATATAGGTTATAAGACTCTCAAAGCCTAGGATCACACCTCTCCATCAGAAAATAAGACAGGAAGATGTTGAAGACGCCTGCATTTAATATTTTAGTTCATTATGTCCACAAACATCTCTAGGTTTGGCCCAAAATGAAGAACTCCTTTTCTCAGTAGGACTCCCCCTCCCTGCCTAACCTTATTTGGCATATGTCTCTAATAGGACAGCATATGTTCTCAGGGCCTGGACTGGCAGGAAGACATCCATGCCACCACCTGATGTCATTTCTTTCTGGCTGTTAGAAGCCTCCCTAGGCCAGCTTGTGTACTAAAGCCTAGGCTGGTGAGAAGACATCAACGGGCCATCTGGTGCTGAAAACATTCATGGGCACACCTGAGGCCATTTCCCTTCGGTGGACAGAAGCCACCAACAGGCCAGCAGGAGTTCTTAAGCTTTAGATAATGTGGGAAGGTATCCATAAGTCACCTCCTGCATTCTAGCTCACATCACAGCAAGCCACCCACAGGCTGGAACTGTATTAATTAAATCACTACATGGCCCATTAGCTTTAGCTTCTTTGTGGCTAACTCTTACATATTAATTTAACTTATTCCTATTAATCTGTGTATCTCCACAAGGCTGTGGTTTACCAGGTAAAGTTCTGGCATCTGTCTCCAGTGGTGCTACAAGGCTGCTCTCTGACTCCACCTCCTTTCTCCCAGCATTCAGTTAAGTTTTCCCCACCTAGCTCTACTGTACTCTATCAGGCCAAGCCAGTTTTCTTTATTACTCAGTCGTATTCACAGCATATGGAGAAGAATCGCACATCACCTCCTCTTTTCTATTTAAATAAAAAGGAAGTTTTTAACATTAACACAGTAAAATTACATATAACAAAACAGGTATCAAGCAAAATTACAATTACATTGTTCATATCTACTTTATGTTTAATCATAACTAAGGAAAACTATAATTAAAACTATATGTTCTTCAACTCCATCAAAGACTCCAGAAGGATATAATATTACCTGTGTCAACAGGAAGTTCATTGTAAGCAACTTCTACAACTCTAGAATTGACAGAGCCATTTCACTGCCTGGACAGTCACCCAAAGTTCTGTAACATTGGAGCATCCATCTTCAGCCTACAAGTCTATAATGTCCAGAATACTTTTCCACGAAGCAGAAAATTTCCAAGGCAATTCCAGCTATATTGGCAGTTTGTCGGTCACTGTCTTCCGTGTCCTGCAGAATGGGCGCCAGGTGAAGATGGACACTAAACCAAAATCCCACATCAGCTCAGAATGGAGTACCATAAAGGGTTATTTAGTAAGGGGCAGACTCACAGATCACAGTCCTCTGCACAAACAGGGAACAGGAACCCAATCCAGCAGCCAGACGAGAGGGAACAGGGGCTTTACATTGGCATTTATACTCTAAGAGGCCATGCCCAAGTGGGCAGGTAACTTAGGGGATTTTCTAGAGCAGACTGGGATTTCAGGGTCTGGCCTAACACTAAGCCATCCACGGGTCTGCCTGATCTCATTCAGCTCAGGTGGCTGGAAGCCTGCAACATGCCTGCATGAGTCCTCAAGGGCTGGACTGACACAAAGACATCCACAGACTACCTGACACCATCTTGGTCAGATAGGTGCTAGCTACATATTGGCCAGCCTGGGTCCTCAAGGCCTGAGCAGCCTGGAAGATATCCAAAGGCGTGCCTGGTGCCATTCATTTCATGGGGTTGAAAGTCACCCACAAGAGTAGCGTGAGTTCTCAAGTCCTGGACTAGTAGGAAGGCATCCATGGCCCACCTGAAGCTATTTGACTCAACCTAGTGATAGGTACCCACTAGTCAGCTAGTTTCTCCAAACCCAAGGCTGACTGGAACACATACGTGGGTCTGCTGCTCCCATTCTCCTCATGATGGTGATAGCAAATCACAGGTCAGGCTGGGTCCTCGAGATCAGGGAAAGCAGGAAGACACCCACAGCCCACTTGATTTCATTCATCTAAGGTGGGTGCTAACCATCTGTTGGCCAGCCAGAGACCTCAGGTCCCTGGTATATGAGAAGACATCCACAGGCCCGCTCAGAAGATTCCATTCATGTGGGTTAAAGTCACTGAAAGGTCAGTTTAGGTCTTCACAGCCTGGGATGATGAGAAAACATTCTCCAGCCACCTGAAGCCATTCTGCTAAGGGGGTGGAAGCCACTCAGAGTGCAGCTGGGTTCCTCAAGGCCTAGACTAGCAGGAAGATATCCATGAACCCCCTTTGGACCATTCCACTCAATCCTAAACTGTCATGAACACAAACACTGGCCTGCCTGGTGCCATTCAGGTCACACGATTTGGAAGATACCACTAGGAGAGGCTGGGTCCTCACGGCATGGACTGATGGAAAGACATCTTTTACTCACCTGATGCCATTTAGCTAAGGTTGGTGCTTACTACCCACAGGCCATCCTAGGACCTCAATACCCATGCTGGTATGAAGATATCCATTGGACTACCTGATCCCCTTCAGTTCAAGTGAGTGGAAGCCTGCAACATGCCCACATGGGTCCTTGAGACCTGGATTGGCAGGAAGACATTCCCAACACATCTGATGCCATTTGACTTAGGCAGCTGTCAATCACCCACTTGCCAGCCTTGGTCCTCGAGGCCTTGACCGGCAGAAAGACATTCATGTGCCCACCTTATGTCATTCCCCTCAGATGGTGGCTAGCCAATAAGAGGCCATGCCGGGTCCACAAGTCCTTGGCAAGCATACAGACATCTATAGGCCTTTTGTGATGCCATTTGGCCCAGGCAGTTTTTAGCCACATGAAGGCCAGCCAGGGCATCAAAACCTGTGCTTGCAAGAAGACAACTGCTGCCTGCCTGATGTCATTACTATCATATGGGTGGGTGCCACCCCCAAGCCAGCATTGGTCCTCAAGTCTGGTGCAGCAGGGATGATATCTCTAGTCCAGACTGATCCTATTTGACTCAGGTAGGTGGAATCCATCCACACAGGAGCTTGGTGGGCCTGGCTGATGTCATTCAGCCCGTACAGTTGGAAGGCAACAATAAGTCAGCCTGGTTTTATCTATTTATTTATTTATTTTGTTTTTTCAAGACAGGGTTTCTCTGTAGCTTTCAAACCTGCTCTGGAACTAGTTCTTATAAATCAGGCTGGCCTCGAACTCAGAGATCTGCCTGCCTCTGCCTCCCAAGTGCTGGGATTAAAGGTGTGTGCCACCACTGCCTGACCTGGGTACTAATTTTATTTATTTATTTTTTATTTTTTCCGACTTTGTTTGTTTTTTTTAAATTTATTTATTTATTTATTAAAGATTTCTGCCTCCTCCCCGCCACCGCCTCCCATTTTCCTCTTCTTCCCCCAATCAAGTCCCCCTCCCTCATCAGCTGGAAGAGCAATCAGGGTTCCCTGACCTGTGGGAAGTCCAAGGACCTCCATCCAGGTCTGGTAAGGTAAGCATCCAAACTGCCTAGGCTCCCCCAAAGCCAGTACGTGCAGTAGGATCAAAAACCCATTGCCATTGTTCTTGAGTTCTCAGTAGTCCTCATTGTCCGCTATGTTCAGCAAGTCCGGATTTATCCCATGCTTTTTCAGACCCAGGCCAGCTGGCCTTAGTGGCTGGGTACTAATTTTAGAAATAGGCTTCATCTAGCTTCCTGTGCATGATTTTGGGCTGATTCTGGGAATTAAGCTTGTGTACCCCAGATGTATTTAGTAAATTATTGCATATGATATTTAAAATGTTTGAGTTTTCTGCAGTGAGTGACCCATGACCATTCCTGGCAATGACCTTTGAAGTCTCTAAGAAGATGAAGGGACCCCACAATGATGATTCCACTTGGATTGTGGCAATGACAATAAGCTGCCAAACATCATCCAAAGATCACTTTAGATGACAAACTGCTCATGACAACTTCAAAATGGTTAGCAAAGAAGGTTCAACCTCCTAGACTACTCCAGTCAGGACTTAAGATACGCCCTACTCCCCATCACACTGAGACTAGACTACAGCTAGTTCTCCCAGAGCTTGACCATTATCTTGATTTTCTCAGGGTACCCTAAAGATTCCATCACCCCCAGACAATAGCAAGTAATTTTAGGAAGAGGATGCCCACACTCCCAAGAGCTGCAGCGAGTAGTCTTTTGATGGATTATGTATGTTGGTGATTGCTTTAGCGGGGCTGGTTATAAGTTCTTATTTGTCATGGGCAAGAAAGAAAGTAAGAAAAGGGGATTAAATTCACGGAACTCATTCTGAAAAGAAAACAGAGGTATATAGGGAGAATCGTAGAAAAGGGTCGATTATTAAATCTACCTTTAAACTAAAAAAGCAACTATTAGTATTAAATGTTTTAATTGGTATGGATTTTTGTTTATGGATACAAATTTAGGTTTATTTTGTCATACTCTATTATGCTTCTATTCTTGTCTAAGATATTTTTGTATATTGACACAAATTATAGTTTATTTTTATTATACTGTATATATGTTTCTACTCATGTTTAAGGTATTATACCTGTGCAGCTCATTTAATGATGTGATGTCAATTTCTAGTCCTTGAAAATTATTAGTAAAATTATTTTGGATAATTAAAATACACAGGTTAGTAGTTAGTCATGTAACAGACAAATGTGTGGCCTTGTTAGCTTTGTTTCTTAAGATCAGACTGAGATATATTTTATTTTTATTTTTTTTAAATATTTATTTATTATGTATACAATATTCTGTCTGTATGTCTGCAGGCCAGAAGAGGGCACCAGACCTCATTACAGATGGTTGTGAGCCACCATGTGGTTGCCAGGAATTGAACTCAGGACCTTTGGAAGAGCAGGCAATGCTCTTAACCACTGAGCCATCTCTCCAGCCCCTGAGATATATTTTAAATGGTTGGTATACAAACACTTCAGAGACTTACAAAATATGGCATTTAAGATGTTTAAGTCACACGAGACATTTCATAAAAGCGAGACAGGTCTACTCATGGCAGCACCAAATTATTTCAAAAAAGGATAATGGGCATTGAAGATATTTCATATGGAGTTTGCTTTAATTGTCAACTGCTGACAGTATGCTGTCCAAATTGGACAAGCAAGACTCCAAAGACAAAAAAACTAACACATGAATGATGTCCAGACTCTGTGGGTATTTTCTTAAACAGGGACTAATTATAGTCCGATTGGCCTAGAACTCACTACACAGACCAAGCTGGCAACAAACTTGTGTTGATGCCCCTGCCTCTGCCTTCAGTGTTAAGATTACAGGTGCATTCACCCAGCAGGCTTCATTCATATCTCGATGTGTTGAAATATCCCCCTTACATCTTCAGGGATGGCTTTTCTAACGTTGGCATCATGTTAAACCTTGCTCGTCTTATACACGGAACTCTGACAGTCCCTCCCGAGGGAAAGTCACAGTTCTGCAGATGTTGAGCAGGGCTTGATCTTCACACTCTCTCATTTCTTTCCTTCCAAATCAGATGTACAATTCCATCAAACAAGAAAGGTAAAGCTCAATCATGATAAAGTGGGTGGGATTCCAAAATCTTACTGGTTCCTGCTTCTGGATTTGACGTGGGGAGCAGTGAAGGTCACTAAAAGTTGCAGAGGATCCCAGCTGAGAGCTGGGGTCTTTGGGGCCAAGAGGCACTGCCATGATCTGCTGGGAGTCGGCTACTGTCTGACACACCTGGATCGGGGGAGAGGCCTTCTGCCTCTCACACTCAATTTTACTCAAATTCAGCTTCATGTTCAACCCAGAGATGTTCGCTTAGCCTTTTGGTGCCTGACATTGTTTTGGTCTGGTGTTTTGAGGAAAGGCCTAATGAAACCCACTAGCCTCAAACTCAATGGGCTGTCATGGCTGGCCTTGAACTCCTGATCCCCTTGGCACTGCCTCTGAAGTGCTGGGAACACAGGCCTTATTATATTGCCTTATGACTTTCTTTCCAGTCAAAGCTTAAAAGCCAAATAGCGACTGCGCACTGTGATAAACATTGACAATCATGGCATGATTTGAGGTCAAAGGATACATGATGGAATCCCATCTTGATACATAAATCTGTCTCAAGAAAAACTCAGGACTTGAAGTCATAAAGTGACTTGACAATAGATGTCTACAGTGTGAAAAATACAAGCTTCCTGGGCTGGGCCTGGTTTTTCACTTTGGAGAATGCCTGCCGAGGAGGCATGTTGGATTCTCAACACAGCATAAAACTGGATGTGGGAGCCCAGGTTTCATGCACCTGGGTCTGCTAAGCCTCCTCCCAGCTACAGGAAAGCCTGTCAAAGACAAGCAAATGCTTTCTGCACAGTATTTCCCATGCCAGCTTTTGTTTTTCTTATTTATGAAGCAATTCTAATGGGTGGTTGGTCACTAGATTTTTGGTTTGTAGGTGACCGGTATCTCATAAAGATCCCCAAGACCCTGTCACCTGAGTACTAGGATTAAAGCAAAGAACCCCTCAGTACTGTTCAAGTATATTTATTTTTTGGACACAGGGTTTTTTTGTGTAGCACACTCAACCCTCAGTGTTAAGCCTATGGCAGCACGGTGCCCCACCCAACTTCTACATTTTGCTTGTTGGTTTTCTGAGTCAGGGTCTCTCTGTGTAGCTTTGGAGCCTGTCCTGGAACTCACTCTGTAGACCAGGCTGGCTTCGAACTCACAGAAATCCGCCTGCCTCTGCCTCCTAGATGTACTCTTTAGTTCTGTTTTCCGACTATTCAAGGCAGTGTCTCTAGGGTTCTATAAAACTGTGTCCCTGATCTATGCTCACCCACTGAACAGTGGTGAAAGTGCTCCCTGCTTCTCATCCTTTTCTTCCCCTAAAGGGGCCAATTCTGGTACAGGAGTCCTTCTGACAATAAAGCTGAAAGAGCCTCTTGTTAGGGTCTCCATTGCAGAGACCATTTTCCAGGTGCAGTGAGTTAGGCTCACCAGGCTCCTGAAGAGGCTAAGGAGAAGTTTCTCTATTATTGGTTTTCTTAGTGGTGGGGATTGAAGCTATCAGTATAGACTATCACATTACAACTAGACTGCCTCTCTAGTGTGTTCGTTTTTATGATTATTTTTATTTTAAATTGATTTTCACAGGGACTCGCTATGTAGCCCTGGTTAACCTTGAACTCAAAGAGATTGACCTGCCTCTGACACCCAAGTGTTAGCCTTAAAGGTATGTACCACTCTTCCTTGCTTCTAGCCTTTCTATTTTTGTTGTTGTTGTTGTTTTGGTTTGGGGGGATTTTGTGGGGAAAGGGTGAGACAGAGTTTCTTTGTGTAACAGCCCTAGCTGTCCTGGAACTAACTCTGTAGACCAGACTGGCCTCAAACTCACAGAGATCTGCCTGCCTCTGCCTCCCGAGTGCTGGGGTTAAAAGCGTGCGCCACCACTGCCCAGTCCATGTTTATGTTGAAATATACATTGAGATCTGAGGAGAACACTAGTTCTGTTTGCCTCATCTCAAATACGAAATTAATCATGTCATCACCCACAGCAAAACACTTGCCCTAGGTTTGTCTTACTTTCTCTGTAGTTCATTTCCTCTAAAAGATGCTTTCCAGCACACACTCAGCAGAGCACTCCAGGTTTCAAGTGGAAACTAAATAGAATACTAGGAAAATGGTAAAAGAATTTACACATAAACACAGCATCACTTCCCAGTTTCTCTTTGCTTCAAAGATAATAAACAAGACTTCTTTATAGGCTCTATGGGATTATAAAATGAGTAAAATAATGTAGGAAATCAGAGATAAACCAGAAGAAATGGGTCGAAACACAGTATTGATCTGCTTGAACGGAGGACCAGGGAGGGAGATCATGTTTAGAAATCTAATACTCGGCTTCTCATTAATAATGATTGGCTGGGAGGAGGAGTGATAAGTCTTGTGTGGTGTTAGTAAAGAGGTACACAGGTCTGGTTTTCTTTCTGAGTCTTTTGAATACTTAAAATCAGCATTCAACATGGAAATGAACTCTGGTTCTATGATGAGCTGGGTGGTGTTGGAGCAGTAGGATTCAGAAAATTTCTGGGTTAGGCCTGAATAATGGATTTCAAGACAATGGAAGCATAGTCTTTGGTTAGCTATTTTGAACCTGTCACTTGTATAGAATAGGCCCCACTGTGTGTGCTGTGTGGTGCTCAATTGCTCTAAACACGAAGCTGGTTTTCCCTGACATGGACTCGGTGAAACAATTCCCAGGGCAGAGCCATGAATTCTGACTTTGTGAGTCCTACTGAACCAATGATGCATGTCTCACTGTGGATCATCTAACAAAATACACTGACATCATTTCTAAAGGTGTTAACATAAACAAGTTGATATTGTAGCCATGGGATGAAATTTTCTCAAACTGGCATCTTCCCAGGGGCCTAATTTCCACAAAAATGAGTGAGTGATGTCATGAAACTAGCATAACTGTCCTTGTATCTATTTATAAACCAAATTTCATCACATGTTTTCTGGAAATCAGATGCAGAGCCTCAGGGAAGAGAGTGCCAAAGTTTTCTCAATGGATAAGAAAACAACTGCACACACACAAAAAGAAAGGATTCGTGAATGCATAAGTAGTTTCTCATATGGCCACAGAAATAAAAGCAGGTGATGATAACCAGGTGCCGACTGGATGTGCTGATCTGCATGGAAGCTCATAATTCAACTGCCCAGGCTTAGAGCAGAAAAACATGCTTACTTTGGTTTTGTTCTTCTTGCTCCAGAACATTTTACCTCAGGAGCCCGGTTTCATTCATCCCAGGTGCTTCTGGAGAATGAAGCAGAATGAAGAGTATGATGGCGACTTATTGACATATTATACCTTCATTATTGACCCAACAAATAGAACAGATGCTGTGGAGTATTTGGAAGGCCAATTGTATGAAAAGTAAGTGCCTTTGTATTTTCTATGTAAATGTCATCATGGAAATTCCAAGGGGCCAAAAGGATGAACATCTGAACAATGCCTTGAATCTGCTGCCCTCTTCTCCCAACCTGCACCCAAATAAAAAAACACCACATTCTTTTAGAGACTACATGTTATTTTTCTACGTTTAAATTTCCAGAGAATGTTCTATTTTTCTCCCAGACACTCTCCATATTACCAGACTGGGTGCTGTGTGAGGAAGGACTCTGTGCCTTTTCCATCACATATAGCCTGACTCTTTGCAGGTTCCACAGCACAGTAGCAGGTGATGCCTCATCAAAAGAAGCCCATTCTGTTTCAATGACTGTCATCCTAAGTGGGTACAAGTCACCTGATGAACATTCATCAATGTGTAAGTCCTATGTTCAATGCTAGGACAATTTGTGGTACTTCTAGCTGTGGCAAGCTTTCACATAGATTTTCATTTACTCTCTCAGATATTCTGCATGTGGTCACACTAAAACTTTTAAAATGCATCAAGACAAGAAGTAGGAAACCAGCCCACTCTGAACTTCCTTAGAGCCTATTTCTCCATAGTTCACATATAAACATGCACAACCACTGGGCTTCAATTTCAAAGTCCATTTCTTCACTCAAACGTTAGCGTAAAGAAGGAATGTATAGAATGTAAATGATAGGTTTGCGTTCTTTGGAAAGCGAAGCTGACACTAATAGTGGTGACTGCTCACTTCTGCTGTCACTTGCTTTAGTGACAGCTGTGGCATTTGAGAGTTGTCACTACCATATAACAGGGATAGAGGAGGTACCTACCAGCTTCACCTCTGTCCTTCTGTAGGAGGCATGTGTCTTTTCCTTCCATGTCTAAGTTGTTTATTCTCTAACCCTCATATCGCATTGACCTCTCTTGTTTTTCTGCAAGTCACTTTATTAATTATTTCTGCCCATTTTAACAACTTTTGAAATATACATATTTCAATTTTATCAATTGTTCAGACCTGGTTTCAAACACAGAACTTTAATCCACTAGGTCGCTTTATTGTCTCAAATCATAGATGTTTCTTAATACTTAGTTTATAGGACTTCGTGTTTGAGTTTCACAAGTTCTAATCTCAGATTCCTGTTGCAAGTTACCGAAACTTTCAATGTTATATTTTCTGTGTGGTAATAAAGAATATTCTAAATTCATTATTTTATAAAAATATAGATAAATACCTATTTTCATACATACAATCACTACAATGGTACAATTTCTAAGTGGTAAAGTGATTGTATTTAACTTGAATTAATTATTCAAAATGATAATGCATGTTTGATATTTAATGGTTAGATTAAATACAATGAGTTATGAAGAAACAACAACTATTCTTCCCATATACAGAAACACAAATCTCTTCCAACTGACTACTTACCCATTGTTATTACATGAAACTCCATAAATAATTTCCATACACTTTACAACTAAGGTCTTCTATTTTGGAAATATGTAATGCTGGCATATATAAATCCCAGTAGGATGCTATTGTTATTGTAATTCGATGGTGTAGGAGGGTCTTCTGTCTATGTGTTACTTTCATTGGTTGAATAAAAAGACTGCCTTGGCCTTTTGATAGGGCAGAAAATTAGGTGGGCAGAGTAGGCAGAACAGAATGTTGGGAAGAAGGCAGAGTGGAAGACGCCATGCGTTTTCTCTCCGAGAAGAATGCTGGCTATACTCATACTGGTAAGCCATAGTCAAGTGGCAATACAGATTATTAGAAATGGGTTGAATCAACATGTAAGAGCTAGCCAATAAGAGGTTAAATTAATGGGCCAGGCAATTTTTAAATGGATACAATTTCAGTGTAATTATTTCTGGTAAAGCTAGTGGGGAGCTGAGTGGTTGGAAGTGACCTGCTGCTCCTTTTATAACAATTGGAAAGATATCTGGAAAGATATTTTCTAGAAGAATATTTATGTTGGTCAGATACACCCAGACTGAGTATATGGCATAGTGGTGTAAACATAAAATAGGTGAACAATATTGGGAAAGAATTTCTTCACTCAGTATCTGGAGCAGGTATAGCCCAATGCCTTTGAGGCGAGTCTAGTCTACAACAAAAAAATCATTTGAAACCATGGAATCCATTCATTATTTATGGCCTAAATGTGCATTAATACTGTCCATATACACAGATGCATACAAACATACATATTTACAAAATACATCTCTGGTATTTGAATGCATTTAAAAATGTATCTTAAAAAAGATTTTATTTCTGAAAAAGATAAACAAGAAACACAAAGATGAAGATGGGTAGGATGGAATATGTTAAGTATATCGCCCACTGATTATAACTAATTGTAAGCAGAAGAGCCAAATATTGTTCATACTACTTTACACTCATCAGACATTTTGACTGCCTTAGCCAATTCAGTTAATTTCACAGAAAATACAGTAAATTCAATGGTTCACACATCATGTGCATCTTTATTGTTCAATAATTTAAAAATTAAACCATGACCATGTTTACTCTTTGGTCAAAGTCTGTGGCCTTATCTTTACCTTTTGAGCACGCACTCAAAAAACAGAGATGGACAAGGTTTTCTGTGAAAGATGACGATGGCACATTTTCTTTACTGGAGATGCACTCTCACGAAATTTTAAAGTTTTTCAAGCTTCCAGTTTCTTATGTCATCTGAACATCACAACACAGAAGATTCATTTCAAACATTGGGGGTGGTTGGGAATATCGTTCAGTACAGATAGTCCTTGTATTCATTGCACATGATTTTCTGTAGGTCTTTGTCCCATTAAACACTGTATCATTTTACAGAACACCAAAGGAAAACTATCAGTTTGTATTGGCTTTAATTTTTTCCGTGGATGAAGTCAACAGGGACCCTGATCTTTTACCAAATATGTCTTTGCTATTTCAAATTTTGTCAAAGGGGTGTAAGACTATACAATAAAATCGCAGTTGCCTTCAATATATTCAAGATACTGATTATATATATCCTAATTATCACTGTAAGAAAATGAAGACCTGTATAGTTATGATTACAGGACCAAACTCGGTAGTATCTTCTATGCATTGGAAACTCATGGACAGCTTCCTTCCTCAGCAGGTAAGCTTTTGTGTGGTGGGAGTTTGCAAGAAATCCTGTCTCCCTTGTTGCCATTCTCAGGTGCTAAGAAAAATGTGAGAAGGAGAGGCCTACACTTATTTCAAACTGTTTAGTCCTTGGGTACTATTCAGAGACTTTAGGGGACTTCTGTATTTACAGTTTATAATTTAGATGAGGGAAGATGTAACAGAAGGAGGGTGTTTTAGAACTCTT
Source organism: Microtus pennsylvanicus (assembly GCF_037038515.1). Lineage (NCBI taxonomy): Eukaryota > Metazoa > Chordata > Mammalia > Rodentia > Cricetidae > Microtus > Microtus pennsylvanicus. The sequence goes on from NC_134591.1 coordinate 74,653,041, forward strand.
TGCAGAAAAGTGTGTTTAACAAGTCCTTAGCAGTGCGTGCTACCTCATGCTGCTCTGTTTCCTAGTTCCTTCAGCTTACCTACGGACCCTTCCATCCTACCCTGAGTGATCATGTACAATTTCCTTTTCTGTATCAAATGGCCCCTGAGGACACATCTCTACCCCTGGCCATGGTCTCCCTCATACTTCACTTCAGCTGGAACTGGGTTGGGCTGACCATCTCAGACAATGATCAGGGTATCCAATTTTTCTCATATTTGAGAACAGAGATGGAAAAAAGTATATTCTGCTTTGCCTTTGTGAACATGATTCCGCTCAACATGCATTTGTACATGTCAAGAGCTGAAGTGTATTATAACCAAATCTTGACGTCATCCTCAAATGTTGTTATCATTTATGGTGAAACAGATAGTACTCTATCTGTCAGCTTTAGAATGTGGACATCTCGAGGTTTACAGAGAATCTGGGTCACCACGTCACAGTTCGATGTCACTACAAGTAAGAGTGACTCCTTGCCTGAATTGTTCCATGGGACTCTAGCATTTGCACACCACCATGCTGAGATTTCTGGTTTTAAAAATTTTATCCAGTCAAAGAATCCTCTCAAATACTCAGATGAATACCTGGCAGGGCTGGAGTGGATGAACTTTAACTGTGGAGTCTCGGCTTCTATGTGTAAGACACTGAGGAACTGCTCATCCAACAGCTCATTGGAATGGCTGATTGCACAGACATTCGACATGGCTTTTAGTGATGACAGCTATGACATATACAATGCTGTGTATACTATGGCCCATGTCTACCATGAGATGCTACTTCAGCCAATGGGCAATCAGGAAGTACACTTGCCTAACTGCCTGAAGGTGATATTTCTATTTGATAGTATTCATTGTTTTCTATATCAGTCTTTATTAGAGTCTCAGCTGTCCCATTCTAGTGGGTTAGGATATATTTCCCCATTTGGAAAGATTTTTGAACATTTTTTCCTCTTGAGGAAGTAAATTTAGAGGTTTGGAAAATCTCAAATGCAAACATTGTGGGCTGGGAGACACAATTTCTCAATGAAAATCAATGATTCTGTTATAGAGCACCTGACTATCTTCACCCCTGTTGTAATACTGGAAACATAGGAGTCTTCTTTATTAATCCTCTCCATGATAAAAAGATGAACTTTTGTTCCTTAATTGTCAGATATGTGGTAATTAGTGTAGGGCATCATTTGCACAGGTGTTCTAAACTGATTCTGCCCCAACCCTCTGGAAAACTCAAGTGTATGTTAATGGATGGTTCTTATAGTGGATGGGTGGATGATTGTAGGTTTCTCTGTTCTTTCTGGGTATGTTGATTGGATGTTAAATATGTGTTTATATCTATCTGCATATCAGCCTGTCTTTATAAGTGTGAATAAATTGTTTTTTTTTTTTTTTTTTTTTGCCAATTTGTTTCTCTATGGGTGGGTTTCTGTGTGTCTCTCTCTGTTGCGGGAGGTCCTTCCACTCCTCCAGCCAATAGCCGCTGAGATACCAGCCCATTGGGGCATGGTCTCTCTCTTTAAAAAAGTGGCCACTTCCCTCCTTTCTCTCTCTTACTTCCTGCTCCGCTTCCAGTGACTAGACTCCCTTCCTGATTGCGCAGAGGGCTGTTGTCTGGGACAGTGTTCTGTAAGTTTTTTCCCCTTTAAATAAATAACCATTCTATTAATCATAATTCCAAACTGGTGTGGGATTGTTTGTGACTTACGCCTTCACCTTCATCTGGCGCCCAACGTTTGTTTTTTTTAAAATATTTATTTATTTATTATGTATACAATATTCTGTCTGTGTGTATGCTTGCAGGCCAGAAGAGGGCACCAGACCCCATTACAGATGGTTGTGAGCCACCATGTGGTTGCTGGGAATTGAACTCAGGACCTTTGGAAGAGCAGGCAATGCTCTTAACCTCTGAGCCATCTCTCCAGCCCCCAACGTTTGGTTTTAGGACCCCTCCTTCCCCTTCTCGGCTGCCTGCCACCAGCTCGGCTTGGTGTGAGCCCTCCCTCCCTCAGCCGCGGCCTGTGCCTTGCAGCCTGTGCCTTGTGTGTGGAGCCAGCAGTTTAACATAAATTATCAAGCAGTGGCTTTTCTTGCTGCAGTTCTTTATATTTTCCCTTTAGACACCTCAGATTGACTTCAAGTCCCCAGGCACCCTATCGTTTGCCTCCCCACGTGGATTTAAACTCCTCAGGCCCGTGTAGTTTGCTCTGTTCTGAGTCATTTTTAAATCTCCCTTGCAAGTGCAGTGCTTGAGTGGTGCGAACGAGAGCACAAGCAGTTGCCAAAAGCTGCAACCCCTCGGGGCGACTCTCTCATGTGGAGGCATAAGCGGCTTCCAGGTTGCTCTTCTCTACCCCTGTATTCTGGGTTTCTGGTTCCGTCTATGGAATTGATTTAATTACATTTACTTTGTTAAGAAACTCGCATTTTCTAGTTTTTAACATCTACTAAGGCGGACACTGAAACAAGACCCCCTTTTTGTCGTGACTCGGCAACAGCGCCACCTGCTGGATAATAGGCAATATGGCAGTTTTCGTTTCTAACACAAATTTTACTGCTTTGTTTACTAATACAACGGATTACATCATACAAGGTTTATATGATTATGGGGATACCATAATTTGCTTGTTACTAGGTTTCAGTTTTCTTTTCCATATTCTATCATTAAGGAAGAATATGGCACTCTTAAGAACGATAGAATCTTTACAGACTAATAATGAACAGAAGAATATGGCACTCCTAAGAACGATAGAATCTTTACAAACTAATAATGAACAACTAATTGACAGGATTAAAATTATTGAAAATCAGAGGTTATCTGAACAAGTGGATACTATAATAGACAAAATTGCTTCCATATCCAAGGGTACTAGAAAGTTACCTGAAAGGGTTCAGGCTGTTGAATTTGACGTTCAGACGTTATCACAAAGTTTTGATAAGGTAACAGATAGAATGTACCTCCAAGATGGGAATCTACATGATATACAAGAAAAGTTTAGGGAGGACATGTCATCTTTGAAGGAAAAAATTAAAGCTTTGGAATCACAGGTGCAGAATGGGGACCAAGAAATTGATACCTCAGTGAAATCACTAGAAACATATACAGGTCAGGAGATTCAGGATATAAGAGAGACAATGATAAAAAGGTTTGAAAAGATTGAAGAAATTATTGGAGCTGGTGAACAGAGTAAGGAGGCACAAGGACAGGATACAATGCCGCCACCAGCTATTAGAACTGGCTTACCCAGGGTCTTAGCGACATACCCTATACTTAATTCTGACAAAGCGTCAACTTCTAAAGGCTCAAAGAGAGTCAAAAAAGCTAGATGGACGCCAATAGCAATGAATGATCTGAAAGAAATTAAGCAAGCTATTGTTAATTTTGGCTTGCACTCTGCATATGTTAGGGAAATGATAAGGACTTGGGCTTCTAATGCTAGAGCTACCCCCCATGATTTACATCAGTTAGTGTCTGCAGTTTTAGATAATGGACCTTCCTTGATGTTTGGAATCTATTTCAGAGAAGAATCCAAACATATGGAACAGCAAGGAAGAGCAAAAGGTGTGGAGGTTTCCCAAGATCAAATTCTTGGTGCAAGAGAATATGCTGATCCACAGGTCCGAGCTCTTTATGATGAAGTACTGTGTCTATGTCACCAAGCAGCTTTAAATGCTTGGAATAGGATACAAGATCCAGCAAAAAGGGTTGAATCATATACCAGGATTAGGCAGGGACAGAGAGAACCCTTTATTGACTTTTTGCAAAGATTAATTAAGGCTCTGGACATAGGGGTAACAGACCCAGAAGCTAGATGAATACTTCTTGAATTTCTAGCTTTTGAGAATGCAAACATAGATTGCAAAAAGATAATTGAGCCTTTAAAGTCTAGATCGGCAACTATGGATGAATGTATTCAGCATATGATGAATGTTGAGATGTTTAGCTATAATGATGAATCTTAGGTAGGAGAAGCGATTTCCAAAGCAATGAGGAGACATCAAACTGCCAGGTGTTTTAATTGTGGTAAAATAGGACATCTGAAAAGGGATTGCAGGCAAAGAATTTCTAGGAATAATATCTCCTCTGGGAATGACAAAAATAGGAGACCTCGGCCTTCAGGTATATGTAGGAGATGCTTTGAAGGCCAGCATTGGTCCAACAAATGCAGGTCAACAACAGACAGACAGGGCAATCCGATATCATCAGGAAACTCCTTGAGGGGCCTCTTGCAGGCCCCCAAGCCAACAGTGGCCCAGTCATTCCCAGTCACAGTGGAGAACATGCCTCACCAAGAAAATTAAAAGCTCCAATTTCTGCTGTAAAAAGTAATACTGGTCTAAATGATGAATTACACATGGAGGATGAGTCAAAAAACTCATGAGTCAAAAACTCAGTAGGACAGAGTAAACGTATATTTTGGCAGACTTCTATTAACGATCAAACGATCAAAGACCAAAGCTAAGAGTCTGTATAAATGGCACTTTTATTGAAGGCTTATTAGACACAGGTGTGGATGTAAGTATCATCACTCCAGAATCTTGGCATCTGAATTGGCCTCTTCAAGAGGTAGACGTTCAGTTCCTGGGAATTGGAACCCTATCTCATGTAAAACAAAGCACAAGATGGGTTGAATGCATAGGGCCTGAAGGGCAAATAGGAAAACTAAGGCCATATATAGCCAATATTGCAATAAATTTATGGGGCTGTGGCCTGCTACAGCAATGGAATACCCAGATTAACATTCCTGTAGTTCCAGGAACTCATAATTCTGAGAAAGATATGATGAGGTATTATGAAAAAAGGTCACCAGCCATTTAGGCTGTACAAGAAAATACACCAAATACCAAACCTTTAGAGGTACCAACAGCCCTACCTTTAAAATGGCTAACTAAGAAGCCAATATGGATCAAACAGTGGCCTCTAGCTGAAAATAAATTACAGGCATTGGAACAGCTGGTGCAAGAGCAACTAGATGCTCACCATATTGAAGAATCAACCAGCCCTTGGAATTCTCCTGTGTTTGTTGTAAAAAATAAATCTGGTAAATGGAGAATGGTGACAGATTTAAGAGCTGTCAACAAGGTAATTCAACCTATGGGCCCAATACAATCTGAAATTCCTTTGTCTTCTCTATTATCAAAAGGATGGCCTCTTATAGTTATTGATTTGAAAGATTGTTTTTTCACTATACCATTACAAGAAAAGGATAGAGAAAAATTTGCCTTCACAGTGCCTACTTATAATAATTCTCAGCCTAATAATATCAATGGACTATCCTCCCACAGGGTATGCTCAATAGTCCTACATTGTGCCAATATTTTGTAAGTAAGCCATTGGAAATAATTCGTAAACAATTCCCCAAGTCCATCATTTATCATTACATGGATGACATCTTGTTATCTGACTCAAATAAAGATACTTTAGAAAGGATGTTTGAAGTAAAGAAAGTCTTGCCTAGGTGGGGATTACAAATTGCCCCTGAAAAGATTCAAAGAGGAAACTCTATTAATTACCTAGGTTACAGAATAGGGTTAGAGAAAATTAAAATGCAAAAGGCACAAATTAGGAGAGACTGGTTAAAGACTCTTAATGACTTCCAAAGATTGTTAGGAGACATTTCCAGTCTACAACCAGCTATTAGGATAACACCTGATCTAATAGTTCATTTAAACAAAACCTTAGATGGTGATAAAGATTTGAATAGTCCAAGAAAACTGACAGCCAAAGCAGAAAAGGAACTGACAATGATTGAGGAAAAATTACAGGAGGCACATGTGGATAGGGTGAACCCAAATCTTAGCTGCATCCTAGTCATATTGCCTTCCAGAATTTCTCCTACAGGGATTCTAATGCAGAGGGAAGATATTATTTTAGAGTGGATATTTATACCTAATAAACCAAGTAAAAAATTAAAAACTTATGTGGAAAAAGTCTCTGAATTAATTATAAAAGGTAAGCTGAGACTTCGTCAACTAGCAGGTATAGACTCAGCAGAAATTATAGTGCCTTTTACTACTAAAGAAATAAAAAAGTTATGGGAAGACAATGAACCATGGCAAAGAGCTTGTGCTAATTTTTTGGGAGAAATTAATAGCAACTATCCCAAAAGTGGTAGACTTAACCTCATAAAGAGAACTTCTTAGCCGGGCGATGGTGGTGCAAGCCTTTAATCCAAGCACTCTGGAGGCAGAGGCAGGCAGATCTCTGTGAGTTCAATACCAGCCTGGTCTACAGAGCTAGTTCCAGGACAGGCTCCAAAGCCACAGAGAAACCCTGTCTCGAAAAACCAAAAAAAAAAAAAAAAAAAAAAAAAAAAAAGAGAGAGAGAGAGAGAGAGAGAACTTCTTGGATTCTTCCTAGAATTGTACGTGATGCTCCAATAACTGGAGGCCGTACATTCTATACTGATGCAAATAAATCAGGGAAAGCAGGTTACAAGTCAGATGAATTGAGAACAAAACCCTTATAATTCTGTCCGGAAGGCAGAATTATATGCCATTCTTATGGTGCTAAGGGATTTTAAAGAACCTCTTAATATAGTTACAGATTCACAATATGCAGAAAGAGTTATCTTGCATATTGAAACCGCTGAATTTATACCAGATGACACGGAGTTGACTTCATTGTTTATCCAGGTACAAGACATAATCAGGAACAGGCTTTTTCTGATGTACATAACACATATCAGGTCCCATACAAGTCTGCCTGGTCCTCTAGCCCAAGGCAACACTGAGATTGATCAATTATTGATTGGAAGCATGTTGCAAGCCTCAGAATTTCATAAAAAGCATCACGTCAATAGTAAAGGCCTAAAGAAAGAATTTTCCATTACATGGCAACAAGCTAAGGACATTATAAAGAGATGTCCTACTTATTCTTTCTATAATCAAACACCGTTGCCTGCAGGGAGTAACCCAAAGGGTACTAAGGGAAATGAAATCTGGCAGATGGATGTGTTCTGCTTTATGGAATTTAGTAAATTAAAATATGTTCACCACACCATAGACAAGTATTCAGGTTTTCAATGGGCTACTGCCCTGAGCTCAGAAAAGGCTGATTCAGTAATCACACATTTATTGGAAGTTATGGCCATCATGGGTATACCTGCACAAATAAAGACAGATAATGGTCCAGCATATGTATCTAAGAAAATGAAACGCTTTTTTGATTATTATAATATAAAACATATTACAGGTATACCAAATAATCCTACAGGTCAGGCAGTTATAGAAAGATCAAATCGTACTATAAAGGACATGCTGAACAAACAGAAAGGGACAGAAAATACCCCCAGAAATAGATTGCATAATGCTTTATTAACCTTGAATTTTCTTAATGCTAATGAGAAAGGAATGACAGCAGAAGAAAGACATTGGATAATGGAAAAGTCTGCTGAACTAAATCAACCAATTTATTTCAAAGATGTGCTGTCCTCTCAATGGAAGCCCGGAGATGTGCTACATTGGGGAGGGGGTTTTGCTCTTGTTTTCACAGGGGAAGAAAAATTGTGGATACCATCAAAATTAATAAAGTTTCGATTTAAAGAGGAGAAACCTCTTGGAAAGGAGAAATGACAGCTCATCCACAATGATGATATTCATACAGGTGGTAAAAAAAAGATATAGTACGGGGGCAGGGTTCTCTTCTTATCTCTGCAGGAAAACACTCATCTTCAAAAAATTCAAGGGACCCTGGATGTTTGAATACTGACAGATGGAAACTATTTACAACCCAATAAGAATGGGCAAGAAAATCAAACAGGTCTCGTAAGTAAAATTATTCTACTCTTATATTTAAATATGTATTAATGTTCATTTATTTATTAATATATTGAGCTGGTTTTGAAGTTGGACTATGGCTCAGTCCCTCTCCAATTCCAAGCCTGTTGGTAGGAGAAAAACCCAGAGTTTCTGGAGTTTCTGTCTCATGTCAAGAGCCATGATATGGGACAGAAAGAAATATGAGTTTAGAAAACATCTTTGCTTTTCTTCATATCTATCATACTTTTCATCGAATATATCTATCATCCTTTCATTGAATATATATATGTCTATATGATTAATGCTTAAGTTTTTCACAATGAACAATGAGTTTCTCCTGCAGTGACATTTGAAGTTTCCAGGAAGAAGATGGTGCCCCATAACAACAACTCTACCTGGTTGATATGACATCATGATACTGATAGTGCTACTACAAGACCTGTTTTGGGTACCAGCTGCACAAGACAGTTCCAACTTGGTTAGCTGAAATGGTGCACATCTTGTACAACATTCTGGCCAGACCTCCACAAAATACTCAGAGACTATTTGCAATTTTAAAAGACATTGATCTTGAAATTTAACCATCATTTTACTTTCACAGGATCCCCCAGAAAGAACAGAAAGAATGTCGCCCCCATGATGGCTGGAAGTAATTCTAGAGGACGACATCCCCTCTCCCAGTAAAGTTTGCCCTTGGGTTAGGGACATCATTTAGGGGTTGATTATAATTAGTATATGATTGAGGGTTGGGGGAGGAATTTTATAAGCTCGGGGATCATTTGGAGAAGAAAGAGGGATAATGAGATAATAGATTGGTACTTATTGGTACTTGTGAGTTATTGTTTTGAGACAAATACATTGGTATCGATTTTTTTTTTGGTTTTTCGAGACAGGGTTTCTCTGTGGTTTTGGAGCCTGTCCTGGAACTAGCTCTTGTAGACCAGGATGGTCTCGAACTCACAGACATCCGCCTGCCTCTGCCTCCCGAGTGCTGGGATTAAAGGCGTGCGCCACCACCACCCGGTGGTATCGATTCTTATATAGATACAAAGTTAAATTAAATTGACTATTGTATGCATGCATGTTTCTACCTCTGTTTAAAACATTTTTTATGTATTGACATATATTGTATTGATATATATTGTATATATTTACCATATTGCAGTGTACATTTCTACCTCTGATTAAGATACTTATATATTGTTTGTGTATTGATATATATTTACCATATTACAATGTATATTTGTACATTGTTTATATTTGGAGGTCAATATCCTCATTTGTTACACAGTTGTTTATTATCTTAGTCTTTAAGTTAGATAGATATTGAGATTTATATAGATCAATAGTCATCTAAGTTTGACATTTATAATTAGACTAATCAGGTTTTTTAGATACATAGAGATTATACTCAGTATAAATAGATAATCTTCAACCTCTTCAAAGAGCTGCAGAAAATGGCCTTTAATCTAATTCAGAGCTTTGTGATAGTGAGATACAATTGCTCCTGGCAGCACCGATCTATTCCTGAGAGAATGTTGAGCACCAAAGACACTCCACCTGGAGCCTTTGTTTTTGGCAGAACTGGCCTTTGGGCAAAGAAATGCTCATACCTCAACCACTGACAGAGATACAGAGCGTGCATCAATGGATTAAACAGGACTGTCATATCCTGCCAAGACAGGGTAAGATAGTTTTGAAAAGTTTCTTGCCTTTAATAATGGTATGTCAGTTATGTTAGGCCTTAGCCAAAGTTGGTTGCTTCAACGCTGCAAACGTGACTTTGGGTGATTGCCCAGGTAGCTAGTTGTCTCTGTGATTTGTTGCCTGTTTTGGAAGTCATTTTACTGAACTTCCTAATTACCCAGGTAACATTATTTCCCTCCTCAGATCTTCGATGGGGTTGAAGACTATATAAATGCAGTTACTTTTCTCTCATGAATTGGCCAAGTTATTTATTATACAAGACCTAAGCTAGTTAGAATAGGATATTTGTACTTATTGTATATAATTTCGTAGTAGGTTTAGATCTCTCTTACTTAAACAAAAGGGGGATGTGTTGCGGGGGGGGAGGGGGTCCTTCCGCTCCTCCAGACAATAGCCGATGAGATACCAGCTCACTGGGGCGTGGTCTCTCTGTTTAAAAAAGCGGCCACTTCCCTCCTTTCTCTCTCTTACTTCCTGCTCCGCTTCTGGCCTGATTGCGCAGAGGGCTGTTGTCTGGGATGGTGTTCTGTAAGTTTTTTCTCCTTTAAATAAATAACCGTTCTATTAATAATAATTCCAAACTGGTGTGGGATTGTTTGTGACTTATGCCTTCACCTTCATCTCCCTATGTGTATTTGTCAGTGCATGTGTCTACAAGTGCCAAAATGTGTGATTTGTCTGGTTTTGTGGTTGTGCTTGCACTTGTGCATATTTGTGTTACTGGGTATGAGCGTGTTTTGGTGAATGTGTTGTACATATGTGTATCTGTGTTTCTGTTCCTCTGTATGTGTTTCTGTCTGTCTTTGCATTTGAGGATAAATTTGTCTGTGTCAATGTCTCCCTGCATGACTGTTTATATCTGTGTATGTCTCCTTGTGCATATTTATCTATGAATTTGTGAGCATGTTTATAGGCCTGTGTATGTTTTTGTGGTTTCTCTTTCTCTGTGTGTGAGTGCAGAAGTCTGTCTCTGTGTATCTCTATATTCATATTCTTTCTTGGGTTCAGGTGTATGTATGTGTAAATAGTATGTTCCTGTATTATGTATGTATCTATGTATGAATATGAGTCTGTGTATGTATGTGCTTATGAATATTTAATACTTACCATTGCTGTCTTCATGTATGTCTGTGCTTATGTTTGCTAGTTCCTCTGAAAAACATAAAATTTTAGGACTTTTATTATATTTCCATTTACCTACTTGCTTTCATTTGGATTTCTCACCTGGAGACATTCAAGAAAGTTGCATTAAAGATGAAATCAGAATATATTTTCTGACTTTAAGGAAGGGTACATTCACTAAAGAATGCTGCCTGTCTTTCAGATGTACTCCTTACTTAGGAAGACCCACTTCACTAATCCAGTTGGGGACAGAGTGAATATGAACCAGAAAGAAAAATTGCAGCCAGAGTATGACATTTTCCAGATTTGGAATTTCCCAAATGGTCTTGGACTGAAGGTGAAGATAGGAATGTTTAGCCCATATTTCCCACATGGTCAACAGCTCCATTTCTATGAAGACGCTCCAGAGTGGGCCACAGGAAGTAGACAGGTAGGTCTGACGTGATGTGCTGATTTACATTACACAGCAGGAACACTGTCACGTGGGTGCACTTGTACTTCCATGTAACTTAGTAAAAATAGATCGTCACTTTAGGAGCCATTTTCTAGCCTCCTACAAAATGTTTCTTCTTTTTACTTTTTTGATGTGACATTTTATGAATTGTTTCAGGATTTCATACATGTATACTGTGATTTTTATCATATCAGAACACGTTTCAAGCTTTTAAAATAAATAGCAACCTGGTGGTTACCACTATTAAATTTTATTTCCTGCAACTGAGAGATACTCTGTTGGTCCCATTCTGATAACTACAAAGGGGTTTTCCTCTTTTCTGCTGCACCTCTGACACAGATGCTGAGAGACTGAGGCTAATTGTAAGAGATGAGTAAAATAAACATATGCCAATCATTCATTTTTATTATATAATTTGCTTTAAGCATTTTTGCCAACATGTTCTAAATTGCGAATACATCTAGCCCTGCATTGCCATAACATCTTTTGACCCATTTAGAAACCTTATGAATTGTAATCTTGTTTTATCTTTCTGTCTTTTTCTTTTCTGTTGGTATAAGTTTTATCTGCATGTAGTCTGTGCAGTACTGGAAGGTGTGGTGCATATGCATGTCAGAAAAATGTTTTTGATTTCCACGAAACCGGAGACAACTTGGTTCTACACAGGGTGAACTACAAATGAATCTTGCATCTGCTCATGAGGAGCAATTGTTATTGACAGCTGAGCCGTGTCTCTAGCACTGAAGCTTATACTGTAAAAGAAATTTCTCACTAGAGGAACATTTCTTGGTCCCATGAATTCTTTCATAGTTCACCCAAAACAAACAAGTGTGTATCTAGTTTCCTTATCTCTTTGTGTGGAGGTATTAGTAGTAAAGAAATGTGCTTCTGGAAATTTATAAATGGTATATTCTTCTATGGGTTCTATGTATGTTATAGATAAGAATTCTCATGAAGGTGATTTTAAGATATCTCAATCAAACTCCCAAACTACAAAGTGGCTAGAACTTTAAAGGAGTTGACTTCAAGAGAGACTTCAAGCTTCATCTGAAGTTATATCTCAGGTTGCCCAGGTAGTATGAGATCTACAGTTAATATCCTTTCTCAGAGTGATGAGGAGAGTCATTCTCAGGGAAAAGGACATTTGATCTGAAGGTTTAACTACTGAACTACATGTCCATTCAGAGAGCAGCAATGGAATTTCACATGTGTTGTAAGTTAGCCTCCCTTGAGCATTATGAAAAGATCCACTGAAGGAATCCAGAGGATTACGAACTATGCAACCAGGGCTATACTCCTAGGTATGCAAATTTCAATACACAAACAAGTGAAGAAACTATGAAGACATCCATGCAACAAATATTAGAGTCAGAAGTTTAAACAAGAGTGTGTTCAATGATATACTGAACAAAAACTTCAAAGATGACATTGAAAGTCAAACAACCTCCAGAACAAAGCAAGGAGTTCACAAAACTTACACACAATATGGAACTGTGTGAGCATGTGACAGATACATCCCAAAAGGTACAAAATAATAAAAAATTCAAACTAAAATATGGAAAGGAAAGACAAATGAAATCATTTAAAAATATCAGTGAAAAGTCTCACCAACAGAATACTTCAAGATGATGACAGGGTGGCAAGTCTCAAAGACCAGGGTGAAAATAGAGGTCTGAAACTATGACGAAGATAAAAATAAGAAAAAATAAAAGAAGTGCGAGACCAATAGGATAAAATTAAACGATCCAATTTTTAACCTATTGCCAGAAGAGAAGGATACACCATAAGCATCAACAGTATATTCAATAATATGTAACAGTGACTTTCCAGAATACCATGGGACATGTGGCTATCTAGAAACAGGAGGCATTTAAATACAAAACACATTATATCAGAAGAGAACCTTCCCCTGATATAGTTTACTTTGAATTCAAAATAACAGGACTCGGGAGGCAGAAGCAGGCGGATCTCTGTGAGTTCTAGGCCAGCCTGGTCTACAAGAGCTAGTGCCAGGACAGGCTCCAAAGCTACAGAGAAACCCTGTCTCGAAAAACTAAAAAAAAAAAAAAAATAACAGGACAAAGAGAAGAAGTTGAAGGTCAGGAAAGAAGTGCATTTCATAGAAATTCCCCACCTGGATTACAGTAGATTTTTTCATGAACTCTCTGAAAATGGGACAGTATCAGTAACAGAATTGAAGCAGTTAGATTCATAACTGCCAAACCCCAAATACTCTACCCAACAAAGTTCTCTGTCATAAATGAAGGAGACTGTGTTGCCTCCTCTTGAGTATCAAGTTGACAGTATTTAGAATTCAATGAAACCCAAATATGCAGAGCAAAACTGAAAGGGATTTTTGCTTAATGTGAAGTGGGACGATCCACTTCTTATGCATATCTTATCTTTGAGATAGGAAATAAACACCTTACAAAGAGGAGGAGTGATGCATGCCTTTAATCACAGAACTCTTGAGGCACAGGTAGGTCGATCTCTGAAGTGGGGGACAACCTGGTCTCCACAGTGAGATCCAGGACAGCCAGGGTGAAAGATAAACTTTGTAGTTAAAAACAAAACAAAAAATAAAGGAAAAGAAGTATGATATATAGAAAGGAAGGCCAACGGACTGAAAGAGAGACAGAGACAGAGACCGAGAGAGACAAAGAGAACCTGCTATTAATTGAGATCTTTTAAGTGTGGAAAGTAGTTTTTTATCTGGATTTTCAGTTGGGAAGACACAACTTTAATCCAGATCATTTCATTTAGGAAAATCCACCACTTATCCTGGATACACCCTTTGCTGGAATCACATATAAGGAAATAAAAAAAGAAAACATTTGCTCTTTGTCTGCTTGTTCCCAAGTTCATTATTTCACTGGCATTAAGGGTATTTCTTTGGAATTCCAGTGTATAATGGAGATCAGCTGAGGCATTAAGCCTCATGGACTGAGAAGTTGTTGGATTCTTGAACTTTCCATTCATATCCAGCAATTATTGGGTTAGCTAGATCACAAGACATTCTAATAAATTGCATATCTGTATATATAGAGGAGAGAGCCGGAGATAGAGACAGAAACAGAGACAGTTCTGTTCTGTAAGTTTGTTACTCCTAAAAATCGTAACTAATACAGAGAGAGAGCAAAATTCAATGATGAACACAAATTATTGGAATTCACAACCATTCTAACACTATTATGGAAGACCCCTGAAGAACTAATAGAACCTCAAAAATAAGATAAATACAAGTGATCAAAGTATATAAAGACAGCACTAGAACACCACACAGATAAACAACTATTAAAAGTATCAAATATTGCAATAACAACAATGAGCAATTACAATTAGTTAATAATTATCAATACCAATTTACTGTTAATCTTCCCATTCTCTAGTCAAAATACATAAACATCAAGGTTGGCAATAACCCTTCCATAACCCATTAAGCAAATATCCAACCTCATTCTGCAAAAAAGAAAATTAAACAAAAAAAGCACAAAACCTCAACGAGACAACAGAAATATCTGCTCCTCTGGTAAAGATGACTGCATTTCAGAGATACAAGTTTGGTTCAACATATACAGATGTAAACGTGGCACATATATAGACTCATGGATACAACTAGAGGACCATCCAAATATGTGCAGAAAGTGCACATAATAATTTCAGCATTCATTCAGAGTGAAAATAAAAAAAAACAGACACAAAAGAAAGATCACATCTTGACTAAATCAGGTTTTCTTTTGATTAATTAATATTTTACAGCCCAGTCACTTTAGAAATGATTTCTGTGACAAAGCATTTGACAACATTATCCTACATGAAGAGAAACTCAAGAATTTCCATTAAAATCCTAAGTTAGGTCAGTTGTATATTGAGGTACATATATTAATCAAAACTTTTGGGAGACAGAGACAGTCAAAACCCTGTCTTTTTATGGCAAGTCTGGCCTACATAGCAAGTCCAAGCCAGCTAAAAATGCATATGGAGACCACACCTCAAAATACACGGGCAAAAAGTAGACAAGTATATACATCTTCTCTACTCTCATTAAAAAATAGTCCTTAATATTTTAGTAAGTATAAAAGGAAATTGCAACCATGAAAAACAAAAGAAGAGAAGGAATATGTCCATTGGTGGCATACATGTTTAACCCCAGCATTCAGGAGCTGAATATGCAGAAGAGGCATAGCCTTGTGGGATCTAGGTCAGCCTAGTCTATAGAAGGAGTGAGGTCTAAGACCACTACACTGTGAAAACAAAGGAATGTTTGTCCCTAACCATATTGTTGAGAATATGAATGAGCCTGTGCATCCTGTGCACACTGCAGTCTCAACACTGAACTCAGCACTAAACAGAGCATGCAATGTGAGGCTGCAGTATTAGCAGCTTTCTGAAGCAGCAGAAAGAGCCCTATCACCAGGTTTTTAATGATATGAAGATATTTGATTTTAAACTTTAAGAAATCATTCAATTAATTTCAAGTTATTTAACTTTTATCCATGTTCTGCAGTGTCTGCAGCCTGTGTCAGGCACTTTATTCTCAGGAAACACTCCACCTTCCAGCTCAGTGCACATCAACTCAGCAATTCATCGCTAAAAATGCACCAGGCTCTACCTATTCTTCTATTTTTTTATACTATGTCATGCTTTGCAGGATGATTTTAGTGAAGTTCATGTGTGCTATCTCAGATTTGATTTCTCCATTCGTCCCAGCTTGCTATGCTATTGCTGTGGTTAAACAGACCATAAGCAACCTGAGAAGGGGAGGCTGGTTTGACTCATGGGTTAGAGTTGAGGGAAGACAAGGCAGGAATCTGAAGACTGCAACTAAAGTACAGATCCTGAAGGAGCACTGCTTCCTGGCTTCTTCCACTTGAATTCTCACACAGCCTGCCTAGGGGACAGAACTGCCCACAGTGGACTGAGCATCCTCCATCAAATACCAATGAGTAAAATGCTTTGCAGTTATGGTTACAGGTTAACAAAATGGAATGAAGTTTTTGGTTAAGGTTCCCTCTATATTTTAAATAAACTTTGTGTCAAGTTGCAAAAATTAATTAGAAAAAAATTATTTTTTTAAGTTTTTTTTAATTTATTTATTATGTATACAATATTCTGTCTGTGTGTATGCCTGCAGGCCAGAAGAGGGCACCAGACCCCATTACAGATGGTTGTGAGCCACCATATGGTTGCTGGGAATTGAACTCAGGACCTTTGGAAGAGCAGGCAATGCTCTTAACCTCTGAGCCATCTCTCCAGCCCCAGAAAAAAATTCTTTGCATGCTCTGTCATGTTTATTTGTCCAGAGTGAACAACTCATTCTTCTTCCTAAATTTCCAGCAATGTGACACTATCAATTTTATATTAAATTGTTTCTACACTTTCACATAAATTGGCATTCTATAATATGCTAAGTGAAATATGGTCACTCTTTGGTATATATAATATAAAATTATTGATATTTTATCAAGGTAATTTATAGTAGTTATATAATGAATAGGCAGATCTCCTAATAACATCATTTGTCTGATTTTCCTCAGATGCCGCCCTCTGTGTGCAGTGCTGATTGTGGTCCTGGATTCAGAAAGTTCAGGAAGGAGGGAATGGCAGCCTGCTGTTTTGATTGCAGTCCTTGCCCAGAAAATGAAATTTCTAATGAGACAAGTGAGTATTTACTGCCAAGATAAACTCTTCACATTGATCATCCTCTCTAACATACACACGGATGATCAAAGGGTCTAAAATCTGCTACATAGATAGAATATACCCCTTTCCTAAGTTAGATTTATTGGAATGTGATCAATATCAATGCCCCTTTAAGTCACACTGTTTGTTATGACATACATCTTTGACTCACTGAAAATTCATGGCATATGTCAGTTTCTCAAAGAAACAGTTTTGATATGCAAACTGCAGTGTGAGAGAAATCTGAACAAGGTCCTTCCTAGTGATTGTATAATCTAATTGCATGTGTGTATGTGTCCCTACAGACATATAGGCACCATGTACGTAACTGCATGTGTGTATGTGTCCCTACAGACATTTATAGGCACCATGTACATTGAAGAAGCAATGGGGATTGGAAGAGGACATCAGATCCACTAAGCTCTGGTGTGGGAAGTCCTTCTCACAGCCTCTCACTATAGAACTCTGTTATGTGGGTGTTAGGAACCAATTGCAAGTTCTCTGTATGGTTAATGAAAAAAGGAATAATTACTTGTACAGTTAAATCAGACACAGTTAAATATGAGACAGAAGACTTTATATAATATCCAGAGACCCTCTTTTCAAAGGATCAATGTGATTTGAACTCTATGGAATATTGATAAGTACTAACACATGATATAGAACATATCTGGAGTCCTACATTCAATATTTTTATGTATAGCACCCACTTAATAATGTCACAAATATCATATTAAAACAGTTTGATATGAAAGTACCTTAGTCACAATTATCTGAATGGTGTTGTTACGTACAAGCTCTTATTAGTCAAATGATATTTGTTTAGTGTTGGGTATATACAGATGACATTTGTTTTTCTCTATGGTTCTCACCCCATGTAATAAAATAAAAGTCTTTAAAGCATATTTATGGCCAATAATATGGCAAAGTAATTAATTCCCTTGCTACTACAGCTAATTATGAGTTCAACCCCAGGACTCATGTAATAAATAGAGGTAATGAACTTCTAGAAACTGTCTTCTGACTGTTGGGGGAGACTGCATGTTCATCCCAACTGCCCAGACTTGAAATAATTATATAGAAACTGTATTCATTCAATCACTATTTGGCCCATTATGTTTAGCTTCTAATTGAGTGACTCTTACATAATAATTTAACCTATTTCTATTTATATGTAGAATATAAATACTATTGTTATAAATATAAAGCCATATTTATATGGCCGTGGCTTACTGGGTAAAGTTTTCAACCATCTGTCCCTAGCAGCAGCTCCATTGCTTCTCTCTCGTTCTACTTCCTTTCTCCCAGCATTCTGCCTCGCTTTACCTGACTACGTCTATTCCCTGCGCAGGCCCAAAGCAGTCCTTCATTCATTATCCAATCAAAGCAACACATAAACAGAAGGACCTCCCAAACCATCTGGCCTCTATGCACTCAGACATACAAGATACACCAAAGGAATAAACAGCATCTAATGAATTGGCTTTTTTTTTTTTTTGGTTTTTCGAGACAGGGTTTCTCTGTGGTTTTGGAGCCTGTCCTGGAACTAGCTCTTGTAGACCAGGCTGGTCTCGAACTCACAGAGATCCGCCTGCCTCTGCCTCCTGAGTGCTGGGATTCAAGGCGTGCGCCACCACCGCCCGGCATGAATTGGCTTTAAATGAAAAAATTCATAAGAGTAAATGGCATTTACTGTGCTATCACTCTTACTTGAGTATTCTTCTGTTCTTGTCCTCATGGTGCTAGATCTGTATCTATTTCCCCCTTGAGTACGCTCTGGGTCTGTATCTCACAGAAAAGGAAGAAGGAAGGAGCTTGTCTGTTCACAAATTGATGGCATCAAGATGTAGGGCTTTTTTATGCTAAATATGTAGAGAGGATTCTACCCTCCGTGATAGAGTTACTGCTCCTCTTCGACATTTGTTTTCATTGTTATTTATTTGCTAGCTTGTTTTAAGTAAGCTCATAGGATGGTGGGTGTTTTTTCATTTATTTATTTCATACACCAACCATAGTTTCTCCTTCCTCCTCTTTTTTCAATCCCTTCTTTTCCCCCACATCCACTCCTGTCTCCATTCAGAAATGATGAGGCCTTCCATGGAAGCCAACAAAGCCTGGCATGCCAAGTTAAGGCAGAAGCTAGACCTTTCCTTTTTTATTGGACAATCCATCCCACTACAGGGAATATGTTCCAAAAGTCCAGTTCATGTGCCATGAATAGATCCTGGCTCCGCTGCTAGGAATCCCATAAACAGACCAGCCTACACAACAGTTAGACACATGCAGAGTGCCTAGGAGAGTCCTATGCTAGCTCCCTAGGTGTTGGTACAGATTCCATGAACTCCCTTGAGCTCAGGTCAGTTATTTCTGTGGGTTTCCCTGTCATGATCTTCATCCTCCCCTGTTGACTGAGGTTTCTGTCCTGCCAAGTTCCCTCAGTCATTAATTCCCAAAGAAATACACAGAGGTCTACATTAGTTATTAACCTATTGTCTCAGTATCTAATGCTCTTCTTATTAACTAATTCTTATAACTTATATTAACCCATTATTCTTGTCTATGTTAGCCATGTTTCTCAGTGCCTTTTTCGGCCAGACAGTCACATCTTGCTTGCTCTGCACCATGTTACGACTGCAGACTGAGAATTCCTTCTTCCCTGAATTCTTGTTGCCGTGCCTCTACTTTCTGCACCCCACCTACACTTCCTGCCTGGCTACTGGCCAATCAGTGTTTATTTAAAATAAAATGGACAGGGTACAGACCATTGTCCCACAACGCTTCCCTTGCTCATATAATCCCTCCTCCCTATCTTCCCTGGTTTCTGTACACTGCCATTTTGACTCACTGACAGTCTCCTGCCACCAACCAACCCAGCTTGGTATGGGGTTCTTGTGGGACATGGCTGCTGGAAGACCAGGTGGGATATGATTTGGTGGTGACAAACAGAAACAAACACAGAGGCAGTTTGAATCTGAGTGTTTTTTATTGTATATATTTCAGTTAGTAAGTCTTGAATAGTTTCTTACATATTTTTGATTGTTTTTTCTTGGTTTTCTTAAGGGATTTGCTAATGTCTTCCTTTTTTTTTTTTTTTGGTTTTTCGAGACAGGGTTTCTCTGTGGTTTTGGAGCCTGTCCTGGAACTAGCTCTTGTAGACCAGGCTGGTCTCGAACTCACAGAGATCCGCCTGCCTCTGCCTCCCGAGTGCTGGGATTAAAGGCGTGCGCCACCACCGCCTGGCTTGTCTTCCAAATTTTTTTCTGTCTTTTCCTCCATTTTGTGAGGTAATGTCTCATTTCTGCTTTAAGAGTCTCAAACATTCCAATGAAGTTATTTTTTAGGTCCTTTTCTTCTGCTTCATCTGTCTTGCTGTTGAAGGGTCTCTAGATTTTACTGGTGTATTGTGCTTTATGGTGTTGCATGTACTCTCACCTTGTCTACTCATCTTTTATTCTAAATAGTATGGTTTGGGCTGTCTGTGACTCTGGTCATTAATCTAGGTGCCAGTGGATCCAAGGCTCAGATGGTTGTTCCTTGTGGGACATTCATTACCATGGGTCTAGTTACCCCATTGGTCACTCCGTGTTCCTGGAGGTCACTCAGCGCTTCTGGGGTTATCCCCTCTCCCATGGATTTTGCTGTCTCAGGCTTGTTCTGGCTTAGGCTGACAACTCAGACCTGTTTCTGTAAATGTTCCTGGTCTGGATCTGCTTCTGCAAAGGACCCTGGCTCAGGGTTTGTCCTGCAAAGGTCTCTGGTTTCTGTCTACCCCTCCAGAGATTCCAGACTTGGGTGTGCCTGGACCCTCAGAGGACCTGTCTCAGGCCTACTCCCTCAGAGATCCCAGACTCACACACAGACCTGCAGGGGTTCTGGGTCATGTCTACTCCCTGGAAGGTCCCAGATTCATGCCCGATTCTGCAGTGGTCTCTGGCTCTGCCCCACTTGGTCAGTGGTTGCTCCCCTGTACCTGCTCCTGTGGAGTTTGCTGTCTCAGCTCTGCTCAAACCCAGGTTGCTGGCTCAGTTCTGCCTCTGCAAATGTCCCTGGTCTAGATCAACTCTTCTACCAAGGCTGGGACACCATAAACTAAGATGAGCTTACTTAATTCTATTCCTGAAAATTTTTATACATGTCTCTCTTTTGCTAGTTCCACTCCCTGTATGCAGCTTTCCATGGCATGTATGTATCTCACAGCTTGGGAATCTCAACATCCTATCATCTCAAAATACAAATGTGACTTCATCTTCACAGATTCACTCAATGAACTCTCACAAGATCTTCACTGAGTTTCTGACTCTGGAAAGTTATGCATTGAAAACAGTAACTGTTTTTTCTGTGTAACATGTTGTGTTTTCCCAGCTTGCCAAAGCTCTCAGTTCATCATCTCCCTGCAGTAGAATCGTCACCACAACACTAGGTTTTCCAAATTCTTTCTGTAGCCACTCACTGCTATGAACTTCCCTCTTAGTTTATACTTTCCTAGTTTCCCATTAGTTTTGGTATGTTGTGGATTCATTTTCATTGGATGCTAGGATGTCTTTAATTTCTTTCTATATTTTTTTTAAATATTTATTTATTTATTATATATAGAATATTCTATCTGGCATGTAAGCCTGCAGGCCAGAAGAGGGCACCAGACCTCATTACAGATGGTTGTGAGCCACCATGTGGTTACTGGGAATTGAACTCAGGACCTTTGGAAGAGCAGGCAATGCTCTTAACCACTGAGCCATCTCTCCAGCCCCTTCTTTCTATATTTTTTTACTTGACCCAGTGATGGTTCAGTTGAGAGCATTTCCATGAGTTTGTACAATTTTTTTGGCTTGTATTGCTTGCTGCTGAACTCTAACTTTAACCCATACTTGTTCCATATAATACAAGGAGTTATTCAAATTTCTTTGTATCTGTTGAGATTCTATTCATGACCAAGTGTGTGTCAATTTTAGATAAGTTTCCATGAGATGCTGAAAAAAAAAGTACGTTCTTTTGTGTTTTGGTAAAAATATTTCACAGTAGTCTCATAAGACCCTTTGAGTCTGATGTGTGATTTAAGCTTTAGAAACGTTTCTTTTAAAATGTTGGCACTCTTGTATTTAGGGAATAGTTGTTCAGAATTAAGACTTCATCTTGATGGATTTTCCTGTGATGAATATAAACTGTTCTTCTTCTCCATCTCTTGTCAGTAATTTTACTTTGAAGGTTTTTTTTTTTAGATATTAGGATAGTTTTACCACCTTGCTTCTTAGATTCATTTGATTGGAAATTTTGTTCCCAACCTTTTACTCTGAGGTAATGTCTGTCTTTGAGGTTGAGGTGTGTTTCCTGTAACCCACAGAAGGATAGATTCTGGTTTCAAATCCATTCTGTTAGCCTATCTCTTTTTATTGGGAAATTGAGTTCATTGATACTATGAAGGGTTAATGATCAGAAATTATTAATTCTTGGTGGTTTTTCGGCCTTGGTGGTGTTAGTGTTTGAATTTCTCTTCTTTTGAGTTTTGCTGTTTTGAGTTATTTATTATCTGTGTTTTCATGGATTTAGCAAGCTTCCATGGGTTGGAATTTTTATTATAGCATTTCTGTATTGCTGGGTTTGTGGATGGGTATTGTTTAAATCTCATTTTGTCTTGAAATACATTGCTTTTTTGTCTATGGTGATTGAGTGTTTTTCTGGGCATAGTATTCTGCACTAGCATCTGTGGTCCTTTATTGTCTGTAAAACATCAGTCCAGGACTTTCTAGCTTGTAGGGTCTCCTTTGAGAAGTCAGGTGTTATTCTGACAGATCTGCCTTTATATGTTTTTTGGCCTTTTTCATCTGTAGCTCTTAAAATTCTTTCTTCATGGTTGTAGGATAAAGAGGCAGCTTTATCTCCATAACCACATTTTTCTTTTTTTAAATAAACATATTTAAGTCAGAAAAAAAATTCTTTCTTCATTCTGTTTGCTTAGTGTCTGATTATTATGGGGTGAGGGGACCGTTTTTTGGTCTAGCCAATTTGGTATTATGTAAGCTTCTAGTACCTTCATACACATGCCCTTCTTTAGGTTGGGATTTTTTTTAATTTTGTTAAATATATTTTCTGTGTCTCTGAACTGAGATTCTTCTCCTTCTATCCTGATTATGCTTAGGGTTGGTCTTTTCATTGTGCCACAGATTTCCTGGATATACTATGATTGGAATTGATTGGATTTAACATTTCCTTTGACTTATGAATCTATTTCCTCCATTGTATCTTTAACATCTGTGATTGTCTCTTCCATCTCTTGTATTCTGTCCATAATGCTTGAATCAGTAGTTCCTGTTCACTTAGCCATATTTTTCATTTCCTGAATTCCATCAGTTTATGTTTTGTATATAGTTCTATTTCAATTTTCAAGTCTTGAATTGTTTCCTTTACCTATTTGACTGTTTGTTCTTGGCTTTATTTGTTTTTTAAGGGATTTATTGATTTCTCCCAATACTTTCTTTATCCTTTTTTGATTTCTTAAGGGAAATTTTTTATTTCCCCTTTAAGAGCCACTACCATTTTCCTAAAGTTATTTTGAAGACTGTTTTCTTGTGTTTCAGCTGTATTGGAATGCTCAGGTCTTACTGTTGAAGGAAATGCTGAGATCAATAGCATTTACATAATGCTCGTTCACTTGTTGAATGTATTCTTGTGTTGGCATTTACTCATCTGTTTTTCTAACAGGTGTGGGTCATGGCAGTGCCTAAGTAGTCTGTTTTCCATCTAGTATGGCTCCTGTCTATGCATGATCTTCAACTGCTGAGTTTGCACTTGTACCTATGCAGTCTTCTAAGGTTACATGGGATTACTGGCCAAGGAGAGAATATTCAGGTGCCTGCTTGCTGCCTGTGGCTGGGCCAGGACTGAAGAGGAATGGACTTCTTTCTTCCTAGAATTCTCCTGTTCTCATTGACCTTCCTTTACTTCCTGTCTGGTTGTCCCACCTATAATTCCTGCCTGGCTACTGGCCAAACAACATTTATTTAAAATATAATTGACAGAATACAAACCATTGTTTCACATCAAGGGTGGGGATGCAGCCTGGAGGCAGATCTCTCAACTGCTTGCCACTCATGGGAACTGCCATGTTGCTGCTTGTTATGAAACATACTGAGGAATAGAGCATCCTTACTATCAGATGACGACACAGCTAAGGGCAAACTTATTTAATTTATTTCATTTTGTTTGCATTTTCCAACATCAAAATTATATTTATATAACCTTCCTTTCTCATTTCCCCCTCCTACTTACACCATATAAACCCAACTGACCTCATATTCACCATCTCTTTTGATACTTTACATGTAAGCACAGACAAATTAGTGATTCTGAAAGGACTGTAGCCATCTACAGTATATGTATATCTCTAACAAACCCTGTCCTTCTCTCACATTCCATTTGCCTTTCTATAAACCATTAGATTACTATGGTTGCTTGAATAAAATTTGCCCCCATGACATCATGGGGAGTGATCCTATTAGGTTATTTGGTCTCTTTGGGGAAGATATGGTATTATTGGATGAAGTGTTACACTGTGGAGGCAGAATATGAGGTTTCATATATGCTTAAGGAACACACAGTGAGTCTGTTTACTTCTGTTACCAATGGATAAAAACAGAATTCAAAGCCCCTTCTATAACTCCAGGTCCATCTGCATACAACCATATCCCAACATGATGATAATAAACTGAACTTTTGACTATAGGACACCCAATTAAATGTTTTTCTTTAAAAGAGTTGTCGTGGTCATCATTTCTCTTCAAAGCAATATAAAACCTAAGACAATTACATTCTCAAAGCTAGTCACCAAGATCTATTGCCTTAATCATCCACTTCCTCCACCTGAGATTGACTATCATTGTCCAGATATCAAAATGTGAGGTCAAGCTAACAAAAATCCTTCATGACTGTCCTAATTAACATGATAATCCAATTTAACACTTTATCCTAAAATGGGGTAACCCTTTTACCTTTATAAATTACCTGTTTCTACTCTAATCAGAGAAAGATTTGTCTTCTTGGTCCAAATATCCACTCCTTCTCTCCTTTGTTCTGTTCCCTTCTCCCTCCTTCTCTATCTCCTGTCTTTCTACTAAAAACATCTTTCAATATAACATGACAAATGATGACATTAACACACATTTAATAGAAAAAAGTAGTGATTGTTTGGATTCATTCCGTGAAGAGATAAGGAATGAGTATTGTGAAATGGAAGTATTGCTATGCAGCATTATCTTTCAATGTCCTCCTCAGCACAAGTGCAGATATTGCAATGCTCATTTCAATACATAATTATTAAAATGTAAAGAAAAATGTTCAAGATTCACTAATCATAGTTTTTTTCTCCATCAGATGTGGATCAGTGTGTAAAGTGTCCTGAGGACCAGTATGCCAATGCAGAACACATCCATTGCATTGACAAAACAGTGAGCTTTCTGACCTATGAAGACCCCTTGGGGATGGCTCTGACCTTAATGGCCTTGTGCTTCACTGCCTTCACATCTGTGGTTCTTGGTATCTTCATAAAGCACCATGACACTCCACTTGTGAAGGCCAATAACCGGAATCTCAGCTACACCTTGCTCGTCTCACTCATCTTTTGTTTCCTGTGTCCCTTGCTCTTTATTGGCCATCCCAGTGCAGCTAAGTGCATCTTGCAGCAAATCACATTTGGAGTAGCATTCAGTGTGGCTGTTTCTACTGTGTTGGCCAAAACAGTGACTGTGCTTCTGGCTTTCAAAGTCACAATACCCGGAAGAAAGATGAGGTTCTACCTGATTCCAAGGGCATCCGATTTCATCATTGTCATCTGTACCCTCATCCAAATTATTCTCTGTGCAATTTGGCTGAGAGTTTCTCCTCCATTTATTGAAATTGATGCCAAGAGTGAACACAGTCACATCATTATTGTGTGTAACAAGGGCTCAATGATTGCATTTCATTGTGTCTTGGGATACCATGGCTCCCTTGCATTAGGGAGCTTCATTGTGGCTTTCTTGGCCAGGAATCTCCCTGACACATTCAATGAAGCCAAGTTGCTGACATTCAGCATGCTGGTGTTCTGTAGTGTCTGGGTCACCTTTCTTCCTGTCTACCATAGCACCAAGGGCAAGGTCATGGTGGTTGTGGAGGTCTTCACCATCTTGGCCTCTGGTGCAGGCTTGCTGGGGTGTATCTTTATCCCCAAGTGCTATATAATTTTGTTTAGACCAGAAAGAAATTCTCTTAAAAAGTTAAAGGAGAAAGCGTCTTCCTGAACAACAATTTCCTAAATTGAAACTGCCAGCTGTAGTTTTGATATGAAACTACTTGTTATGATACAATAAAAGTTGTATGCATTAGCTAGTGACTCGAACTGTTTCTTCTAATGAAGATGTCAAGAATTGACACACATACTACTTTTCTGAACGTAATCTCTTGTAATCTTCTGTTCATCCACTTAATTTACAAGACCTGCCTATTGGACATTGCTGCATTGCAGAAGACTTTTTCTTTCTTTAATATACAATCAGATTTAAAATAAACTAAAAGTCTATCTATTGATGTCTGAGTGAATATGTGTCTTTAACTGCCAGTGAGCATTGAGACTAAAGACTCACATGATCCATCCCTATACTTTCTCCTAAATTCACTATATCTCTATTTCCCTTCAAGAAAGTACAGGACTCCAAGAAACAACCACTCTACATGAAAAAAAAATGTACAGTGAGACAAGGAAAAAAGAACATCTTGTTAAGTGTTTCTGAGCAAATTGAGTTTCCCTTTTGAGAATTCTCTGTTTAGTTCAGGACCCATTTAATATTGTAGTCTTTGTTTTGATTTATAGTATCCTGAGTTCTCCATATATTTTGGATATTAGACGTCTGTCAGATGTGGAGTTGGTAAAAATATTTTCTCATTGTTGTAGGGAGAGGGATGCGTTAGGCTTTCAGGCAGCACCGAGAAATCCGTGTAGTAGCTGCAGAAGGTCTCTGAGCGAGCCTGCATGCTGCCTGGGCCGGTTCTTGTGGCACACGCTGGTAGGATTTGCTGAAGGAGCAGGAGGACTTATGGCTAGTACAACAAATGTCTTGTTCACAGTTTTATCATTTCATTTGTGTGACATGTTAATATTGCTAACGCCTCTTATGTAGTGAAACAGCTCAATGGTTCCTTGCATAGCCCTTGAGATGTTACAATTAGCAGATCAGATTGTTGATACCTGTGTGCCCTGTTTTAGCCAAAGGGTTGGTAAAATACCATAGCCCAAATCGGAGGCTGGGTCCAGTGGTGATTGGGGACCTGTTTTCTTCTATCTCCCTTTGCCTTGGAGCTCATTATCTTTCTCCCTTCTGTCCATCTTCCTTTCACTGCTCCCTTATCTCGGGCTGGCTGTTGACTGCCAGGCTCCTTGCTATGGGCATGTCCTATGCTCTCTCCACCTTCTTCTCTCGTTCTTCCTGTCTTTGCCTTTTCAGCTGAGCCTTCTTTTATTTATTCTGTCTGCCCACCAGCCTTACCTATCTTTTCTCTACCTAGCTACTGGCTGTTTAGTTCTTTATTGGACCAATCAGATGCTGCAGACAGGCAATGTGAAACAAATGCAGCACATCTTTTTATCGTTAAACAAACACAGCACAAACAAAAGTAACACATCTTACATAGCTGCAGCAATATTCTGCAGAATAACCAAATGTAACACCGCTTTGTGTAGTTAAAATAATATTCAACAACATCTATTTATTAAATTTAGTATTGTTTCTATGGTAATTTATATTGCCTGGCAAATGCAAACCAGAAAACTTATAACATATATTCTCCAAGTAGAAGAAACAGTCTTCATCTCTCTTGAGGGCTTCATTCATAAAAGAGACAGTGACCTCAGGGGGCACTGGTCCACGTGATCTGATTTTCAAAACACTCAGCAGAGCTGTGATTAATGAATTCAACTTCTGTGCATTCACCAATCTAAGTCATTTTATCAGAGCATCTAGAATGTACTGTGAAATCTGTTTTTTTCTTGCTGGGCTCTGGGGAGCTTCAGTGTGCATTTCCTACCTAGGAATCAATCTGACAGATTCTAAAAGCAAAATTCTTCACATTCAGCATACTGGAGTTCTGCAGGGTCTGGGTCACTTTTCTCCCTGCATACAATAGAACCGAGGACGATGTCATGGTGACTGTGGTTTTGTCTCCGTCTTGACTTCTATCGCAGGGTTATTGGGATGCATCTTTTTTCCCAAGTGCATTCCAATTTTATTAAGACCAGAGAGAATCTCTCTTTAAAATATCAGGGAAAATTCTTCCTAAACTCATATTTCATGAACTCTGTTAGATCCATAGTTGGTTCATAACCACCAAATATTGGATTCTATTGCAAGACCTATTTCTTTCAGAACAGCTCTCACGGTTTCCTCTCATGACTATTAATGATGTCTACAATATCTCCCCTAATTTGCCTCTCTGCCATTCCTCTCACAAGACCTAGCCAGTAGGTAATACTGCGGTGTGGAAGTAACCTTTCTGCTCTAAAATACAAAGTGCTCAAAATAAAGTCTTAGTTATTATTTTACTATCTGGGTGAAAGAATGGTTTTATGGCAGTAGAGAAGTGAGAGGAAAATACAGGATATTTGTGAGAGAGTGAACTCAGGTCTGCAGATGAAGATAAAACAACAGTCTACCTTGCAGAGGATGTTAAGAGGATCTTCATGCATGCTACGAGTTATAAGAGTTGAACTTAGAAGAGAGAGGAATGATTTGATATACAGGTGAAAAGAATATTATAGGAGCTAGATTGTTGTTTCAGCACTTAATACGTGTGCTCTTCTTGCAGAAGACCTTATTCAATAAGCATCTACAACAAAATGCTCTTTTTATTGATTTTATTTATTGATCTCTACATTTTACTCTGCTCACCGTCCTTCTTTTCCCCTCCCATTTAACCATGTCCCATGTTCCCCATGCTCCCAATTTACTCAGGAGATCTTGTCTTTTTCTACTCCCCATGTCGATTAGATCCATGTATGTCTCTCTTAGGGTTCTCATTGTTGTCCATGTTCTCTGGGATTGTGATTTGTAGGCTGGTTTTCTTTATTTTTAAAAACCACTTATGACGGACTGAAATCTCAAGGTCCAAATCAGGAGCAGAAGGAGAGAGAGCACGAGCAAGGAACTCAGGACCACGAGGGGTGCACCCACACACTGAGACAATGGGGATGTTCTATTGGGAACTCACCAAGGCCAGCTGGCCCGGGTCTGAAAAAGGGTGGGATAAAACTGGACTCGCTGAACATAGCAGACAATGAGGACTACTGAGAACTCAAGAACAATGGCAATGGGTTTTTGATCCTACTGCACGTACTGGCTTTGTGGGAGCCTAGGCAGTTTGGATGCTCACCTTACTAGACCTGGATGGTGGTGGGTGGTCCTTGGACTTCCCACAGGGCAGGGAACCCTGATTGCTCTTTGGGCTGACGAGGGAGGGGGACTTGATCGGGGGAGGGGGAAGGAAATGGGAGGCGGTGGTGGGGAGGAGGCAGAAATATTTAATAAAGAAAAAAATACCACTTATGAGTGAGTACATGTGATAACTGTCTTTCTGGGTCTGGGTTACCTCACTCAATATGATGTTTTCTAACTCCATCCATTTGAGTGCAAATTTCAAAATAAAATTATTTTTTTCTGCTCTGTAGTACTCCATTGTGTAAATATAGCATATTTTCCTTATGCATTTTTTAGTCGAGGGATATTTAGGTTATTTCCACATTCTGGCTATGACAAACAATGCTCCTATGAACATAGCTGAGCACATGTCCTTGTGGCACGATTGAGTATCCTTTGGATATATACTCAAACTATTAGAAAGATTCTGCACTGTGATTCTGAGTTTCATTGTGATCTTAAGGTATGGGAATTTCCACAATCTACAGGGGGACATGAGGTGTGAGAAGAGATGACTGAGGCTCTGTTCATGCATATGACATAAGACCCTACAACACTAAGTGTACTATATAGACACAGTTGAGGAATTGGTAAGGGAAGAACAGCTCATTAACTTGCTCTCTTGCAGTATTATGAATTTTAGGTGATGCTGTCCATGGAAATTCTGCATTTGTGAGATCTCCATTGATGGAAAACAGGGTCTTAATACAACCGCTGAATAGTAGAAACTACCACAGACCTTTATTTTTGCAATATAAATATCTCTGACCCCACATTGTAAGTGTTATATTTCTTCTCTAAAAATATTGTATTTCCAATTCTTGCATAAGGGTGTCCTCTAATATGCATGCAGTAACTACAGAGACCAGAATAGAGCTTAGAAAAATTGGCTTTATAATTTTTGTTGGCTGCCATTTGGGTGCTGGGAAGTGAGCACTGACCCTCTGGGAGAACAGGCTGCCCTCTTAAATGCTGCAGGACTGTTGTCCCTTACGGCTGAGGTTTTATCTGAAGTCAGGCTAATTAAAGTTAGTTGTAGTAAAAGATGTGACCCTGCCCTCTAGTTAGGCTGACACCTTTCCATTAATATTCTCTTCCTACATGTTCCCACAGTGTTAGGAAGCCATATATCATGTCGTGTAGCATCAAAGTTTTCGAATTTCTAGTTGGTTTCCCAGTTTTTTTAAACTGTGAACTTGAAGACAGAGAGAGATAGCTTAGTGTTAAGAAGAGGGACTGGTCTCATAGAAGACCTAGGTATGATTTCAAGCACTTATATCATGGCTCACAACTTAGCAAAGCTCAAGTTTTAGGAGATTACAACGGTATAGGCACAAAGGTTGCATATGGTGCACACATGTATATGCTAGCAACACTGTCATATAAGTATAAATAAATAGAGTGTAAGGCATGTCTGGGCATTTCAATAGTTATTTGAAAGGATTAATAACTATCAACAAAACTCCAGAGTGTGAAGTCTCAAGAAACCTAGATGTGTTTTTATTCTGTCAGTTGACTATTTTATTCAACTTTTTTTTCAGACAATGTATGAGGTGAAAAGACAAATATAAAACAGTTGATGATTGTGAGAAAGACATCAATACACAGTTCCCGGCACAGCCTAGAACATTGGAAATATTTAAGGTAACATCTAAACGAAAGTTTTAATATGCTCCCATAAAAAGCATGTCCTGTCATGTCCCTACCTATATATCCAAAACTCATCCCAACAACGTCAGTTCATCACAAAGTCAGTGATTATGGACATGATACATGTGGATTGCTAGTTTTCAACAGGATCTAGAGAAAAGCAACAAAACTGAATTCCTCATTTCAGTTACTAAAGAATATCTATTACCCTCCACACAGGAGAATTTTCCTGTATTTGTCTCAAACTCTATGTAGTCCATATCATCTAAGGAGAATCCAATGCCCACATTCGTCGGTACAATTTCCCACTGAAAATACATGTTCTCAAAAGAAGCTAAAAGGCGAAACCACAGGCCATTCTCACTAGGAACCCAGGTAGGTGAGCGAAGATCTGCACCTTCCCCTTTTCCCACAGACACATAACCTTAGGCTCACATTGAGCTTCGCTCAGGAACTGTACAGGGTCTCTTTTGTACTGCATAAAAACTCTGTGCAAGGGAGACTTGAGGCAGCATTCTTGCTGATAGGCTTGGCAAACCAAGTTGGGAGGAGGCAAACCTCTCCCATCAGTAGAGTGCCTTGCCAATGGTCAGTCCTTGAGAACACAGATGTGCACTGTAGTTCAAAGGCTCTGATTAGGTTGTGGTTTGTCTTCTGATGAGGTGTTTTTACATAGTATATTATAACAAGAGTTTTTCCCATAACACCGAGCTTTTTGTTTAGATTAGCTAGGGCATGGAGCTCTTGAAATTATTTGCAACCAAGTTTCTAGTCTATGAAACTATTTTCATGTATTATGGAAACCTAGTATGAATCGTGATTTGAGTATTATAAAAAGAGCACTGGCTTTGCAATAAAGTATGCAGCTGTATCTCCTACTCTGCATCCCCTGTGTCCTGATTTCTGCGGCACTACCCAGGGTCATCCATAACCGATGAAGTTGAGGAAGGGTTTCCAAAAGGGAACATCTTCTTCAGCCTTCTCTAGCCCTTGTGCCACCTCCCAAGGGTCCCCAGGAATCTTCCCCTCCTAGCCACTCTACTTAGCTTTATCACAGTCCCAAAAGCCCAGAAGACATGCCCTGCTACCGAAAATACTACTGCTGCCAGGAAAGAAGGTAGACTATGTGTAGATCATTAACTCAGCACTATACCTCCTTATGGAAATACTCAGTTTTATCCGCTGTCTTATACCAGACCTCCTCTGGTGTCTTCTCTTTACCTTGTATCCTCATTTCAAGAAGACTAAATGAACATATCCTGTTTGAACACTCTTCTCCCTTTCCTTGGAAACACTTCAGACTCCTAGCCTATCCCCATTCCTCAGTGCCATGTCTAACGCCCTCACTATTCACACCAATCAGGTCAACAGAAAATTTCCTACCAGATACCACACACCCATCACTCTCCTAAAAGCCAGAGAAGAAACAGAAACCAAGAAACAAAACAGCCACTAATCAAAGGGGAAAAAAAACAGATATCAGAACCTAAAAGTGCAATCTTCCTAATCCTAGATATCTAGACATCACCATAGAACACAGTGACAACCAGCCAGGGCCATATGTCTCCACTAGTGCCCTGTAACACTACCACTGCAGCCTTTAAATATTCCAACATAGCAGAAGCCCAATAACAAGACCTTAATATAGCCTGTATGAATATGATGGGGTTTATTTTAGCTTATGTCAGAAATTGATTTTTTTTCAATTTTGTTTAAATAATATTCTCTCATTTATTTTACATTTATTTTTCCCCTCCTCTCTTCTGGTCTCCTCCTTCTGCCTATCTACCCCACTCCCCACCTGTTTCTTTCTCCTCCATCTCCATTCAGAAGGAGGCAAGCCTCTCATGGACTTGTACTAAACAAGTTTAGGCATGACTAAACTCTTCTCCATAAGTCCAGGCAGGACAAGGTAATTCAGCATGTAGAACATATTTTCAAAAGTCAGCTAAGCATCAAGAATAGGTCCTGCTCTCACTTTTAGAAATTTAATAACAGACCAAGCTACACAACTGTCACACACATGCATGCAGAGGCCAAGTTCGGGACATGCAAGCTCTGTAACTCTTGGTATAGCATCCATTAGGCTCAGTGAACTCAGGTTGGCTATCTCTGTGGGTTCCCCCATCATGACTAACCTGGTTCAGCTAATCCATCTCTTCTCCCTTTCTTCTGTAGGACTCTCAAGATCAATGGAGTGCTTGTCTGTGGACCTCTGCATCTGCTTCCATCAGTTACTGGATAGAGTGTCTCTGAGAGCAATTAGGGTAGTCTCAGTCTAATTACAGTAGATAGCCAGTTCATTCACATTCTCTAGTATTGCTAGGAGTCTTATTTGGGGTCATTTTGTGGATTCTTGAAGATCATACTGGCACCAGGGTTCTCCCAAACTCCGTAATGGTTCCTTCTATGAAGATATCTCTTTTTTTACTCTCATCCTCCAGGCTGCCTCTAACTTACCTCATACACTCAGTCTAATCAAACAACTCCATCCACTTCCCATCCTTCCATCTGATAATTCCCAGCCCCCGAGTTACCCAGGAGAAAATTTCTATTTTCCATTCCCAGTGAAATTAATGCAATCCTCTTGGGTCTACCTTGTTACCTAGACTCTTTGGCACTGTGGATTGTAGGTTAGTTATCCTATACCTTCCTCCTAATAACCACCTATTACCTCACTCAGAATGATTTTTTTTCTAGTTCCATCCATTTGTCTACAAATCTAATTCAGTAAAACACAAACAAGTTGGAAGGAAATTAAAGAAACATTCCAAGACCAATAAATGTAAATGAAGTCAATAATTAGTAAAAAGGACCCAAAGTGAAAAATATCAGTAAGTTAAAACTTTAGGAACTCAAACAGGAAAAACAGAGCTAAGATTACCATCAGAATGCATAATTCTAACTCAGTTTTCACAGGTATCCAAAGAAAATTATTCAGCTTCATATTGATAAACAACAAATAACAGAATAGCTGAAATAATAATGAATGATAAATGAACTTCTGGAAGTTTCAGCATTCCTGATTTCAAGTTGTACTAAAATCCTTCACTATTAAAAAATGTCATTGGTATAAACAGAGACAAATCAATCAAATGGAATTCAATTGAAAGCCTAGATATAAATTTATACAGCTAGGGCACCTAGTTTTGACAAGTCAGAAAAGCATATTTGAAAAAAAAATATGGAATCTTCAACAAAAAGTGATGGTTCAACTGGATGTCTACATATAGAAGAAAATAAATATATCCATACTGATCATCCTGTACAAAACTCAAGTCCAAATTTATCAAACTTTTCAACATAAAAAGAGAAACACTGAGCATGGTAGAAGAGAAAGTGGGAAAGAGCCTCAAAATCATTGGACTGGTAGAAGAATTTCTGGAAAGCAAACAGCAATAGCGTACATAATAGGTCCAGCAATTCATAAATAGGACTTCATCAAACTGAAAAGCTCCTCTAAGGCAACCTAAATAACGGGAAAATATTTTTAGCAACTCAACATGTGACAGAGGGACTAATATCCAAGATATATTGAATACTCAAGAGAATATATATATCAAAAACCAAAGATTGTAATTTTGAATGGATCCCGAACTAACTGAATATTCTCAAAAGAAAAACTCAAATTTCTCAGAAACACTTAACAAAATGGGTTTTTGTCTTGTCTCACTGTATATTTTATCCCTGTAGAGTGGTTGTTTCTTGGAGTCCTGTACTTTTTTGAAGGGTAATAGAGATATAGTGAATTTGGGGAAAAGTATAGGGATGGAGGATGTGAATCTTTAGTCTCAATACTCACTGGCTGTAAAATGCACACATTCACTCAGACATCAATAGAAGGACTTGTAGTATATTTTAAATCTGAATGTATATTAGAGCAAAAAAAGTCTTCCATGATGCAGTAATATCCAATAGCTAGGTCTTATTAATTAAGTGGTTTAATGGAAAATTCCAAGAGATTATGTTCAGATAAGTAGTATGTATGTCAATTCTAGGCATCTTCATTAGAAGAAACAGTAAAAGTCACTAGCTAATACCTACATCTTCCATTGTATCATAACAGTTTTTTTTTCCCAAAACTACAGCTTTCACTTTTAATTTAGGAAATGGTAGTTCACGAAGATGTTTTCTCCTTTAACCTTTTAAGAGAATTTCTCTCTGGTCTTAACAAAATTATGTAGCACTTAGGGATAAAAATACACCCCAGCAAGCCTGCACCAGAGACCAATATGGAGAATACCTCCACAGCCACCATGACCTTGCCCTTGGTGCTATGGTATGCAGGAAGAAAGGTGACCCAGACACTGTAGAACACCAGCATGCTGAATGTCAACAACTTGGCTTCATTGAATGTGTCAATGAAAGCAAGTAGATAAATGGAAATATAATAATGGTCCTAGAATTTTATTTTTTCAGGGGAACTAGCAAACATAAGCACAGACAAACATGAAGACACCAATGGTAAGTATTAAATATTCATAAACACATACACACACAGACTCGTATGCATATATAAACACATACATAATACAGGCATATACTGTTTACACATACATACACCTGAACCCAAGAAAGGATATGAATATACAGGCACACAGAGACAGACTTATGTACTCACACACAGAGAAAGAGAAACAAAAAAAACCATACACAGGCCCACACACATGTTCACAAACTCATGGATGGATATGCCCAAGGAGACATACAGAGATATAAAGAGCCATGCAGGGAGACATTGACAGAGACAAATTTATCCTCAAATGCAAAGACAGACAGAAACACATACAGAGGAACAGAAACACAGACATACATATCTACAACACATTCACCAAAAGGCGCTCATACCCAGTAACATAAATATGCATAAGTACAAGCACAACCACAAAAACAGACAAAGAAAACACATGGACACTTGTAGACACGTGCACTGAAAAATACTCATAGGGAGAGACACACAGAAATACACCCATAGAGAAAGACATTGACACAAGACCAATTTATTCTTACTTATACAGACAGGTAGATATGCAGATAGCTAGAAACAAATATTTAACATCCAAACAGATATACCCAGATGCACAGAGAAACACACAAATATCCACCCATACACTATAAGAACCATCCACTCACACACACGTGAGTTTTCCAGAGGTCAGAGTTGGGGCAGAATCAGTTTAGAACACCTGTGCAAACCATCCCCTACACTGATCACCACATATTTGACAATTAAGGAACAAAAGCTCATCTTTTTATCATGGAGAGAATTAATGAAGAAAACTCCTATGTTTCCAGTATTACAACAGGGGTGAAGATAGTCAGGTGCTCTATAACAGAATCACGGGTTTTCATTGAGAAATTGTGTCTCCCACCCCACAATGTTTGCAACTGAGATTTTTCCAAACCTCTAAATTTACTTCCTCAAGAGGAAAAATGTTCAAAAATCTTTCCAAATGGGGAAATATATCCTAACCCACTAGAATGGGACAGCTGAGACTCTAATAAAGACTGATATAGAAAACAAGGAGTATCAAAAAATAGAAATATCACCTTCAGGCAGTTAGGCAAGTGTACTTCCTGATTGCCCATTGGCTGAAGAAGTGCCTCATGGTAGACATGGGCCATAGTATACACAGCATTGTATATGTCATAGCTGTCATCACTAAAAGCCATATCGAATGTCTGTGCAATCAGCCATTCCAATGAGCTGTTGGATGAGCAGTTCCTCAGTGTCTTACACATAGAAGCCGAGACTCCACAGTTAAAGTTCATCCACTCTGGCCCTGCCAGGTATTCATCTGAGTATTTGAGAGGGTTCACTGTCTGGATAAAAAAAAATTTGTATTTTGTTTTTTGTTTTTTCGAGACAGGGTTTCTCTGTGGTTTTGGAGCCTGTCCTGGAACTAGCTCTTGTAGGCCAGGCTGGTCTCGAACTCACAGAGATCCGCCTGCCTCTGCCTCCCAAGTGCTGGGATTAAAGGCGTGTGCCACCACCGCCCGGCTGGATAAAATTTTTAAAACCAGAAATCTCAGCATGGTGGTGTGCAAATGCTAGAGTCCCATGGAACAATTCAGGCAAGAAGTCACTCTTACTTGTACTGACATCGAACTGTGAGGTGGTGACCCAAATTCTCTGTATACCTCGAGATGTCCACATTCTAAAGCTGACAGATAGAGTACTATCTGTTTCACCATAAATGATAACAACATTTGAGGATGACGTCAAGATTTGGTTATAATACACTTCAGCTCTTGACATGTACAAATGAATGTTGAGCGGAATCATGTTCACAAAGGCAAAGCAGAGCATACTTTTTTCCATCTCTGTTCTCAAATATGAGAAAAATTGGATACCCTGATCATTGTCTGAGATGGTCAGCCCAACCCAGTTCCAGCTGAAGTGAAGTATGAGGGAGACCATGGCCAGGGGTAGAGATGTGTCCTCAGGGGCCATTTGAGAAAAGGAAATTGTTCATAATCACTATCAAATGCCACAGCTGTCACTAAAGCACGTGACAGCAGAAGTGAGCAGTCACCACTATTAGTGTCAGCTTCGCTTTTCAAAGAACACAAACCTATCATTTACATTCTATACATTCCTTCTTTACGCTAACGTTTGAGTGAAGAAATGGACTTTGAAATTGAAGCCCAGTGGTTGTGCAGGTATATATGTGAACTATCGAGAACAGGAACTCATAGGAAGTTCAGAGTGGACAGGTCTCCTCCTTCCAATCTTAATGCACCTTTAAAAGTTTTAGTGTGACCACATGCAGAATATCTGAGAGAGTAACTGAAACTCTATGCGCAAACTCTCCACGGCTAGCAGTACCACAAATGTTAGTTGTCCTAGCAATGAACATAGGACCCACACATTGATGGAATGTCCATCAGGTGAGTATGTGGCCATTACCTCTACCCACTTAGGATGGCATTCATTGAAACAGAATGGGCTTTCTTTTGATGAGGCATCATCTGCTACTGTGCTGTGGAAACTGCGAAGAGGCAGGCTATATATAACGGAAAAGGTATAGAGTCCTTTTTCACACAGCACCCAGTCTGGTAATTTGGAGAGTGTCTGGGAGAAAAATAGAACATTCTCTGGAAAAATTGAAAGTAGAAAAATAACGTGTAGTCTCTAAAAAAAATGTGGTGTTATTTATTTTTGTGCAGGTTGGGAGAAGAGGGCAGAAGATTCAAGGCATTGTTCAGTTGTTCATCCACTAGACCCCTCATGGAATATCCATGATGACATTTACATAGAAAATACAAAGGCACTTACTCTTCATGCAAAATGCCTTCCAAATCCTCAGCAGCATCTGTTCTATTTGTTGAACTAGTAAGGAAGGCATGATATGTTAATGAGACTCCATCGTTCTCTTCATTCTGCTTCATTCTCCAGAAGCACCTGGGATGAATGAAACCGGGCTCCTGAGGTAAAATGTTCTGAAGCAAAAAAGAAGAAAACCAAAGCAAGCATGTTTGTCTGCTCTAAGCCTGGGCAGTTGAATTATGAACTTCCATGCAGATCAGCACATCCAGTCGGCACCTGGTTATCATCACCTGCTTTTATTTCTGTGGCCATATGAGAAACTACTTATGCATTCACGAATCCTTTCTTTTTGTGTGTGTGCAGTTGTTTTCTTATCCATTGAGAGAACTTTGGCACTCTTTTCCCTGAGGCTCTGCATCTGATTTCCAAAAACATGTGATGAAATTTGGTTTATAAATAGATACAAGGACAGTTATGCCAGTTTCATGACATCACTCACTCATTTTGTGGAAATTAGGCCCCTGGGAAGATGCCAGTTTGAGAAAATTTGTTCCCGTGGCTACAATATCAACTTGTTTATGTTAACACCTTTAGAAATGATGTCAGTGGATTTTGTTGGATGATCCACAGTGAGACATGCATCATTGGTTCAGTAGGACTCACAAAGTCAGAATTCATGGCTCTGCACTGGGAATTGTTTCACCGAGTCCATGTCAGGGAAAACCAGCTTCGTGTTTAGAGCAATTGAGCACCACACAGCACACACAGTGGGGCCTATTCTACTCAAGAGACAGGTTCAAAATATCTAACCAAAGCCTATGCTTCCATTGTCTTGAAATCCATTATTCAGGCCTAACCCAGAAATTTTCTGAATCCTACTGCTCCAACACCACCCAGTTCCTCAAAGAACCACAGTTCATTTCCATGTTGAATGCTGATTTTCAAGTATTCAAAAGACTCAGAAAGAAAACCAGACCTGTGTACCTCTTTACTAATAACACACAAGACCTGTCACTCCTCCCCCCAGGCAATCATTTTTAATGAGAAGTCTAGTACTAGATTTCTAAACATGATCTCTTTCCCTGGTCCTCCGTTCAAGCAGATCAATACTCTGTTTCGACCCTTTTTTCTGGTTTATCTCTGATTCCCTACATTGCTTTACTCATTTTATAAGCCCATAGAGCCTATAAAGAAGTCTTGTTTATTATCTTTGAAGCAAAGAGAAACTGGGAAGTGATGTTGTGTTTATAGGTAAATTCTTCTTATACCATTCTCCTAGTGTTCAACTTAGATTGCAATTTAGAACCTGCAATGTCAGTGTGGGAGTGTTCTGCCGAGTGCAGGCTAGCAAGGCTCTTTTAGTGGAAATGGACTACAGAGAAAGTAAGACAAACTTAGGGCAAGTGTTTTGCTGTGTGTGGGTGAGTGATGATATGACTTATTTAGTATTTGAGATGAGGCAAACAGGACTAGTGTTTTAAGAAGATTTCATTGTATATTTCAAAATAAACATCGGCCGGGTAGTGGTGGCATATGCCTTTAATCCCTGCGCTTGGGAGGCAGAGGCAGGCAGATCTCTGTGAGTTCGAGGCCAGCCTGGTCTACAAGAACTAGTCCCATGACAGGCTCCAAAGTTACAGAGAAACCCTGTCTCAAAAAATCATAAATAATTAAATGAATGAATGAATGAATAAATAAATGTAAACGTGAAAACTTTAAGATCTGAGCTGTCCATCTGGGAGGCTGGTCACTAACCCGTAGGAAAAAAAACTATGCTTTTCAGATACACTCAGTATGAATAAATTGAATGTTGAACCTTACAGAAGGGAAAGTGGGAAGTACACTTGAACACACTGGCACAGGAGACCACTTCCTAAATATAACCCCAGCAGCACAAACACCAAGAGAAACAATTAATAAATGGGACCTCCTGAAACTGAAAAGCTTCTGTGAAGCAAAGGACACAGTCAACAAACAAAACGACAGCCTACAGAATGGGAAAAGATCTTCGCTAACAGGAGGTGTTGGAATGCTATTTCATCCCAGCATGTAGCAGACACAGGGAGGTGGATCTTTAAGTTTGAGGC
The DNA here is from genome assembly GCF_037038515.1 of Microtus pennsylvanicus. Classification (NCBI taxonomy): domain Eukaryota; kingdom Metazoa; phylum Chordata; class Mammalia; order Rodentia; family Cricetidae; genus Microtus; species Microtus pennsylvanicus. The sequence goes on from NC_134591.1 coordinate 74,693,240, forward strand.
CACCCTGGTCTACAGAGATTTCCAGGACCGCCAGGGTTCACAGTGAGTTCTAAACAGCCAGGGTATTTGCATCTGTTGATCATGGAACCTATAATGTCCTCGAATTTGCAGAAAGCAACCTGCTTCCATTCAGTGTCCAGCTGACATTTAATTAGAAATCCTACCCCTTCAGTCTTACTAGTTTCAGAAGAACTCAGGAAGCCATTCTGGTGCTCCAGAAGTAAACAGTTGTGGCAGTGTTCTAGTGAGTTTCCTTCCTCCAGAATGTGAATAATCGTTTCCATCTCTAGTCCTCTCCTTTTTAGTTTTGTTTTTCTTTTTTCCTGTTGTCCTCTTTCTTTGGGGAGACTACACACCACAATGAGGTGAATTGTTGCTTTATATCCAGCAGAAGGTGATGAGAATTGGTAAACAGAAATCTCAACAATCCCTCAGCACTGACTGCCCTGACAGCTCCCTGTGTGTGCAGAAGGACTTCCTAAGTTTATAATCATGAATGGTCTCTTTCTTTGCCTGCTTCCCCAGGATCATTATTCATGAAACCAGTCACAATGAGAGATCAAGCCCCACCAACACTCCAGCAGCTAGCATTCGAGAGCCTACTGAAGAAGGAGGCCTTGGCCATTTCTGCTCTGGTGGGCTTGCCCTGGTTGCTGTCACCAGCAACATTTGAGGTGGCCTTCAGGAACAATCAGACCAACATCCTGCGGGCCATGGTGCCTGCCTGGCCATCACATGCCTTCCGGTAGGAGTCCTGATGAAGACCCCACACCTGGAGACTTTGAAAGCTCTGCTTGATGGACTAGATGTGCTGATTACAGAGGAGCCTTGCCCCCGGTAAGCAAGATCCAGCTCGGTTGGAGGAGGCTCTGTGTGTGCAAGGAAAAACATGTGGCGCCAAGGACTATTTGGTCAAAGAGGGTTGAGAATTCTAATAGCATCTGCTTAGAGGATTTTAGAGGCTTTGGCCTGGTCTCAGCCTCTTGGCAAATAATGGTAAATGTGGAGAACACAAAAGAGAACAGCCACTGAAGAATCCCTCAAGAGGATTTGTCAAAGTTTTATGTGGAATGAGGCTGGGATTAAGGGGAATGGAAGGACATGGGACAGGGCTGAGGATGCCTCCCTGAGCATGAAGCCCTGCCCTTGATTCTATGCATAGGAAAAAGCAAACTTTTGGAATGGAGAGCTTAAGTGTGATGTGGATAAGAAGACTGTAATATGTATGTTATTTGCTGAGATTGCTCCTTGGATTTGACAAATACGGACCCTGGTTTCTGGAGCAAAACGACTGGAACCTATAAGGGAACTGTTCTTGTCAGGTCATGAGACAGAAGAGGCCAGTTGTGATGTGTCCTTACTCGGGAGTAAAGAAATAATTAAATGTGGTAACTGACCCAAAAATAATGAACATCGAGTGCCATGAATATACCACATACTTGTGGCGATGGGCCCAGCAGAGAAAAGGTTCTGTTCATTTATGCTGTCTAAAGCTTGAGATTTTGACATCAGAATACTTTCCCACTGCCATAGACTTCTTAAAGTCTGTAGATCCCCACTGTGTGTGGGAGCCGAAGTTGAGATATATATATAGATAGAAGGCCTGGGTCCTTTTGGACCGTACCTGAGACAGATGAGAAACCTTCACACCCTCCATCTGCTGTACATTCAGAAGGATTCAAGCCTCAGTGGATCGGAAGAGCTGGAAGAGGAGTGCATGAACAAATTGGTGTCACAATTACCCAAATTCCACTGTCTCCAGCATCTCTATATCCACTATTCTCCTGCTCTAGTTGGCAGCCTGGCTGATTGTCTCAGGTAAGGAAGGATAAAGAGAGCTTCTCCAGACAAATAACCCACCTTTGGCTTATAGGTTAGGAGGTCCTTGAATGTCAGGCTATGCACTATCAACCTTGTACACCCAAGGAGATGAGCTCTGTGCTAAGACACCTGTGACCAGCCCCAAGGGTGCCGATAATTGCTCATTAGAGAAAGGTTGATGGGTGCATAGAAAGAATTGAGTTAGTGGGAAATGGGTGACACTGGCATTGAAGTTGTGGGACCAGGACATGGCAGTGTTGAGGAAAGGATGTCAGGGAAACTGTTGATTGCCTTGGCGGGTTACTTAGTCTAGGGTTTGTAACCCACCTGGCAGTTCAGTTATTCCAGGGTCCCGGAGAGGCACTATCTGGAAGATAATGGGCTAAGAGAGAAGAAGGATGCAATGCTAGGTTTGTCAGAGCCTCTGTTTACTAGAGACGGGGTACAGCTTATATAGGGTAAGGAGTTTGGCTTGGGATGGGGGCGGGGGCATGGATTCTTGCCCCATGGTCCACGGTCACGTAGGCCAGGAGGTTACCTTCGGTCAGGTCATGTAGGCCAAGAGTTCACAGGTTGAGTTCACCTAGTTCTCTAAATAGTTTGGAATGTGCGGCGGGTTCCGCTAACAGATAGCTCTCCATTAACAGCCAATTTGGGTGTGGGGTAGGCTCTGTCAATAGAATGATTCCTAACACAATTAGGGTTGTGTGGTTCTCTGCAGACTCCCCAGGGTGATGGTTCCTGCAATAATCCTAGGAGGAAACGGCTCCTGACAGATCCCCCTTCCTTTTATAAGGCCAGGCAGCTATTAAGTGGAGGGCACCAGGTCAGAGTCAACCATGGTGTCAGATCTAAAGGAGAAGGGACTGGGACAAGGAGAGACCCTCCTCTCGAATGGTGAAGCAATTTACCTCTTCTGGGAACAGAGGGGTGCCTTATGATTCTTAGGTCGAGTGGGGACCAGGTCTTTTTTTCCCCCTTACCCGTCCTAGGGTTCCCAGGACCCTGTCTTAGGTTGGGGGATGTCCTGCCACAAGTCACCTGTCCTTGGAGCTCCTCAAATAAAAGGTATCTAGCAAGATTTAAAGTAAGCAGATCACAGGGCACAGAGGTCGAACTCTCCCTGCAAGGGCCATGAGCCTTGGCTCCAGTGTACCAGCTCCTTCCCATCTCATCAACCAAAGCTCAGTGTGACCACAGCAAGGACAGTCTCCTGTGAGTCATTGTGGGGTTTTGATCCTACTGCATGTACTGGCTTTATGGGAGCCTAGCCTGTTTGGATGCTCACCTTCCTAGACCTGGATGGTGGGGGGGGGGGAAGGACCTTGGACTTCCCACAGGGCAGGGAACCCTAACTGCTCTTTGGACTGGAGAGGGAGGGGGAGGGGAATAGGGGTGGGGAGTGAGGGAAGGGGGAGGGAAAAGGGAGGTGGAAATTTTTAATAATAATAAAAAAAGAGAAGAATCGATGTTTGATAAAATATTAAAATATTGGGAATAAAAGAAAAAAATAAAGACCTATAGCCAGGCAAGGTGGGACAAGAAGTTAATTCCAGCACTGGAGAGTTAGAGGCAGGTGTGTCTCTGAGTTCAAGGCCAGCCTTGCTTCAGAACTAAGCTGTTCTAGTAAAAAGAAATCTCAGACAGGTGTGGCATCTCTCACACCTTCACACAAGGAAGGGTGAGGCAGGACTATTGTTGAGAGTTGAAAGGCACCTTGGGCAAACTAATGAGTGCCAGCTAACCATTGGTTCATGGTAAAATCCCATCTCAAAAAATTCAAATGCTAGATCCATAGATGTAAAGTTAACAATGCAGTATTTCTGTACTGGATCAATGGATGGATTATTTATTTATTTGTTAATGTTTTTCAATGAACAGATTCTCAGCTGGGCAGTGGTCCCACATGCCTTTAATCCCAGCATTTGGAAGGCAGAGGCAGGCAGATCTTTGTGAGTTTGAAGCCAGCATGGTCTACCAGAGCTGGTTCCATAGAAACATTGTCTCAGAAAAAAAAAAAGGAAAGAAGGAAGGAAGGAAGGAAGGAAGGAAGGAAGGAAGGCAGGCAGGCAGGCAGGATGGAAGGAAGGAAGGAAGGAAGGCAGGCAGGCAGGCAGGATGGAAGGAAGGAAGGAAGGAAGGAAGGAAGGAAGGAAGGAAGGAAGGAAGGAAGGAAGGAAGGAAGAAAGAATATCTTTGTAGCCCTGACTATGCCAGAACTCTCTCTGTGAGCCAGGCTGGCCTTGAATTTAGAGGTCTGCCTGCTTCTGCCATCTAAGGGTTGGGATAAAAGGCCCGTACCACTTCTGGCTGACTTCAGTGAATAAATTAATCAGTTATTATCTAAGTTTTTCCTGGGTTTAGATATGATTGTACAGCAACTAAATCCCTAATGGAGTAAGATTGGACTCAGTTGTAGAATCAGATTACAGGCTTAGTCTAGGAGGGCGTGACTACGAAGGGGCGGGTTCAGTGGAAAGGGTTATAAAGAGCAGAGCCGCCAGAGACGCCCACAGAGTCTCAGGTCCTGGAGCTACAACGTTTTCCTGCCTTGACTTGGAGGCCTCTCACCAGTGTCGGCGACTCAGGTAAATTCATCAGCTCTCTAATCTCCTGCAGCCTCGTCTAGCCTTGTCTGCGCTTCAAATACTGTGTGTGGTCTTTTAGTTTGCAGGGAATTCTGGTACTTTTACTTTTGGGGATTTTTTGTTTTTGTTTTTTTGTTCGGGTTTTTTTTTTTTTTTTTTTTTTTTTTTTTTTTTTTTTTTTTTTTTTGGTTTTTCTAATCAGGGTTTCTCTGTAGCTTTGGTGCCCGTCCCGGAACTAGCTCTTGTAGACCAGGCTGGCCTCGAGCTCCCAGAGATCCGCCCGTCTCTGCCTCCCGAGTACTGGGATTAAAGTCGTGCGCCACCACCACCCGGCTTTTGTTCTGTTTTTAAGGTCAGTTCTCACATAGGTTCTTTTACCTCAGAGATCTTTGGACTGGATAACCTGAATATGTCAGTATGTTCTTATTTATATATGATAATTAATTGGGTGATTTGTGATTTCTCTGTTGATTCAGAAAGAGACTACTAAAAGATAAAATAAAATTAAAATTAAAAAAGAGAGACTACCAAGACTGTCAGGGTGACCTTGAATTCAGGGTTGTTCAGTCTGAAAGAGAAAGGGGAGGCACTCACCCCTTGCTTGTGCTCCCCTTTTTTGTCAATGTAAGCCAGGCATGCCTTAAATCCCAGCACGAGGTAGGTAGAGGAAGGCCGATCTCTTAGTTGGAGTTGACTCAGTGAGTTCCCTTCCAGGACCTGTCGGCGTGCTATTTGACCCCAGCACGCAGCAGCCAAAGCGAGGTGGAGGTGGAGGCTAACCTGGTCTCCAGAGGAATCTCGTGAAAGCCAGGGTTCCCAGTGAGTTCCACAACGGCAGGCTTGTATCTAACTAGAAAATGAAACAAAGTTATTTGCACCTGCGGATTGCTGCGTGGACTCCTCTTTCTGGAGCCTATGCTGCCCTCAAACTTGAGGAAAGCAGCCTGCTTCCATCTACTCGGTGTCCAGTTGACATTTAATTAAAAACTCTGCCCCCCCCCCCTGCAGTCTTAGTATCAGAAGAACTCAGGAAGCTGTTTTGGTGCTCTTAAACAGTAAACAGCTGTGGCATTGTTCTAGTGAGTTTCCTTCCTCCAGCATGTAAATAAATGATCATTTTCATCTCTAGTCTTCTCCTGGGAATCGGGAAAGTTAAACAGCCACATTGGTCCGTCTAACAGCCAAGCAGTGATAACACAGCCCTTTAATCACAGTAGCATCACTAGTTGCCATAAAAGGCAGGAGGTGCATGCCTTTAAGACCAGTGGTACCGGCTTTTTTTTTTTTTTTTTGTACCGGCTTTTAATCCCAGCCCTAGATAGGATTATAAAATGGAAGGAGACAGCTCTCCCAATCTCATTCAGAGATTCCTGGAGGCAGGATCACCATTTTCAGATTGAGGTCCAGGTAAGAACCAGTGGCTGACTGCTTTTCTATTTGGATCTTCAGGTTGAATCCCAATTTCTCTGAGGTCTTACTAATCATGTATCATTTGGAACCACTTTTTGGTACATGAATTTACAAAAAAAAAAAAAGCCATTTGCCTGTGGCTTTTTAGCCACCAACCCTTGCCAAAGTTGGGATTGGAATTCCAGCTCTAGGAATTGGAACCCAAACCTAGCCACCCCCTGGGTTCAGAGAACTCCCAGCTCCTGCTGTGCCTATCCTTGCTGCCACCCTGGCTCGCACCCACGTGAGAAGACCAGCAATAACAAAAAGCTGGTAAACTGGAAGATGTAATTGAACGAGGGGGGCATCTTCCAGCCCCAGGAAGCAGCAGAAGCTAGAAGCTTTGGCCACCTTGTTCTGTAGTGAAGAACAGAGTCAGGTGCAGCTGTTTGGTAACTGTCTTTTTCCAGGTAGGCTTGGTTTGCTGCTTTTTAAAGAGATGCTTCCTAGCAGCAAAAAACTCCAGCTCTTTTTTTTTTTCTATTTTTCTTTTTTGTGACAGGGTTTTTCTGTCCTAAAACTCACTCTGTAGACCAGGCTGGCTTTGAACTCACAGATATTTATTTACCTGACTCTGCCTCCGGAGTGCTGGGATTAAAGACATGTCACTGTTATGCCCAAATCCACAAAGTCCCCCAAAAGCCAACAAGACCAAGTCCCATACGTAAAAGCAAAAGAGCCTTTATTTTATACAAGTGTACAAACTCGGTCTCTCCACATGTCCAATGATTTGGAATAAAGGGAAAGCCCCCAGCTCAGTTAGAATAGGGTTTTTATAGTAGTAAAGTTGTGGGTGAGGGGTTTCTGAGGTTCAGGACCTTTAATTGGCTGACATTTATCTAGGGATTTCCTGGTGAGTGTGTGCTGGCAGGTGATCCTATCTACAGTGGTTGGAATGTTAGACATTTCCTTTGGATGGTCTGTTTTTCGGTGGTGCTCAGGTAATCTCAGTTTGTGGTTCTTCCTGCAACCAGGTATTTCTTCAGGGTTAACTACTGAGACTCAGGCCTCTATTAAATTTATGGATGGCTAAGCCCTACCTTTGCAGGTGATAATGGTTGGAAGTAAAGAACATCCTTTGGGTGATCTGTTCATATTTAGCGTATCATGGCTGGCTCCTACATTTCCCCTTTCACAAGCACCAATGACAGGACCCAATCTTGGTTCCTGCTTGCCCCTGGTTTTAAGGAGATGTGGAACTATTTAAATTAATAAATCCATTAATTGACAACTCTGGACCTACTTTTTTAGAATATCAACAGGCACTAGAAGTCTTGTCTCCCGTGTCTGGGAGTTCTCCCTTGTCTTAGCCTTTTAACCTATTATGGGCAGAGATGACATGTTCCTTTCCACAACTACTTCAAGCTGACATTGTGGCATTGTTATCCAGACCCAAGCAGGTTGAAAGGCTAGCCAAAGCTGGGGGAAAATTTAGACAATGTGGCACTCATCAGACTCCGAAGAAGAGGCAGGGAGTGTTTATATCAGCTGGACTGGTCCACACCAGCTTTTAGGAAGTCCAGCACTCGCCACCATTCAGAGCAGGTTGTTGTCAGAAACTGATGCTTAGATGTGTCTGCCAGCCAAGTGGAAGCCTATTGAGATAAGTTTAAAGTAGAAACAGAAATTAAATTTAGAAAAAGCAGATATCAGGTGCTTGAATTAAAGGCATATGCCACCAAGCCTGGCTTCTTCCCAGCTCTTTTAAGAGTCTCTGTCACCTAACACTTAAATGGCATTAATGAGCCATAGGCATCATGATTCTTTGTGGTAAAATGGACTTTGAAACTCCACAGAGTTATAACAAAAACATGGCATTCACTAGTGCATTCACAATAAGCTAAATTATTATTAGGAAGCCACAGAATGGGGCAGAACCAGCTGCCAAAGTGGCAACTTTAATCCATGCTGTTTAGCAGATTAAAGGCTCATGTGGTCAGAATAAGATAGAGATGCAGTAAAGACAGATTGAGATGGGAGAAAAAGGCTTTCAATGACTTACAATGTTTTCTAAAATGTAAGGAAAAGGATAAAGTCTTTTAAATCAAAAGTGAGTAGTTGGGCATAATGGCGCACACCTTTAATCCCAGCACTTGGGAGGCAGAGGCAGGCAGATCTAAGTGTAAGGCCAGCCTAGTCTAGAGTGAGAGCCACAATAGCCACAGAAACACAGAAAATCTATCTTACCAATCCAAAACTTGAAAATAAAAATATAAGAAAGTAAAAACCACGTAGAGATGGAAAATGCACTGAGAATCTGGATAATGTTTGTTACTGTTTTGTCTTTGAATTGGTTCACTGCTGAGAATGGGGGGACAGCTGCGAACAGATGTTTGAGTAGAAGCCCGCTGGATTAATTCAACCGAAATATTTTAGAAAAAAGACTTGACTTCAAAGTTTTAATTCAAAGGATATGTTACTTTGGAGAAGTTTTGCTTTTGTTTCCACATGAAGTGAGAGGCTGTAGGTTCATTCAGGGTTTAAAAAAAATAAGGATTGTTCAAGACAGACCCCCTGAAATATCTCATAGGGACAGATGGCCCAGGTGATCCAACGTTTCAGAGTATCTGTTTCAGTTTCCTCTTAGTTCTAAATCCAGAAGGGTTTCAGGACTGCTGTTGAGAAGATTCAGCCTCATAGAATACTCCAGTCAGGACTTGACCATAATCCTAAATTTTCTTTGAGTTCCCATAAGATTATCATCACCTCCAATCAGAAGGAAGCAGCCTAGAAAACTATGTGAGGGACTCGGGAGACAGAGATGATCGACTTTTTAGGAGCGTTTAGGATCAGTTTTCAGGCCAGGTACATGTTGTACACCCATGGTACCTCATGCTAGCCTTTGCTTCCTGTCTTGAGGTGTGTTCTCATGATGCTGTCCAGACTGGTCAGGACCTGGTGGGCTCTGCTGCCACCAGTGTCTTACCCTCATCTTCCCAATTACCTGGGACCACACTTAGACACCCCACACCTGAATTTGACCATCCAAAGACACAAAACATTGGAGTCATCTTTGAGATGGCTCCGCAGGTGAAGTCACTGTCTGTGTCTTTGTCGTGACTTCACCTCAAGGTGTCTCCTGATGCTTATGGAGTGCCATGAGATGTTTAAATGCAAGTACAGATAAGAATAATTTTTAAAAAAAACCCTAATTTATATTTACTTTTTTAAAATCTGGATTTAGGAGCTGAAGATATGGCTCAGTGGCTATCAGAACTTTTTCCAGAGGATCCAGATTCAGTTCCCAGCCATCAACCTTCTCCATCACTAGTCCAGAGTATCCAATGCCTTCTTCTGGCCTCCCTGGGTACTCTATGGTTACTTCTGGTACTCCATGGGTCCCCCACATTTTTTCTTGGCTCCCATTATTCATTTTATTTATTTATTTACTTATTATTGCTATTATTTTTGGGTTTTTGATACAGGGTTTCTCTACAGCTTTGGAGTCTATTTTGGAACTAGCTCTTTTAGAACAGGCTGGCCTCAAACTCACAGAGCTCCAACTGTCTCTACCTCCAGAATGCTGGGATTAAAGACCTGCCCCACCACTGCCAGGCCTCATTATTTATTTTACACCCTCCAGGCTGTGTGCTGAGCAGATCCTATCTGAATCACCTTCCACTGATGGAGAAGCCAAGACTGTAGCTCTGTGCCCACCCATCCCCCACAATCTCCTCCCTTCCTGCCCTCCCACCACAAACCCCTCCCTGCCTGCACACAATACCTTTGCTATGTTTTAGATTCCCCTTTTGATTACGCAACACACACACACACACACACAGGTTTAGGTTTTTTGAGACACACTCTCTGTGTAGCTCTCATCATTCTGGAACTCATTCTGTAGGCCAGTCTGGCCTTGAAGGCAGAGTTTGGGGATTAATGGCATGAGCCACCAATTCCCAGCTAGTTTTATGCTTGTAAAGCCTTACAGTTGTCCAGATATGGTGGCAAACACCCTTAATCACAATACTCCAAAGCCAGAGACTGGAGGGTCTCAAAGAGTTCAAGTCCGCCTGCTACACACATGTTGGGTCTAGGGCAGCCACGCAAAGATAAGGACAGACCACCAAAGTCTAATTAACCAGAAACAAACTTTATTCCGGAAACTGAAATCCGGGAAAAGATAAAAATAAAATAAAAAAATCTCCATGGGGCATCAAAAGCTTATGAACTCACTGAGACCACTGCCAGAGATGGATTTTATGGCTGTGGCAGAGGCTGAACCTATCTTCTTATCGGAGGGGCACCAAGCATTAGGTCTGAACAAAGGAATTTTTACATTCTCAAGGTAAAATTCAGGTACAGATTGTGTTACTTTACAATCTCCATGAACAGTTTTTCAGTTAAACTAGTAACCTATTGTCTTTCTTGATACTTACAGGCAGTGTTTACTGAAGCCCCGTGGTCTCCCCTTTGATGCTGCCAGTTCCACGTAGCAGGGATAATGTACAACCCAGAGGTCACATATCTTAACCTAAAACCTAAAAGTTGACTCAGCTCATCTCCGTAGCCCTAGCTCTCAGTTTGCAGAGAGATGCTGTGGCCTTGTGAATAATCATGGGTTGTAAAGCGAAATCACCTGCTGTTAATAGTTAGTCCTCAAGCTGCTGAGGAAGCTGCTGAGGGTCTGTTCTCATTCTCCTAGACTTAGAACTTTTTATTTCTTTGTTTTAATAGTCTTATCTTTGAATCTACGTTTTTATTTTCTTATTCTTGGACTCTTCGGTACATAGTGAGCTCCAGGATAGCCAGAGCTACATAATGGCATCCTTCTCAAAACATAACAAAACACCAAATTGGATGAGAAGGTAACTATGGCAGTAGTTTTAGTTCTTTTCATTGGTTGATCTGATCCAATCCATCTAGACACCATCTAAATCCCAAAAGAAGTGGGCAGGGCCTCCGTTGTTCAGACTGAAGATTTTGGCTGGGAGGGTGTGGCTACAAAGGGGAGGGTTCTGTGGAAAGGTGTCTGAGGGACAGAGCTGACAGAGAAGGCCTGAGGCTTGGAGGTTGGAGTTCTTTGAAGTTACTGCCTACCCCTTTGGAACTGGAAATCTGTTATCAGTATTTAGATCAGGAAATTTCCTTAGCTCCATCAAGAGACCCTATCTTAACCAGAGTAGTCTAGAGTTGGGTTCACCTCCAGGTATCATTTATTTCTCTTTTAGTTTGCTGGTTTGTTTTTTTTTTTCTTGAGATAAGGATTTCCTACTTAACCCTGCCTGACCTGGAAGAGATGCTGCTGGATTACAAACAGCCAGGGAGTTTTGTTTATATCAAAGTCATTATTTGAGTCTGTTTGTAGACTCTGTTCATAGTGACCTTGAACTCCGGGAAGAGTGGGGGGGCTGGAAATAGTAGGTGTGAGTCATTCAAATGCTTTGACTTTGACTGTGCTGCTCTCTGCCTCTTCTTCTTCTTCTTCCTCCTCCTCCTCCTTTTGTTTTCAACACCAGACAGGTTTCTCTGTAGCCCTGGCTGTCCTGGAACTGTCTCTGTAGACCAGGCAGTCTTGATCTCACAGGAATTCTCCTTGAGTGCTGGAATTAAAGTCTTGTGCCACCCACACCCAGCTTGTGCTGATCTTAAGTCAATTTAAACCAGGCATGGTTCGGTACATTTTTAATCCCAACACTTGGGAGGTAGAGGCAATCTCTGGGAATTCAGTCAACCTGGTCTACAGAGTGAGTTCCAGGACTTTCAGGGAGGACATACTATAATAAAACAATGATAACAAGAAGTTCTTTTTCTCTGCTGGTTCATTCATGGTCCCATTATGAAGACTAGAATTTCCTCAATATTGCAGGAAGCGTCCTGCTTCCTAGGTCTCTGTGTTCAAATTAGAATTTTGAATCATGATTTTACTCTTTGAGACTTTATTTTTGTTGTTGTTGTTGTTGTTGTCTTCCATTAGTTTCTGGAGATGTCAGGTCGGATGTTCTAAAATTCTAGAAGTAACCAACCATTTCATTGAACTAGCGAGTTTCTTGACTGTAGCATGTGAATTATCCTCTCCATCCCATAGCCCTGTTTTTCCCAATGCTTTACACTTGCAGACCACGCCAATGATACTGAGGCTTTACTGCCTCTATTGAGTTTCTTTCCTACCCTGTTCATCTCTGGAGCACAGAGTATAATGGTAAAAGAAAAATGCTGTGAATCCCTGAGCGGCTGCAGCAGCTCACATGCTGCAAGTTCCTGAGCAATGGCAGTGGGCCATGTGGTGGAAGGTGTCCCAAGTGCAGCCAGTCCCAGGCAAGTATGGCGCAGTTCCCCGAGTGGCTGCAGCAGCTCACAAGGAGAGACAACAAATGGGCATGCCACGAGACCATGCTGCAGGTCTCCAAAGGCAACTAACTGGTCCCAGGCTGGGAGCCACACTGCATGCGAGAGACAGAGACATGGATAAGCATGCCATGAAGAGTGAGCTTAGATATTTATTTAGTGGTTTATGGAAAGGAAAGGAGAAGAGCAGAGAAGACGGAGAGACAGAGATGAAAAAGGGAAAGGAACTCAGGCTGGAAGCTGAAGATCAGCTTGCCTCAGTGGATGGGGAGGGAGTGGGAGTGGCTTGTCTCTTAAAGAGACAGGACAGACCATTACACAGAGTACAAGCTGCAGCCCTCCTGCCTCCTTCTCTGAAATTGGCAATCAAAGTCAATAATTAATGATGTCCATTTCACAGATGCTCTCAATTGTTTCAGGAAGGGTCAGCTAGGTGAGTGGAGACTTGGAAGATGAGAAATTAGGAGTTCCCTTTGCTTTATTTGAGGTCATGGAGAACCAACCATCCGGGCTGATTCCTTGCTTCCTGTAGACTGCTTCTCAGTGTAAATAGATTCACCTGCACTGTGGTTGGAATTGGATAGGGTACTTGGGAAAGAGCATACTTTTTGTTCTTTTTTCCATTCAAAAATCCACACTTTCTTCCCTCCTCCCATTCCCCTCCCACTCCCCCATTCACCCTCCTCCCTCCCCATCCCTCCTTAAGAGAGGGCAGGGAACCCTGCCCTGTGGGATGTCCAAGGCTCTCCCCCCTACATCCAGGCCCAGGAAGCTAAGAGCATGCTTTTGACCAGCTTCACACCCCAGAGAGAAGGATGAATTTATTTTTTTATTGAAAATTTCCACCTCCTCCCCTTCTCCCACTTCACTGCCCTACCCCACACGCCCCTACCCTATGCGAAGTCCAAGGTCCTCCCCGTTCCACCCAGGTCCAGGTAGGTGAGCATCCAAACAGACTAGGCTCCCACAAAGCCCATCCATGCAGTAGAATCACAACCCAGCACCATTGTCCTTGGCTTCTCAGTCAGCCTCAACCGTCAGCCATATTCCGAGAATCCGGTTTGATCACATGCTCCATCAGTTCCAGTCCAACTGGCCTTGGTGATCCCCCATTAGATCAGTCCCACTGTCTCAGTGGGTGGACGCACCCCGCGCGGTCCTGACTTCCTTGCTCATGTTCTCCCTCAAGAAGGATGACTTTAAAACCAACAGACAGTTGATGAAAATGTGAAGACTGAGGCCTCCACCATCACCTTTCAGGAGCGTTTATCATGAGCTATTGTGGCCATGACGAAATAACAGTTATGGCAATTGATGATTCGGATGTCAACCCACCTGAGAAATGACTCTTAGATTGTGGAATCCTGTCTGGCAAAGCCAGCAGCACCACTGACTCTAAAACTCTGAATTGCTTTCATCTGTAATATCACTTTGTAATAACAGCTCTGATATCTCCCCATTAGCATGCATTTTCATCTACTTTGTACATGTAACTCATGATTACATCTCAAACTTATGGCTACACATACATTTCTAGGTAATCAAAAGATTAACTTCTATCTACTATTGTTGACTGAGGTTTTCTGTCCTGCCCAGTCCCTGTTCTGCCTAGTTCCCGCAGTCATTAAGTCCCAAAGAAAATTACGCAGAGTCTACAGTAGTTGTAAACTGATTGGCCCATTAGCTCAGGCTTCTTATTAACTCTTATAACTTATGTTAACCCAATATTCTTATCTATGTTAGCCACATGGCTCGGTAGCATATTCGGCAGAGTAGGTCGCATCTTCCTTCTCAGGATAAGACAGTTTTGAAAAATTCCCTGCCTCTGAAAATGGTCTGTCAATTACGCTAGGCCATAGCTAAAGTTGGTTACTTCAATATTGCAAAATGAGACTTTGGGTGATTGCTCAGGTAGCTAATTGTCTCTGTCATATATTGCTCACTTTGGAAGCTACTTGATTGTACTTTCTACCTGCTCAAGTAATATTATCTCCCTTCTCAGGCCTTTGATGGGGTTGAAGATTAGATAGTCATAATTACCGCCCTCTTATCATCTAGCCAAGCCATTTCCAATAAAAGACTTAGACTCCTTAGGATAGAATGTTTATTAAAACATTTAGCATATGTTCCTTTCTTAATATTGTTTATGCTGATTGTAATTCTAATCTTACACTTGAATCTGTTCTTAGTGTATATTGTTTTGTATTGTGTATGGAACTTTTCTACTTAAACAAAAGGGGAAGGTGCAGCTGGAGCTCCTTCCGCTCCTTCAGCCAATAGCCTTTAAGATATCAGCCCACTTGGGCGTGGTCTCTTTCACTTTAAAAATCAAGTAGCCCCACCCCTCTCTCTTTCTCTCTTGCTTCCGGCTCTGCTTCTGGCTACTAGACTCTGTTCCTGGCTGCATAGAGGGCTGTTGTCTAGGACAGTGATCTGTAAGTTTTCCCCTTAAATAAGTAACCATTTTATTAATCATAATTCCAAACTGGTATGGGATTGTTTTGTGCCTTACGTCTACATACTATATCCTCTACATTATGGTGAAAAACTTGGAAGTCTGTTTTCTATCATTAGCCTTACAGAACAAGTTGGTCAGACATGTATCCTTCTGGAAAGATCACAAAGGAAGTTCACAGATTTTACTTATAAAATCGCAGGTCTATGGCTCTGTAGGATCTTAGACCTTCAAAGCATTTATTTTTCTTCTTTTCTTGCTTTCTTGCTTTCCTTCCTTCCTTCCTTCCTTCCTTCCTTCCTTCCTTCCTTCCTTCCTTTTTGGTTTTTCAAGACACAGTTTCTCTGGCTATAGGAGCCTGCCATTAACTAGCTCTTGTAGACCAGGTTGGCCTTAAACTCACAGAGATCTGCCTTCCTGTAGCTCTTGAGTGTTGGAATTAAAGGTGTGTGCCACCATCACCTGGCTTCCTTCAGAGGATTTATGATGAGTTAGAGAGTATTGCAAGTGTCTGTCCTTGTTCTATTGTAGTCTTTAAAGAGACCAGTAGCACCTAAATGACTAAGCATGTCCAGATATTATTAATCACACCTAAGAATTGTAAAATAATGCACATACCCTTTGTCTTTTCCTTAGATCTCTCAATGGTTTAGTTTTCTCCCTTTAAAAGACAGCCAGGACCTCATCACAGTTAACAGCTATGGTTAACTACAAACGAGGTGATAAGTTTTGCTACATATCTTCAAAGAATGCCTGTGTCCCTGGGAATTTTCAATGTATTTTTTTTATTACTCACAAGTTGCTAGTGAATGCATGCTTGGAAATTTCTAACGGCAGAAGACATAGATTGAGATGAAATAATATGGAGAAGAAGAAAGAATGTAGAGAAATTAGAACAAGAATGAATTGGAACTGAGTATTCTAATAGAGTTGGAATTAGAAATGAGATAGAATTAGAGGAAAGAAATTATAAATGATTAGGAAGAAAAAATAAAGATCACAAAATGGAAAGACCTTGTGAGAGAAGATTCTTTTTCTACAGTCATCAGACTTTAGTTCCTATGCTATTGTGGTTTCTCCTTTTGAATCCTGAGTGAAAATCTTTAAGGCAGGCCCTTGAATGTTTTCAGTAATCACCATAGCAGTGATCTTGCCCAGAGAGGTCCTCACATGGAAAGAAGAAAGACTTCCTAAGTTTTCTAAATGGTGTCTTTGTTTTTATGCTTCCTCAGGATCATTATCCCTGAAAGCCAGTCAGGATGGGTGAGCAGGCCCCACCCACACTCCTCCAGCTTGCACTACAGAAGCTGTGGATGGAGGAGGCCTTGCTCATTTCTAATCTGGAGGACATTCCTGTGGGGCTGTTCCCAACAATGTTTGAGGATGCCATAACTGACAAACGTACAAACATCCTGAGGGCCTTGGTTCCTGTCTGGCCTTTCCCATGCCTTCCTGCCGGAGCCCTGATAAAGAACCTGGAGACTTTGAAAGCTCTCCTTGATGGACTAGATGCATTGATTACAGAGAAGGTTCATCCCAGGTAAGCAAGCAGGACCCAGGTACAAAGAGGAAGGCTCTGCAGGTGCAGAGAAGGAACTGGGGAGAGGGCCAGTTCCATCTGGGCATACAGTGGCAAATGTGGAGGATCCAAGAGTAGTCATAGCCACTGAGGAGTAGGCCTCTCCCTGTCAGGCCCACATACACAGGTGGAATGAGGCAGGGGTTGATGGGAATAAAATGGAGGGAAGTGAAACTGTGCTATAAATACCTCACTGGCAAAGACCCATTTTCCCTGAGTCTGAGACCCTGGGCTTGATCCTAGCTAGGCAAAGGGATAAAGCAAAAACTTGGAAGGGAAAGCAGATATGAGATGTGTGGATCAGAAGTAGACTGTACAATGTATCTTGTCTTATCTTCTGGGATTTTCTTTTCCAGTTTTACAAAGAGGACACGGAAACTCAGAGTGCTTGATTTGACAGATGTGTGCCTTGACTTCCAGAGCTTTAGGGCTTTTAAGCGGTCAGTGAAGATCTGTCCTAAATCTGGGGTGAAGAAGCGATTTGTGGTAGTAACCGATATTGATGTCAAGAAGGCCAGTTTCAGTGAATGGCACACATACTTGTTGCAGTGGGCCCAGCAGCAAAACGATTCAGTTCATTTATGCTGCCGAAAGCTGAAGAGTTGGAATTCACCCGTCTTCACTGCCGAAAGGATCTTCAAAATGGTAGATGCAGACTGTATCCGGGAGCTGCAGCTGAGTTTGTGGCAGCTTGAATTCATGCCACACCTTTTTCCTTACCTGGGGCAGATGAGAAATCTCCACACGCTTGTGCTAAAAAAAATTCAGAAGCCCTTCAGGTTGGCTGCTTCTGTAAAGCAGGAATTGATAAGCCTGTTGCTTTCTCAGTTCAACAAACTCCCCTGTCTCCAGAATCTCTACATAAGTTATTGCTACTTCTTGGCAGGCTGTTTTGAAGAGTGGCCCAGGTAAGGAAGGATGGAGAGGGTTCTTCAAAATATAGGAAACAAATCCTTTTCTTTATAGGTTAGTATGATCTTGATGGCCTGACCACTGTGAATATAGCAGTGGTGGAGATGTAGAATAACCCAGCAAATGAGCTCTGTGCTCAGACATCTGTGAACAGGCACCAGCATACCTGCAATTGCTCATGTGTGAAAGGTTAAGAGTCCAAAATGGTTGACTGCATGCTAAATATATGATATTAGGTTTGAAGTTGGAAGAATGGGACCTGGCTGTGGTGGGGGAAGATAACATGTCAGGGGACCCTTAGGGACACTGCTGGTCTGATGCTGAATCTATCATGAACAGACTAAATTTGGGGAAAGCCTCATCTACCTTGCTTTCAATCCTGCCAATCCTCTTCAATACCATTTGGCATAACTAATCCCTTGATCTTTCCCTAGGAGACTGAAGATCCCCTTGGAGACCCTGACCATCACTGGCTGCTGGTTCTCACTGTCAGACTTGGGTTACCTGAGCCAGAGCCTGTATCTTTGTGAGCTCAGACATCTGAAACTGAGTGATGTAGAGCTATCTCATTTATGCCTTAAGCCCCTTGTGGTTCTCTTTGAGAGAATCACAAGTACCCTGCAAATCCTGGAATTGGAAGAGTGTGGCATGAGGGACCGCCATTTCAATGCCATTGGGCCTGCCCTGAGCCAATGCTCCCAGCTTACCAGGGTCAATTTTTATCATAATTATATCTCTCTGCATGTCTTGAAGAACCTTCTACATCACACAGCCAACCTGAGCAAGCTGACCCATGAGATGTATCCCGTCCCTCTGGAATGCCATGATTTCATAACAAACCTTAGAGATAGATTTAAGCAACTTTGTCCTGAGGTGCTCGATATACTCAGGGCCAAAAGGCAGCCAACGAACATTTTCTTTGCTACAAGAACCGACTGGGTCTGTTTTCAACCCTGATCCTATGACCTGGAGGCCAGACATTACTTTCTTCCGTGAGTAGGATAAGGTTGCTTCTGGTACTGGGAATGGAAGCCCTAGTGTAGGGAGTGTATGTTCACTGTGTGGATCCTTGATTGCATATAATAAATGTGCTGAGTTTGTGGGGTTGCTAGTGTGTCTCCATCAGCACACAGCCCACTTTTTCCCAGCATTTCAATACCCATTTCTTTCTCTGCATGTCTTGAAGAACCTTCTACATCACACAGCCAAGCTGAGCAAGCTGACCCATGAGATGTATCCCATCTCTCTGGAATGCCATGATTTCGTAACAAACCTTAGAGATAGATTCAAGCAACTTTGTCCTGAGGTGTTCGATATACTCAGGGCCAAAAGGCAGCCAATGAATGTTTTCTTTGCTACAAGAACCGACTGTGTCTGTTTTCAACCCTGATCCTATGACCTGGAGGCCAGACGTTACTTTCTTCCGTGAGTAGGATAAGGTTGCTTCTGGTACTGGTGAAACAAGCCAGACAGTACTCCTCCAGGCTCCCCCTGCACCTTAGGAGTCACCAGAACATTGTGAGCCATGTGCTCTAAGATCCTCTAGATGAGATACCTGTGCAGAAGGTTCTATGACATGTACTGTTTTAACACTGACCTTATTAGGGTGCTGGGGAAAGAAATGGGTATTGAAATGCTGGGAAAAAGTGGGCTGTGTGTTGATGGAGACACACTAGCAACCCCACAAACTCAGCACATTTATTATATGCAATCAAGGATCCACACAGTGAACATACACTCTCTACACTAGGGCTTCCATTCCCAGTACCAGAAGCAAGAAATTTAATCATGCAGAGGTGTCTCCTCATTGGTGATAAAAATCATTGCCTACATTCCATCTAGAAAACCCAGAATGAAGTTTCTTAAGGACCTGGTGAGTTTTGCTATCTGTGGATGCAGAAGTGCTAGGATCAAAATAAGCTTTAAGTGGTTTTTCCTTACTACACCAAGGACATGCTTTTAGTGTAGTTATAATTTTAAATCCACTACTCATGGGGAAGTTCTTCAAATCTGTTTATCTGTTTACATTTCAAATAGAGGCCAACACCATTTTCAATTATTTTTGGTGTATTTAATGCTCAAACCAAAGATGTGCATGAGAATGAATCATTCTATGGTTGGCTGGAGCTCCAGAAGCAAGTTTGTCCTGGATGTTCACACAGCTTGGGGATCCCATTCTATTTTTTTTATGTCTTTTTTTAAGACAGTGTCTCCCTGTGTTGCCATGGACAGTGGATTACTTCCAAAATCAAGGACAGAGGGTCGTCATTAGACACTCACTTAAGATGCAGCTCATACCCTCTTCTTGCTGTATGTAATTCTCCCCCAGGTGTACCTGCGCTCGGAAGGTGTTAGACAATGTGGGTGGGTGATGGATCTATGGAGGACACAATCTTTGTCACAGTAGGGAATTCTACATGATGCTTTGTCTATAAAGATGCCCAATAAACACAGTAACTCAATGAGCTATACATGGGAGAATCATTACTTTGGTCGTTTTCTGAGGTTAACAGACTTCTTTTGTATCTGATAAATTACTGCTAATCTAAATAGTCAAAATAGTTTAATTCAAGTCCGCTTATGTGACAATTTACCACACCCTGAGTAAATGTGATTTTCAAAGCAGGTTTAACTAGTGTCTGAACTCATAGCTCCTTACAAACCCAGGTCAGAGGCTTCCAACGGATCACATGTGCACTCAGATGAGATATTCCCCTCCATGAAAGTTAGGGTGCAGTTGCCATCTAGGCCAGATCTGGTAAGTCACTCATCCCATCAGGATGTCCCGTATGACTGTGTTCAGCAGATGAGACTGGGAAAATTAGTCCCCGTATGACCCAGAAAATTCTTTATTTAAAAAATTGTATTTATTAGTGTGTGTAATGGGGGTAGGCACTCATTGTGTACAAATTTGTGAATTTGGTTCTCAGCTTGTAACTTAACATGGTTCCTGGGACTTGAACCTAAGTCTCCATGTATGCAGATTAAGCGGCTTTACTGGCAGAGTCGTCTTGATGGCCTAATACCGAGGGAGTCACAATAAAGGGCAGTTTTCACTCTGCAAGACACACTAAATGACTCCTTTATCAAATATCATAAAACTTGTTTAAAATAAGAATTCAAAACATTTCTTTTACCTACCCTGCAAATGTTTATGTGAATGCCCAACCAACATTACCTAACAGAGCTCCTTTACAAAGGCCACTGTGTCCCAGAGTGAAATATTCCAAGAATATAGTCTCAGTGAAATTACTTGAGAAACCAACCTCGTGGCTTTAGGTCACCCAATACCTGTCTCAACTTAGAACAGCCTGGAGAAATCACTCAGGATCTAGGAAATAGTGGCAACCGTCACGAAGTCTCTACTGGGGCATATGGTACCATCCTTATCCGAGCTTTCTCAGTCTGGCAGCTACTCCATAAAGCACACAGCTAACTAGTTAGTTTCCATTCTAACTGTGGGCTATAAGCTGGAAGCGGCTGTCCAGGGTGGGTGGAATGGCTTGGAACTGGGACTCAGTGGTGTTATAGCTCTCTATGACCAGGGTCTGCAGACTGCCCAGCACATTATCTGGGAGAGCTCTGGGAAGGTTGGGACTGAATCCCTCCTTCCATGAGTTGACTGGTGCTCAGACACTCAGAAGGATGCTTCAATTCTGCTTCCATCAGTGGACTGGACTTTAATCACTTCAGCTTTTCACACAGCTGCTAATTCTCTG
The DNA here is from genome assembly GCF_037038515.1 of Microtus pennsylvanicus. Classification (NCBI taxonomy): domain Eukaryota; kingdom Metazoa; phylum Chordata; class Mammalia; order Rodentia; family Cricetidae; genus Microtus; species Microtus pennsylvanicus. The sequence goes on from NC_134591.1 coordinate 74,714,051, forward strand.
ACAGTCAGCAGCTAAAGATGCTTAGCAGTGCCTACATTAAGTTCATCAACCTTCTGGTTCCAGACAGTGTTTCTTGGAACCATTCTAGGAAGGGAGTACCTATTAGCCTGAGTGCTGAGCCGGCCTTTTTCATGAGAAAGTCCCAGTCATCACTCAAGACTCACAAAGGAAGGCAATGGAAATGTCTCACTCCCAACCTGCCTATCTTCCTTGTACAACTGTAGTCATGGCCAGGAAGGGTCAAGGACAATCACAAATGGGTTCCATTAGCTTTCATTTTAAAAGCCTTAGGTGCATATGGCAGCACTCAGGAGGCAGAGGCAGGTGGTTTTCTGTGCATTTAAGTTTTCTGTGATGAAAGCCTGGTCTCCATAGTCAGACATTTAAAAAAAAAAGTCCTTAGGAACCTATTGAAGTGGAAACATGTCTAAAACCCCAGTACATGGAAGGCAGGGGCAGGCTTCAGATTTCAACTTGAATCCCAGTGTAGAAAAAAACAGAAAACAAAGCATCCTTAGTAGCAAGGTCATGAAGTCTGGGCTGAGCAGGAAAAGTCTGCCCTAAAAAACAAATGAATCAGGGTTTGGTTGCCTCTGTTTGTAGTCTTAGAATGTAGGAGTCTGAGAGAAGACAGTTACAGAGTCAAAAGCCAGCCTAAGAAACAGGGAGTTCCAGGCCTGTTCGAGCTAGAGTGAGGCCATGTCTGTTTTTTTTTTTTTACTTTCTCCATGCATTTTTTGTCTATATCATATTCTTTTTTATTGATATTTATTGATCTCTACATTTTCTCTGCTCCCCTCCCCTGAAGGGGAGAGGGGAGAGGCATGTTCCCAATATACTCAGGAGATATTGTCTTTTTCTACTTTCTATTTCCAATGTAGATTAGATCTATGTAAGTCTCTCTTAGTGTCTGCATTGTTGTCTAAGTTCTCTGGGATTGTGGTTTGTAGACTGGCTTTCTTTGCTTTATGTTTAAAATCCACCTATGAGTGAGTACATGTGATAATTGTCTTTTCTGTGTCTGGGTTACCTCACTCAAAATAATGTTTTTAGCTCCTTCCATTTTCCTGCAAAATTCAAGCTGTCATTTTTTTTTTGCTGTGTAGTACTCCATTGTGTAAATGTACCACATTTTTCTTATCCATTCTTTGATCAAGAGGCATTTAGGTTGTTTCCAGGTTCTGGCTATGACCAAAGCTGCTATGAACATAGATGAACACATTTCCTTGTGACATGATTGAACATCCTTTGGATATATACTCAAAAGTGGGATTACTGGGTCTTGAGGAAGGTTGTTTCCTAATTTTCTGAGAAATCGCCACACTAGATCCAAAGGGGTTGTACCAGCTTGCATTCCCACCAGCAATGCAGGAGTGTTCCCTTTTCCCCACAACCTCTCCAGCATAAGTTGTCATCAGTGTTTTTGATTTTGGCCATTCTTACAAGTATAAGATGGACCCTTCAGAGTTGTTTTGATTTGCATTTCTCTGATGACTAAGGATGTTGAACATTTCCGTAAGTGTTTTCAGCCATTTTAGATTCCTCTGTTGAGAGGTCTCTGTTTAGGTCTATACTCCATTTTTTTATTGTATTATGTGATCCTTTAGTATCCAATTTCTTTTTTTTTTATTGAGAAAATGAGAAAAAAAACAAGTTTCCACCTCCTCCCAGCCTCCCATTTCCCTCCCCCTCCTCCCACCCTTCTCCCCCTCCCCCCACTCCTCTCCCCCTCCCTCTCCAGTCCAAAGAGCTGTCAGGGTTCCCTGCCCTGTGGTAAGTCCTAGGTCCTCCCTCCTCCGTCCATATCTAGGAAGGTGAACATCCAAACTGGGTAGGCTCCCACAAAGCCAGCATATTACATAGGATCAAAACCCCTTGCCATTGTCCTTGGCTTCTCATCAGCCCTCATTGTTCGCCATGTTCAGAGAGTCCAGTTTTATCCCATGCTTTTCCAGTCACAGTCCAGCTGGCCTTGGTGAGCTCCCAATACATCAGCTCCGCTGTCTCAGTGGGTGGGTGCACCCCTCGTGGTCCCGACTTCTTTGCTCTTGTTCTCCCTCCTTCTGCTCCTCATTGGGACCTTGGGAGCTCAGTCCAGTGCTCCAGTGTGGGTCTCTGTCTCTATCTCCATCCATCACCAGATGAAGGTTCTATGGTGATATGCAAGATATTCATCAGTATGGCTATAGGATAGGATCATTTCAGGTTCCCTATCCTCAGCTGCCCCAGGAACTAACTGGGGACATCGCCCTGGGCACCTGGGAGCCCCTCTAGGTCCAAGTCTCTTGCCAACCCTAAGATGGCTCCCTTAATTAAGATATGTCCTTCCGTGCTCCCCTATCCAACCTTCCTTTATCCCAATCATCCCGTTTCCCCAAGTTCTCCTGAGACAGGGTTTCTCTGGCTTTGGAGCCTGTTCTGGAACTAGCTCTTGTAGACTAGGCTGGCCTCGAACTCACAGATTCGCCTGCCTTTGCCTCCCAAGTGCTTGGATTAAAGGCGTGCGCCACCACAGACCAGCTTCGATTGTATTTTAATAAATAAAGCTTGCCTCTGGAGAGTAAAATTGCCACATTGGTCAGTCTTACAGCCAAGCAGTGGTAACACAGCCCTTTAATCCCAATAGCATCACTAGGTGCCATAGAAACCAGCAGTGCATGACTTTAATCCCAGCCCTAGAGAGGATTATAAAATGGAAGGAGACAGCTCTCACAGCCTCATTCTGAGATTCCTGGAGGCAAGATCACCATTTTCAGTTTGAGCTTTAGGTAAGAGACAGAGACTGGCTGCATTGCTATACAGATCTCCAGGTTGAACCCAAATTTCTCTGAGTTTTTACTAATCCTGCTTCATTCAGCACCCAATTGTTTTTTAGGTGAGTTTATGAGTTGTTTGCCTGAGTCTTTTTTGGCCACCATTTCAGGGACTGGAATTTTAACTCCAGGAATTTGAGCCAAAAACTACCCACCTGGGTTCAGGAGAAGCATTTGTGATCCGAGCTCCCATCCTCCCTGGTTTAGCTTCCTCTCCTGCTGTGCCTATCCTTGCTGCAACCCTGACTGGCACCCACATGAGGAAACCAACAGTAACAGAAAGCTGGTAAACCAGAAGAGGTAATTGAGTGAGGTGGCCATCTTCCAGCCCCAGGAAGAGGCCGAACCTAAAGCGCTGGCCACATGGTCAAGTGCAGCTTTTTCATAACCATCTTTTTTTTTTTAAAGGAGCTTCCTGACTAAGCCTTAACAGCAATAAACTTCCAGAGGGTTTCTCTGTACATTTGGCTGTCCACACACTCAGTGACACCCTGGCTTCAAACTCACAGAGATCTGCCTGAGCCAGGCGGTGGTGGCGCACGCCTTTAATCCCAGCACTCGGGAGGCAGAGGCAGGTGGATCTCTGTGAGTTCGAGACCAGCCTGGTCTACAAGAGTTAGTTCCAGGAGAGGCTCCAAAACCACAGAGAAACCCTGTCTCGAAAAACCAAAAAAAAAAAAAAAAACAGAGATCTGCCTGTCTATGCCTCCCTAGTGCTGGGATTTAAGGCTGGTGCCACTATGCCTGGTTTCCTCACAGCTCTTTTGAGATTCTCTTTCACCTACACTTAAATGGTGTTAATGAGCAGTACACGGGCTTCTTGGTAGTGGCTAGGACCTTAATGCCAGACTTCCCAGGAAGCTGTTCCCAGCACATGGGAGTCACAGGCTTTAATCTTAGCACTAGGGAGGTGGAGACAGGAGTGAAATGGCTGGGTGGAGAGAGGTATATAAGGCAGGAGGAGACAAGAGCTGATTGCAATCTGAGGTTTGGTGGGGAGCATTGCAGTCTGCAGTCATGCTGATGATAGGATCACCCCTTTATTTGTCTGAGCCTTGGTAGAGGTAAGAACTCTCCATTAGCTTGGCTGCTTTGCTTTTCCTATCTTCAGCTTGAACCCCAATATCTGTCTCGGGGTTTTAAGTCGTGGTATAGAACTCCATGAGAATGAGCAGGTGGAAATTAAGAAATACGATCCCTCAAATCCTGGGATTGGAAGGCAGTGGTTGATTAGGGCACCTGTGACTCGTGTGGTCTTAGGGTTTCAAGGAGTCGCTGGAGCCAGCTACAGCAACGGAGGCTGAACTTGTCTGCTGATTTCATTGGCCTCCAAACAGGTCCAATTGACTCAATGACGTCATAGGAACCCAGTCCATCCCCAGCCAATCTTCCGAATGACAGCTACCCAGGTGACACTGAGAACATTCTTTTATTCTCTCGAGATTAAAACTATTAACAAGTCATTAGTGTGAAATATCGGAGCAATGAACAGGGAAACAAATGTTGACGTTTGGATTTGCGATGAGTATGGTTGTTTAGGCTTGGAAGGTGAATGCAGTGCTATTTTATCTGTATTTTAATATGTAAAGTTTGCCTGAATAAATGAATGCAAAGCTAATCCTATAGAGGCTAGGGAACAGTGACACAGACCTTTAATCCCAGGACTCAGGAGACAGAGGTGATCGAGTTTCGAGTTTTAAGAAGCGTTTAAAATCAATCTCCAGGCAGGTACAGGCTGCACACCCACTGTACCAGCCCAGCCTCATGCCAGCCTTTGTTTCCTGTCTTGAGGTGTGTTCTCATGGTGCTGTCCAGACTGGTCAGGACCTGGTGAGCTCTTCTGCCACCATAGTCTTACCCTCATCTTTCCAGTTACCCAGGACCATTCTTAGGCACCCCACACCTAAATATGATGATTGAAAGGCACAAACCGTGGGGAACATCTCTAGATGGCTCTGTAGTTGAAGTCACTGACTGTGTCTTTCTCGTCACCTGACCTCAAGTTTTCTCCCTATGCTTATGGAGTGTCAGGAGATGTTTAAATGCAGGTACACACAAGAATAATATAGAAAACCTAACTTATACTTAATTTTTTTTAAAGAAAAATCTGGATTAAGGAGCTGGAGATATGGCTCAATGGCTAAAAGCACTTGTTCCAGAGGATTCAGATTCAGTTCCCAGTATCTCTGGTCCAGGGTATCTAGTGCCCTCTTCTGGCCTCCTTTTATACACGGATGTGATGTAGGTGCAGGCAAATGTTCATATATATCAAGTAAAAATCTACGAATCTTTAAAACTATTGCAAACAAGAAATCAGCATTGGCATTTCACATTAGCTTTCCAACTTAGGACTTTCATTATGGCATTTGCAAAAATCTAAGTCACCCACTGAGTTCTTACTCTGACCTCCCCCAGTTGCCTCCTTCTTGTTTTCTGCTTTCCCACAATACTGGAATAGTTATTTGGGGACCCCCCCCCATGGCTTTCCCACTAGTACACCTCGAAACATCCTAGTCAGGAAGTTCCTCACCCCTTTTCTCTTGATGTGAGACTTGGCTCCCATTATTCATTTTATTCATTTATTTATTTATTACTATTATTTTTGTTTTTTTGCTACAAAGTTTTTCTATAGCTTTGGAGTCTGTCGTGGAACTAACTCTTGTAGAATAGGCCAGCCTCGGATTCACAGAGATCCACCTGCCTCTACCTCTGGAGTGCTGGGATTAGAGGTCTGCTCCAGCAAGGCCAGCTTCCCTTCTACATTTTACATCCTCCAGGCTGTGTGCTGAGGTGATCCCATCTGAATCACCTTCCATTGATGGAGAAGCCAAGGCTCCATCACCCTGCCTACCTCTGCCCCACAACCTCCTCCCTGCCTGGTCTTCCACCAAACCCCTCTATGCCTGCACACAATATCTTTGATAAGTTTAAGATTTCTCTTTTGGTTACACAACACACACACACACACACACACACACACACGCAAGTATTGTTTTTTTGAGACACAGTTTCACTGTGTAGCCCTCACCATTCTTTTTTTTTAAGCAGACTGGATGTGAGATTTATTACTGAACATGATTTGGTAGGGTACAGAAGAGCACCATGAAAGCCCTCAGGAGTGTAGGGCTCGCCACTTGTCCAGGGGACCACGATTAGGAATATATTTGACCCCACAGCCATCAGGAATGAGTCGCTTCTCAGCAACCATGTCTTCAAATTCATCTGCATTAAACTTAGTAAAGTCCCATTTCTTTGAGATGTGGATCTTCTGGCGGCCAGGGAATTTGAACTTGGCTCTACGAAGAGCCTCAATCACATGTTCCTTATTCTGCAGCTTAGTGCGGATGGACATGATGACCTGGCCAATGTGAACCCTGGCCACTGTGCCCTGGGGCTTCCCAAAGGCACCACGCATACCTGTCTGGAGCCTACATTGGAGACAGCATTGAGATCAGACTTGAATAAGTGCCAGAAAATTGTCTCCAAGGTCCCTTAGGGCAACCCATACAGGTAACAGGCTGCGTACACTACCAAGGAGGCTGCTGTTTGCAACCATTGCAGCCCTCACCATTCTGAACTCATTCTGTAGACCAAGTTGGGCTTGAACTTGGATTTCAGGGATTCTATGCCTGAGACACCAATGCCCAGCTATTTTTATATTCATTTTTTTATTCCCCAGCTATTTTTATACTTTTAAAGCCTTACAACTTTCCAGGCATGGTGGTGAGCACCCTTAATTACAGTAATCCAAAGCCAGAGGCTGTAGGATTTCAGAGTTCAAGTCAGTCTGGTACACAGTGAGCTCCAGGACAGCCAGAGCTACACAGTGAGGCCCTGTCTCAAAACAAACAAAAACAAATTGAATGAGCATGTAAATATGGCTCTAGTCTTAGTTCTTTTCATGCGTGGAGATCTCATCCAATACATCCAGACACCATCTAAATCCCCAAAGAAGTGGGCGGAGCTTCAATTGTACAGACTGCAGAGTACTGCTGGGAGGGTGAGGATAAAAAGGGGGAGGGGTCTGTGGAAGGGTATACAAGGGTCAAAGCTGTGAAAGAATCCTTGAGGCTTGGATCCTGGAGTTTTTTGGAGTCACTACCTACCTCTGCTGGGAACTGGAAATCTGTTATTCAGTGTTGAGATCCCTTAGCTCCATCAAGACATCCTATCTCCTGCAGACAGCGGAGTCTAGAGCTGGGTTCATGTCCATGTATCACTTATATCTCTTTCAGTTTGTGGATTGATTTTCATTTTATTTATTTATTTATTTATTTATTTATTTATTTATTTATTTATTTTTAGATTAGTATTTCCTGCTCAATCCTGCCTTGGCCTGGAAGAGATTTTGCTGGGTAACAAACAGGCAGGGAGTTTTGTTGATTAAGTCATTATTTGAGTCTGTTTGTAGACTCTGTTCAGTTTGACCTTGAACTCAAGGAAGATTTAATGGCTAGATGTGGCAGGTGTCAGTCATTCAAATTTATTCGACTCTGGGCTGATCTCTTCCTCTTTTTCTTTCTTTACTTTTTTGTTTTGGTTTGTTTTTTGGGTTTTTTTTTGTTTGTTTGTTCGTGTTTTTGTTTTGTTTTTCAACACACGACAACAGGGTTTCTCTGTAGCCCTGGCGGTCCTGAAACTGTCTCTGTAGACCAGGCAGTCTTGAACTCATAGGAATTCTCTTTGAGTGCTGGAATTAAGGGCACGGGCCACCAACACCCAGTTTGTGCTGATGATCTTAACTCAACTTCAATCACGCAAGGTTCTGTACAACTTTAAACCCAGCACTTGAGAGGCAGAGGCAATCTCTCTGAATTCATGGCCAGCCTGGTCTACAAAGCGAGTTCCAGAACTGCCAGGGCTGACATCCTGTAATCAAACAACAATAACAAAAAGTTTTTTTCTCTGCTTATTGATTCATGGTCCCATTATAAAGACTAGGATGTTCTCAGTCTTGTAGGGAACATTCTGCTTCCCTTGTCTCGTTCAAATTAGAATTGTGAACCATCACTTCACTCTTAATTTGAGATTTCGTGCTTTTTGTTGTTGTCGTCTTCCATCAGTTTCTGGAGACCTCAGGTCGGATGTGCTAAAGCTCTAGAAGTAACCAACCATCACATTGAACTAGTGAGTTTCCTGACTGTGGCATGCAAATTATCATCTCCATCCCATAGTCCTGTCTTTCCCAGTGCTATACTGTTGCAGACCACGCCAATGATACTGAAGCTTTACTGCCTCTATTGAGTGTTTCTTTCCCACCCTGTCCAGCTCTGGAGCACAGAGTACAAGCTTGCAGCCCTCTTGTTTCCTTCCCTGAAACATCAGTACAGCGATAACTGGCAATCAAAGTCAGTAACTAACTAATGGTGCCCATTTCACAGATGCTCTCAGTTGTTTCAGGAAGAGTCAGCTAGGTGAATGGAGACTCAGAAGATTGGGACCTCTTAGAGGTCATGGAGTACCACCTTTGTTTCCTGTTGACTGCTTCTCAGTGGGAATGGATTCACCTGCACTGTGGTTGGAATTGGACAGGGTATTTGAGAAAGAGCATGCTTTTGACAGTCATCCCAGACAGAAGGATGACTTTAAAACCAACAGACAGTGAGGAAAACGTGAAGACTGAGGCCTCCACCATCACCTGTCAGGAGTGTTCATCATGAGCTAGTGTGGCCATGACATAATTACAGAAAATAGCAATAAATGATTCGGACGTGAACCTACTTGAGAAATTCCTGTCAGGTGGAGGATCCCTGCCTGGCAGAGCAGGAGCACCACTGACTCTGAATACTCTGGATCGCTTTCCTCTGTAATTTACCTTTGATATCTCCCCCATTAACATGCATTTTAATGTTATATGTACATGTAATCTCATGATTACATCTCAAATTAATGGGCACACATGTATTTCTGGATGGTCAAAAGGATGACACCTCTCTACTATATTCTCCACATTATGGTGAGAAACTTGAAAGTATGTTCCTATCATTAGCCTTACTGACAGAGCAAGTTGACCAGACATGCGTCCTTCTGGACAGATCTAAGATCTAAGCCCTTCAAAGGATTTATCTTTTCTTTTTTTTCGTCAGTGTTTCTCTGTAGCTTTGAGGCCTGTACTGGAACTAGCTCTTGTAGACCAGGCTGGCCTCAAAGTCACAAAGATCCGCCTGCTTCTGCCTCTTGAGTGTAGGATTAAAGGCATGTGCCACCATCACCCAACTGGATTTATTTTTTATATTTATTTATTTATTTATTATTTATTTTTTGTTTTTCAAGACAGGGTTGCTCTGTGGCTTTAGGAGGCTGTCCTGGAACAAGCTCTTCTCGATCAGGTTGGCCTAAAACTCACAGAGATCTGCTTTCCTCTGCCTCTTGAGTGCTGGGAATAAAGGTTTGCATCACCATCACCTGGCTTCCTTCAAAAGATTTATGATGAATAAGAGCAATATTGCATGTGTCTGTCCTTATTCTATCATAGTCTTCAAAGAGACCAGTAACACCTAATTAACTAACCATTTCCAGAAATTATTAATCACACTTAAGAACTGTAAAATAGTGCACATGGTTTTTGTATTTTTTGTAGATCTGTCAACAGTTTGGTTTTTCCCTTTAAAAGACAGCCAGGGACTCTTCACAGTTAACAGGTGTGGTTATCTACTAACTAGGTGATAAGTTTTGCTACATCTCTTCAAAGAATGCCTGTGTCCCTGGGAATTTTGTTTGTAGTATTTCTTTAATGTTAAGTTATAATTAATTGCTAGTGAATGGGTATGTATGTATTATATGCTTGGGAATATCTAACTGCAGAAGACATAGATTGAGATGAAATAGATAGAGAAGAAGAAAGAACGTAGAGAAATTAGAACAAGAATGAATTGGAGCAGAGATTTGTAATAGAGAATTGGAATTAGAAATGAGACAGAGAATAAGAGGAAAGAAATTGCAAAAGATTAGAAAGGAAAAAATAAAGATCACATAAATGGAAAGACCACATGAGAGAAGATTCTTTTTCTACAGCCATCAGACTTTTTTGTTTTTATGTTTATTGTGTCTGCTCTTCTTGAAAACAAAGTGAACGTCTTCAAGTGTGCTCTCATTCAAAATTGCTTTATTGAAAATGATTGGAAATCATAATGCTAAGGACAGTGGGGGAAGTAATATTCACCTTGTGTTTCTGCCCAAGCAAGGGAAAGACAAATCACAGCAGAACACTGCTAATCCACTAAGTCCAATGCCACTCCATGGTTCAGTCAACCGGATATTTCACAGAGCAGATATGCTCCCGATTCTCATGTGAGGTGGACAACCAGAAGATGGATTCCTTCCAGCAACAGAGCACTGGGAGACCCTCCTCACCCAGTCCCCTTTGCTCTTTGGAATTTCTTTTCATTTTAACCCCTTCCTTGTATCTATGGTTGGTCATACCATGAAAGTGCCGGGATGGATTCCCCTCAATTTTCAGATCTCTTTTGATGCACTAGGGCAGGGCTGTACTGTTGACAGATCACGTGCATCCAGTTCTCTGTGTCAATGTTTATTCTTCAAATATGAACAACGAGTAAAGCAATCTTCTTTCCCAAGTACACCCAAAAATGCTTGAATCCAGGTTTTGTGTCTCTAATGAGTCCTTTGAGTCCAGGCTTTCATTTCTCAGAGCCCAGCAGTGATCCCTCCTCATTCATTGCCAACATGAACATAGTGTGGTCTCCATGTTATAGACAGAGAAGTCCCGACAATCTAGACATCTTTTACTCACAAAGCAGACCTCTTTCGGCTGTCTTATAGCCCTCAGAGTTTCCATGAGCTCACTGCAGTGTTGGTTAAACCTGTCTGGATGGACATCACCAAATTCATCATAGACCTCGTCAGGGGCGGGGTATAGCTCCCGGGTGAGCAGAGTCAGTTTTGCAGTGTGCTGCAGCAGCTTCCTAATGCTGGCCACAGACAGGAAGTTCTTCAGAAAATTGACCTCAATGAGCTGGGTGCACTGGCTCAGGGCAGGCAAGAGGGCACTAATCTGGAAATCCATGATCATACAACCCTTCAATTGTAATGTCTGCAGAGTAGCTGTCAGTCTTTCTAGCAGGCTTCCTAAAAGTAGATGGTCTAAATTTAGAAAGGTGACGCCACTCAGATCCAGATGTTTGAGCATGTGGATGCTGGGACACTGGGACAGATAACTCATGTCTGCATTTGATAGCAAGCATCGAGTGATTGAAAGGGTCTCCAAGGGACTCTCCATGCACCTACAGAGAGACAAAGGAGTTTATCTCAGGAAAGTCTAATAACGGATAAGAAAGGATGATACTTCAATGTGGCTGAGGCTAGTTAGGCCGAAGTTCATTTTGAGAGCATCATGAAGATCAAGACCAGGGTACTCCCTGATGCAGAGTTAACAACACATGCAAAATAACTGTGACAGTTTCTGTCCCCAAATTTGTTCCGTCTGCACAGTCTAGCACAGAATCATCTAAGCTGACAGTTGTTACCTGCAGGAGACCAGGAAGGACCAAAAAGGGTGCACTTATAACCATCCCTGGGTGTTGGGCCTCATGAGGCCTGTGTGTGAGGCCCAGCGTAATTCCCTGAGAAGTAAGCTTTGTGAACTTAACTAGTCTTTGTTGAGGCCCATTGTAATTCCCTGAGACTAATTTGAGTTGGCATGAGGCCTGGTGTAACTTCCTGAGCCTAGCTAGAGTTTGGATTCATGTCTCTATCTAGCCGACCTAAACCCTCCTCTGCCCAGCAATGTCTCCTCAACTGTGGCAGAATATTATTGGCACTTATTCCTTACTCTGCCTCAACCAATCCCAAGCTGCTCCAGCTCATCACCATCCTATATGGTTCTGCCTGATACCATTAAATGAGATCCTGCTCTGACAGACTCCCAATTCAGTGGGTGTGTTTCTCCGGCATGGTCAAGTAGGGAGAGAAGCTGGGCCATTCAATACTCACAATCCCTCTGAGCCCCAGGGAGGGTCTAGTAGTTCCAGCTCTCTCTGAATCACCATGCCCCTGCTCTTTCTGCCAGAGAACCAGGCAGCTGGGTGTGACAATAACGGTCTCAATGAGCCCACTTTTGTATCACAGCCTCTGTCCTGCTCACAGGCCTTCCCTGTTGTCTTATTCACTCCCAATCATTCCCCATTGCCCTACCTCTGTTCAAAAAACACTTGACATCGGGAATGTGTGTATGTGTGTGTAAGAGAGATAGAGATAAAGGGAGAGAGAGAGAGAGAGAAAGAGAGAGAGACAGAGATTTAAACTGTTAACAGTACTGAGGAGAGAGCTGACAAGGGCCAGCATGTGGCTTAAGACCTCATACACTTTGTGGATCTGTTTTTGCTTCAACTGCTTCCCTAGCAAAGGCAGTTCCTAGACCGTGAATGCTAGAGCAGCAGAAAGACTACGAAATCAATTATCCTAAGGACATTGCACTCCTGCAGTCAGGAGTGGAGGGGAAGCCACAGGTGGACACTGGTGTGTCATGGAACACTGCAAGACTTTTCCCTGGCCTGTGGAGCAAGAACTCTATCCTTCCTCACCTGAGTACTTGATCCAGTCGTTCATTCAGGAAGCAGACATCATTCAGTTTGAGATGCTGGATCTTTTTGAGTTCTGGGATCTGGGAAATGATCTCTGTAATACACTGATTGACCTTCGTGCGGTTTCCAAACCACTCAAAAGGTACGGAGATTCTATTGATAAGAATTTTCTGAAGGTTTTTCATCTGGTTCAGGCCAGGGGCTATCTTCACAAGGGTTCTCAGGTTCCAAGGTGCACTCACTTTGAATTCCTCAATAGAGCTTGGCTCAAATACCTGCAGCAGCATTAGGGGGTTGTAGAGAGGGGTGACCCCAAACTCCAGCTTTGGGCAAATCACCTGCACCACTTGTTTTCTCAGCTTGGCCCAGAGATAGAAGTATTTTAGGTATTTACTGAGATGTCTGGTCTTGAGGGAAAGGTTCATCCACACAGTCACAACCTGTTTTCCCCCTCGTCTGGGACTATAATCCACTGGTTGGGTCTCACTGATGACATCTGGAGAGCAGACACCATCCTCCGTTCCAACCCAAAAGTTCCAGAAGTTATGTTGGGCATCCCGCAAATCTAGCACTTGGAGTTTGCAACTCCTGTTGGTCAAACGAGAAGGAGATTCAAATGACAATTTGAGTATCAATTATTCTTTACGTTGACCCCACTCCTCCACTTCCCTGAAATCTATTCCTTCAACCCAGCGTGTTTTCATTTCTATTGACTGACAGAGAGGGAGGAGGAGGGCCATTGTGTATTGACCTCATCTCTTCTCCGTCTGCTCTGCGCACCACTGCCCTTTTGCGCTTATCCACTTCTCTAAGCTCTGATTCCACTTGAATCCCATTCTGAAGTCTGTGGTCACTTCCCTCCCCCCAGAGCCTTCCTTTCCATGGTACCTTGGTCTCACTTACCCAGGTTGATCCTTCTTGTTAATCACCAAATCCAGGCCCCACAGCACAGCCTTCAAGGTCTTCAGGTTGGGAGTCTTCATCAGGGCTCCTACAGGAAGGCATGGGAAGGGCCAGGCTGCCACCAAGGCCCTTATGATGTTTGTCTGGTTGCCCTTGAAGGCGTCTATGAACAGTGGTGGGAAGAATGCCTTGGGCATCTGCTTCAGGGAAGCATTGGCCAAGGCTTCATTCTTTAGCAGACTTTTTCTGGCCAGCCTCTCGAGTGTGGGTGGGGAGCTCATCCTGACCTGAAGTAGGCAGATGCTGTGGAAAGAAGCAGAGGAATAAAGCCTTTCAGAAAAAACACCTTTAGCAAGTCAGTTTTTGTCCTTCATCGTGTAAACTATGCAGGGCCAGAGCCACTCACCTGAACAGTTTGGAAACCTTAGATTTCCTATTTTCTGCTATCTGTCTTTCTCATAGCCATAGTCCCCTCAAAGGCCTCCTGGAGATGAGCACACATTTGAACTAATGATCCTGGTTATCCTGCCCAATGCTACTCCCCTGAATCATACTACACTACAGTAGGCCACAAGAAAGAGGAAAATCAAATGTGAACCAGACACTTTTGCAGGGAAACATCTCACGATCCTCAAGTGCAATGTTCGAGGTCCCTCACACAAGCTATTTTTTTGAATTTAGCCATGGAACTTGTTGGGAGCATCTGTGAAATGCATTCAGTTCCTATTATTCCAAAAAGCTTTAGAACCTGAAACCAAGCTGAGCACTTGCAGGCAATGACCTAAATTTTCTCTCAACTAAAAACCACCCTGGGTGACATGAGGTTGACAGAGGGAGTACCAATTCTAATTGGTCTTAATTAAAAAGAAAAAAACAGAGTTAGATATTAGGGGGTGAAAGCTGAAAGATCAGAGAAGTAGAGCAGTCAACCATAAATTCTTACCTCTAGGAACTCCTCAGACCAAACAGGGTCTCAACAACTCCTCAGACTGAAAGCCTGGAGCTCCTGTTTCCTCCCACCTTATATTCTTCTCCCCAGCCAATCATATCCCTTCCTGACTCCACCTCCCTAATGTTGGGATTAAAGGTGTGTGACTCATAAATACTGGAATTAAAGGTGTGAGACACTAACACCTGCCTCTGTTGCTCTTTGAGACTGGATCAGTCTCGAGTAGCTCAGGCTGGCCTTGAACTCACAGAGATCCATCTATCTTTTCCTACCAAATGCTGGAGTTAAGGTGTGTGCCACACTGCCTTGCTAATATAGCTAACTAGTGTCTCAGCTTCACACTTGGATCCTCAGTTAAGCTGTATTTGCTAGATCACAAACAAAATATAATCACATTGAATTACATATTTCTAACTAAGACTGGAGTAGTTGTGCAGTGTTTGCTCTTGTTCCCTAGTCTTTGAATTTTGTAACATCAGCACTCTAGTAAGGCCTCTACAATTGCGATCCAGATCTCAGAATTTGTAACACTTCACTTCAATGTTGTTCTAGGCTAGCCTGGGCAACATCAGACTTTCAGTTTCAAACAAGCCCCAGCAAACAAAACAAAACAAATACAAAAGCAAAAATCCTAACAGGAAATGAGAGACTGCTGTTCCCGGGTATGACTGTGTACTGTTGGGGCAGAATGGCTTACATAATATACTTTATGTATAATTGTGCTCTTGATGAAGGTATTATTATTATTATTTTTTTTTTAGTTTTTCGAGACAGGGTTTCTCTGTAGCCTTGGAGCCCGTCCTGGCACTAGCTCTTGTAGACCAGGCTGGCCTAGAACTCACAGAGATCCGCCTGCCTCTGCCTCAAGAGTGCTGGGATTAAAGGTGTGTGCCACCACCACCCGGCTTGAAGGTATTATGTTTATATAGCTCATTTGAAAATGTAATGTAAAAATTAAAAATATAGTTTAATAGAGAGATGCCGGACTTTGGTGGTGCACGTTTTTAATCCAAGCACTTGGGAGGCAGAGGCAGGCAAATCTTTGTGAGTTCGAGGCCAGCCTGCTCTACAAGAGCTAGATCCAGGATAGGCTCCAAAGCTACAGAGAAAAACAGAAACAAAAACAAAACAAAAAGCCCCCAAACCAAAAGAAACAGAATTCCCCACAAACTAAAAAGAACACAAGTATCTGAAGCACAGACAAGGCTAGACTGGGCTGCATAGACGGTGGAGCTGAGACACCTACCTGAGTCAGCACTGGTGAGAGGCCTCCAAATCCAGGCGTTGTGTCTTCAGGTTTCTGAGACTCTGAGGGCTTCTCTGGCTGCTCTGACTCTTTATAAACCTTTGCACTGAACCCGCCCCTCTGTAGTCACGCCCACCCAGACTAAGTCTCTAGTCGGATTCCACAATTGAGTGTAATCTTAATCCATCTGGGATTTGTTGATGTAGGATCAGATCTAAACACAGGAAAAAACTTAGACTATGACTATGATTAACTTATTCATTGAAGCCAGCATATTTGACCTTAAATTTGTATCAATAAACCGAGATCCATACCAATGCAAGTTATTCGTATCTATATCACAGGATCTGATAGTTTCACACTTTAGGGGATCTCATATAAAATATGGCATAGAATGTCTTCATCGATATTGTTTGGTTGTAGGGTTTGGGACCAATACACAAGTGCTCTGAGACCGAGCCACATTCCCGGGTCATCTATCTGAGTTTGTTTAATTTCATGTAGATATAATTTCTCTTCATGCAGGAATCTTTAGCCTGGAACTGGGAACTTCTATGCTCAGGACCTTAATTTGAGTTCCCAGGTGTGACTTTTTCGTGCTACCTGTATTTTTCTTTAAATTTCACTCTCAGACAATGCCAAGTGAAATAGTCAAGGCTGATACAATCACATTCCTAAAGATTAGTTCTCGAATCAACTCAGACATGGGGCTTGTGTTCAGAAAACTAATAGCAGATCCCAGGACAATTCATAAGCCAGAGTTAAGAGGAAATCATAATTCAAACACCTGGGAATCTGTGTTCTGTGAAACAAAAGTGCGAGGAATTAGAAAGGGATTGAATTACAGAGCAGACTCTAACTTGAATTCTAAAATGGGCCTAGGAATCTGTACAGAGCCAGAGTGATCTGAGTTTAAGAACAGTCTTGCCTAGTTTAGACTCTCTCAAATAAACTCCAGGAATTCCCATTATGTTGGTCCAAATCTTTGTTCCCAACACTCTGGATTAAAAACTTTGCCCTCCTTTAATGTGGTCTCAGTTAATTCTCTTTCCTTTATGGAGAACAGATTGATGTGAATGCAACCTCTAGACATCTCAGGCCATTTCAGATTGTTCCCATTGGGACACAAGCTCTCATATAAATTACTCAGACTGGCCTTGAGCTCACTCTGAATACCACACAGATGTTGACTTTGTCCCTCATTTCCCATCCCCCTGAGTAATAGCTACTTTCAATGAACCACGAGAAATAGTATGCTCCCAGACCATAGCACTATTGACTACTATGGAGTACGGTTCAGGCCATAAAATTAGCCTGTGCAGAACACAGAAATCAAAAATATAACAAGTGCTGGTTTTCACCAGAATTTCAGTTTATTCTCTGGCAGGAGATCTGAACACACCCTATGGCAGGAGGGTTACTGAAGCCCAGCTGTGCTTTCCACGCATCATGGCAATCATTCCATAAGGGCCAAAGCTGGTACACACTTGAAAATGAAGAGACTAATAAATTAAAGCACATTTAATAAACAAATTCTTAGTGTTGTGAGGTGACTTGGGGAATGGGTTTTTACCTTCTACAGAGTCTCAGTTCACTCTCTCTCCTGAAAGGAGATCTAATTAACTAGACAAACCCAATTCACACCAACACACCCAGGAAGGAGGATTGCCCAGAATTACAGGTCAGCACAGGGTGTATAACGAGTTCCAGATAGGCCTCAGCTGTATGGAAGAAATTATGAGGAAAAATTTAAAAACTAATAATACAAGGTAACAAGGAAGCCCAGAGCTCAGAGTTTGTTGAGAAATTTCATGGATGGCCATGGGATCCTCACGGTAATCTCAGGTTTTATGCATTCCCACATGGAGATCTGACACACTCAAACTACAAGTGTAAAATATCAAAAAGGGTGGCTGCTCCATTGTCCAGTCTGGTGGCAGCTTGGGGCTGAGAGGGGGGACTACAAGGGTTATGTGTGAGGGAAAAGGGGATATAAGGATCAGAATGACTAGAGAGGACATTCTGAGCCTTGGAGCCTGGAGTGACTACCTGTCCCTGCAGGGATTAGAACACCTGCTACCAGTGTTGAAATCAAGTAAGTCACTCACTGTAGTGATATTTTATGTATGTTCTATAAGTAAAGTTTACCTGATGATCAGAGGTAAAAATAAGTCACTAGAGGCCAGGCAGTGGTGTCAAACATCTTTAATCCCAGGATTTGGGAGACAGAGGCAGCTGGATCTCTGTGAATTCAAGGCCACCCTTGGCTACACAAGAACAATGCAAAAACAGTTACACTTGGTCATGGCTCACACCTTTAATCCCAATACTAGGGAGTCAGTCACAAGCCTTTAATCCCAGCTCTAGAGATAAACATAAGGTGCGAGGAAAGCAACTCGCTCTCTTTTGGTCTGAGGATTTCTTCAAGGTAAGAGCTCTGAATTTCACAACACTGACTCGACACTACTTGGAAATACAGCTCTTCTCTGGCCTTGTCATGGAAATGATTCCATCAAAAGCAGAACTAGTATAGCCGTGAAAATAAAGGAAGGAGCAAAAAAAAAAAAAAGGAAGAGAGGACACACGAAATAAAAAGAGAGAGAAGGAATTGGAGGAATAAAAGAAACAGTTAAAGAGTTCATTTGAAGTGACTATCACAGGCTATAAACACAAGCTATAAACACAGCATCTTCATCTCCACACAGAACCCAAAGCACCAAATGTCAGGCACAGGTGAAATCATCCAGGGACACAATGTGCTGCTGTTTCCAATGTAGTCAGCGCATTGTAGGTGTTAGGGAGGGACAGGTTAAACTTTGGCCATTTAAACTACTGCCAATCGGGAGAGAATGGAGGAGGAGAGCAGAGAGAGCCTTCCTCTCTAGGTCTTCAGGGACCTTCCTTCCCTGCCTCTGTAGGCCCCTACTTGGCTTGTCAGCACCAACATGATTCCTTGAAGAGAGGTACCCGTAACAAACAGAATATACACATTTGATTTCAAGACATTGACTCAATACCACTCGGCAATACAGTTGTTTTTTGGCCTATCATGAAAATGCTTTCATCAAAAGCAGAATGAAAATAGCTATGGAAATAAAGGAAGGAACAAAGAAAAAAAGAGAGGAGACCTGAATACAGTAAGAGAGATGGGATGGGATGAATGAAAGAACGAATGAAGGAGGGAAAAAAGGGAAGAAGGATGGAAAAAGAAAGGAAGATTTAGTGTTTGTGGGATAACTCTGGGAATGGGTCCTCATCTTCAGCAGTATCTTAGTTCATTCTTTCCTGCATGGAGATCTAATCAAACTGAAAATGGTCTGTTCCTTAACTTCTACTAGGCTGGAGGATTGTTGATCAACTCAGGCACAAAATGAGTTCAGATAGACCTTAGAAAGTTATTGAGCCTTTTATGGAAGAAACTCGATAACAATAATATACATAAGGCAATGTATTAGAGCTTGGAGTTTGTGGAGAAGTATTCTAGAGGGGTTTGGGATGTGACTACAGTCTCAGATTTTGTAAATTCCCACATCTGATCTACTCAAGATGCAGATGCTGACGTCCAAGTGGAATTGGATGGAAAGATGTTCAGTCATCCAGAGAGGGGCAGGCTTTAGCGGAAAGGTGGGGCTATAAAGGGAAAGTGTGAGGGGAAAGGGGATGTGGGGGTTAGATTGGCCAGGCAAGACTCTGGGAGACTTGGAGCCCGGAATGACTGCTTGGAACTTTGACCTGTAACACATGTTCCGTGTGTCCGGATTATGTAAGCGATTCCCCCCAACAGGACACAGTCATACCCGGGATCAGCAGTCTCTCATTTCCTGTTAGGATTTTTGCTTTTGTATTTGTTTTGCTTTGTTTGCTGGGGCTCTTTTGAAACTGAAAGTCTGATGTTGCCCAGGCTAGCCTAGAACAACATTGAAGTGAAGTGTTACAAATTCTGAGATCTGGATCGCAATTGTAGAGGCCTTACTAGAGTGCTGATGTTACAAAATTCAAAGACTAGGGAACAAGAGCAAACACTGCACAACTACTCCAGTCTTAGTTAGAAATATGTAATTCAATGTGATTATATTTTGTTTGTGATCTAGCAAATACAGCTTAACTGAGGATCCAAGTGTGAAGCTGAGACACTAGTTAGTTATATTAGCAAGGCAGTGTGGCACACACCTTAACTCCAGCATTTGGTAGGAAAAGATAGATGGATCTCTGTGAGTTCAAGGCCAGCCTGAGCTACTCGAGACTGATCCAGTCTCAAAGAGCAATGGAGGCAGGTGTTAGTGTCTCACACCTTTAATTCCAGTATTTATGAGTCACACACCTTTAATCCCAACATTAGGGAGGTGGAGTCAGGAAGGGATATGATTGGCTGGGGAGAGGAATATAAGGCGGGAGGAAACAGGAGCTCAAGGCATTCAGTCTGAGGAGTTGTTGAGACCCTGTTTGGTCTGAGGAGTTCCTAGAGGTAAGAATTTATGGTTGACTGCTCTACTTCTCTGATCTTTCAGCTTTCACCCCCTAATATCTAACTCTGTTTTTTTCTTTTTAATTAAGACCAATTAGAATTGGTACTCCCTCTGTCAACCTCATGTCGCCCAGGGTGGTGTTTAGTTGAGAGAAAATTTAGGCCTTTGCCTGCAAGTGCTCAGCTTGGTTTCAGGTTCTAAAGCTTTTTGGAATAATAGGAACTGAATCCATTTCACAGATGCTCCCAACAAGTTCCATGGCTAAATTCAAAAAATAGCTTGTGTGAGGGACCTTGAACATTGAACTTGAGGATCGTGAGATATTTTCCTGCAAAAGTGTCTGGTTCACATTTGATTTTCCTCTTTCTTGTGGCCTACTGTAGTGTAGTATGATTCAGGGGAGTAGCATTGGGCAGGATCATTAGTTCAAATGTGTGCTCATCTCCAGGAGGCCTTTGAGGGGACTATGGCTATGAGAAAGACAGATAGCAGAAAATAGGAAATCTAAGGTTTCCAAACTGTTCAGGTGAGTGGCTCTGGCCCTGCATAGTTTACACGATGAAGGACAAAAACTGACTTGCTAAAGGTGTTTTTTCTGAAAGGCTTTATTCCTCTGCTTCTTTCCACAGCATCTGCCTACTTGCACGTCAGGATGAGCTCCCCACCCACACTCGAGAGGCTGGCCAGAAAAAGTCTGCTAAAGAATGAAGCCTTGGCCAATGCTTCCCTGAAGCAGATGCCCAAGGCATTCTTCCCACCACTGTTCATAGACGCCTTCAAGGGCAACCAGACAAACATCATAAGGGCCTTGGTGGCAGCCTGGCCCTTCCCATGCCTTCCTGTAGGAGCCCTGATGAAGACTCCCAACCTGAAGACCTTGAAGGCTGTGCTGTGGGGCCTGGATTTGGTGATTAACAAGAAGGATCAACCTGGGTAAGTGAGACCAAGGTACCATGGAAAGGAAGGCTCTGGGGGGAGGGAAGTGACCACAGACTTCAGAATGGGATTCAAGTGGAATCAGAGCTTAGAGAAGTGGATAAGCGCAAAAGGGCAGTGGTGCGCAGAGCAGACGGAGAAGAGATGAGGTCAATACACAATGGCCCTCCTCCTCCCTCTCTGTCAGTCAATAGAAATGAAAACACGCTGGGTTGAAGGAATAGATTTCAGGGAAGTGGAGGAGTGGGGTCAAAGTAAAGAATAAATTGATACTCAAATTGTCATTTGAATCTCCTTCTCGTTTGACCAACAGGAGTTGCAAACTCCAAGTGCTAGATTTGCGGGATGCCCAACATAACTTCTGGAACTTTTGGGTTGGAATGGAGGATGGTGTCTGCTCTCCAGATGTCATCGGTGAGACCCGACCAGTGGTTTATAGTCGCAGACGAGGGGGAAACCAGGTTGTGACTGTGTGGATGAACCTTTCCCTCAAGACCAGACATCTCAGTAAATGCCTAAAATACTTCTATCTCTGGGCCAAGCTGAGAAAACAAGTGGTGCAGGTGATTTGCCCAAAGCTGGAGTTTGGGGTCACCCCTCTCTACAACCCCCTAATGCTGCTCCAGGTATTTGAGCCAAGCTCTATTGAGGAATTCAAAGTGAGTGCACCTTGGAACCTGAGAACCCTTGTGAAGATAGCCCCTGGCCTGAACCAGATGAAAAACCTTCAGAAAATTCTTCTCAATGGAATCTCCGTACCTTTTGAGTGGTTTGGAAAATGCAAGGTGGTCCATCAGTGTATTACAGAGATCATTTCCCAGATCCCAGAACTCAAAAAGATCCAGCATCTCAAACTGAATGATGTCTGCTTCCTGAATGAACGACTGGATCAAGTACTCAGGTGAGGAAGGATAGAGTTCTTGCTCCACAGGCCAGGGAAAAGTCTTGCAGTGTTCCATGACACACCAGTGTCCACCTGTGGCTTCCCCTCCACTCCTGACTGCAGGAGTGCAATGTCCTTAGGATAATTGATTTCATAGTCTTTCTGCTGCTCTAGCATTCACGGTCTAGGAACTGCCTTTGCTAGGGAAGCAGTTGAAGCAAAAACAGATCCACAAAGTGTAGGAGGTCTTAAGCCACATGCTGGCCCTTGTCAGCTCTCTCCTGAGTACTTATAACAATTTAAATCTCTGTCTCTGTCTCTGTCTCTCTCTCTTTCTCTCTCTCTCCCTTTATCTCTAATCTCTATCTCTCTTACACACACATACACACATTCCCGATGTCAAGTGTTTTTTGAACAGAGGTAGGGCAATGGGGAATGATTGGGAGTGAATAAGACAACAGGGAAGGCCTGTGAGCAGGACAGAGGCTGTGCTACAAAAGTGGGGCTCATTGAGACCGTTATGGGCACACCCAGCTGCCTGGTTCTCTGGCAGAAAGAGCAGGGGCATGGTGATTCAAACAGAGCTGGAACTACTAGACTCTCCCTGGGTCTCAGTGGGATGGTGAGTATTGAATGGCCCAGCTTCTCTCCCTACTTGACCATGCCGGAGAAACACACCCACTGAATTGGGAGTCTGTCAGAGCAGGATCTCATTTAATGGTATCAGGCAGAACCATATAGGATGGTGATGAGCTGGAGCAGCTTGGGATTGGTTGAGGCAGAGTAAGGAATAAGTGCCAATAATATTCTGCCACAGTTGAGGAGACATTGCTGGGCAGAGGAGGGTTTAGGTCGGCTAGATAGAGACATGAATCCAAACTCTAGCTAGGCTCAGGAAGTTACACCAGGCCTCATGCCAACTCAAATTAGTCTCAGGGAATTACACTGGGTCTCAACAAAGACTAGTTAAGTTCACAAAGTTACGCTGGGCCTCACACACAGGCCTCATGAGGCCCAACACCCAGGAATGGTTATAAGTGCACCCTTTTTGGTCCTTCTTGGTCTCCTGCAGGTAACAACTGTCAGCTTAGATGATTCTGTGCTAGACTGTGCAGACGGAACAGATTTGGGGGCAGAAACTGTCACAGTTATTTTGCATGTGTTGTTAACTCTGCATCAGGGAGTACCCTGGTCTTGATCTTCATGATGCTCTCAAAATGAACTTCGGCCTAACTAGCCTCAGCCACATTGAAGTATCATCCTTTCTTATCCGTTATTAGACTTTACTGAGATAAACTCCTTTGTCTCTCTGTAGGTGCATGGAGAGTCCCTTGGAGACCCTTTCAATCACTCGATGCTTGCTATCAAATGCAGACATGAGTTATCTGTCCCAGTGTCCCAGCATCCACATGCTCAAACATCTGGACTTGAGTGGTGTAACCTTTTTAAATTTAGACAATCTACTTCTAAGAAGCCTGCTAGAGAGACTGACAGCTACTCTGCAGATATTAATACTGAAGGATTGTATGATCATGGATTTCCAGATTAGTGCCCTCTTGCCTGCCCTGAGCCAGTGCACCCAGCTCATTGAGGTCAATTTTCTGAAGAACTTCCTGTCTGTGGCCAGCATTAGGAAGCTGCTGCAGCACACTGCAAAACTGACTCTGCTCACCCGGGAGCTATACCCCGCCCCTGACGAGGTCTATGATGAATTTGGTGATGTCCATCCAGACAGGTTTAACCAACACTGCAGTGAGCTCATGGAAACTCTGAGGGCTATAAGACAGCCGAAAGAGGTCTGCTTTGTGAGTAAAAGATGTCTAGATTGTCGGGACTTCTCTGTCTATAACATGGAGACCACACTATGTTCATGTTGGCAATGAATGAGGAGGGATCACTGCTGGGCTCTGAGAAATGAAAGCCTGGACTCAAAGGACTCATTAGAGACACAAAACCTGGATTCAAGCATTTTTGTGTGTACTTGGGAAAGAAGATTGCTTTACTCGTTGTTCATATTTGAAGAATAAACATTGACACAGAGAACTGGATGCACGTGATCTGTCAACAGTACAGCCCTGCCCTAGTGCATCAAAAGAGATCTGAAAATTGAGGGGAATCCATCCCGGCACTTTCATGGTATGACCAACCATAGGGACAAGGAAGGGGTTAAAATGAAAAGAAATTCCAAAGAGCAAAGGGGACTGGGTGAGGAGGGTCTCCCAGTGCTCTGTTGCTGGAAGGAATCCATCTTCTGGTTGTCCACCTCACATGAGAATTGGGAGCATATCTGCTCTGTGAAATATCCGGTTGACTGAACCATGGAGTGGCATTGGACTTAGTGGATTAGCAGTGTTCTGCTGTGATTTGTCTTTCCCTTGCTTGGGCAGAAACACAAGGTGAATATTACTTCCCCCACTGTCCTTAGCATTATGATTTCCAATCATTTTCAATAAAGCAATTTTGAATGAGAGCACACTTGAAGACGTTCACTTTGTTTTCAAGAAGAGCAGACACAATAAACATAAAAACAAAAAAGTCTGATGGCTGTAGAAAAAGAATCTTCTCTCATGTGGTCTTTCCATTTATGTGATCTTTATTTTTTCCTTCCTAATCTTTTGCAATTTCTTTCCTCTTATTCTCTGTCTCATTTCTAATTCCAATTCTCTATTACAAATCTCTGCTCCAATTCATTCTTGTTCTAATTTCTCTACGTTCTTTCTTCTTCTCTATCTATTTCATCTCAATCTATGTCTTCTGCAGTTAGATATTCCCAAGCATATAATACATACTTACCCATTCACTAGCAATTAATTATAACTTAACATTAAAGAAATACTACAAACAAAATTCCCAGGGACACAGGCATTCTTTGAAGAGATGTAGCAAAACTTATCACCTAGTTTGGAGATAACCACACCTGTTAACTGTGAAGAGTCCCTGGCTGTCTTTTAGAGAGAGAAAACTAAACTGTTGACAGATCTACAAAAAAGACAAAAACGCTGTGCACTATTTTACAGTTCTTAAGTGTGATTAATAATTTCTGGAAATGGTTAGTTAATTAGGTGTTACTGGTCTCTTTGAAGACTATGATATAATAAGGACACACACATGCAATATTGCTCTTATTCATCATAAATCCTTTGAAGGAAGTCAGGTGATGGTGATGCAAACCTTTATTCCCAGCACTCAAGAGGCAGAGGAAAGCAGATCTCTGTGAGTTTTAGGCCAACCTGGTTGACAAGAGCTTGTTCCAGAACAGCCTCCTAAAGCCACAGAGCAACCCTGTCTTGAAAAACCAAAAATAAATAAAAAATAAATAAATAAATAAATAAAAATAAATCCAGCTGGGTTGTAGTGGCACATGCCTTTAATCCTACACTCAAGAGGCAGAAGCAGGCGGATCTTTGTGAGTTCGAGGCCAGCCTGGTCTACAGGAGCTAGTTCCATTACCAGTCCCAAAGCTACAAAGAAACACTGACACAAAAAAAAAAAGAAAAAAAGAGATAAATCCTTTGAAGGGCTTAGATCTTAGATCTGTCCAGAAGGACGCATGTCTGGCCAACTTGCTCTGTCAGTAAGGCTAATGATAGGCAAACACTTCCGAGTTTCTCACCATAATGTGGAGAATATAGTAGAGAGAAGAGTCATCCTTTTGACCACCCAGAAATACATGTGTGCCCATTAATTTGAGATGTAATCATGAGATTACATGTACATATAACATTAAAATGCATGTTAATGGGGGAGATATCAAAGGTAAATTACAGAGGAAAGCGATCCAGAGTATTCAGAGTCAGTGGTGCTCCTGGCTCTGCCAGGCAGGGATCCTCCACCTGACAGGAATTTCTCAAGTAGGTTGACGTCCGAATCATTTATTGCTATTTTCTGTAATTATGTCATGGCCACAATTGCTCATGATGAACGCTCCTGACAGGTGATGGTGGAGGCCTCAGTCTTCACGTTTTCCTCACTGTCTGTTGGTTTTAAAGTCATCCTTCTGTCTGGGATGACTGTCAAAAGCATGCTCTTTCTCAAATACCCTGTCCAATTCCAACCACAGTGCAGGTGAATCCATTCCGACTGAGAAGCAGTCAACAGGAAACAAAGGTGGTACTCCATGACCTCAAGTAAAGTAAAGGAAACTCCCAGGTCCCAATCTTCTGAGCCTCCATTCACCTAGTTGACTCTTCCTGAAACAATTGATAGCATCTGGGAAATGGGCATCATTAGCTACTGACTTTGATTGCCAGTTATCACTGTACTGATGTTTCCGGGAAGGAAACACTCAATAGAAGCAGTAAAGCTTCAGTATCATTGGCGTGGTCTGCAACAGTATAGCACTGGGAAAGACAGGACTATGGGATGGAGATGATAATTTACATGCTACAGTCAGGAAACTCACTAGTTCAATGTGATAGTTGGTTACTTCTAGAGCTTTAGCACATCCGACCTGAGGTCTCCAGAAACTGATGGAAGACGACAACAACAAAAAGCATGAAATCTCAAATTAGGAGTAAATTGACTGGGGCTGGAGAGATGGCTCAGAGGTTGAGAGCATTGCCTGCTCTTCCAGGAGTCCTGAGTTCAATTCCCAGCAACCACTTGTGGTTCACAGCCATCTGTGATGGGGTTTGGTTCCCTCTTCTGGCCTTCAGGCATACACGCAGACAGAATATTGTACACATAATAAAAAAATAAATATTTTTTTTAAAAAAGGAGTAAAGTGATGGTTCACTATTTAAATTTAACACTGAGACAATGAAGCAGAATGTTCCCTGCAAGACTGAGGACATTCTAGTCTTTATGATGGGACCATGAACCAATAGCAGAGCTCACTATGTACCAGGCTGTCTTGAACTCTGAAATCCTACAGCCTCTGACTTTGGAGTACTGTGATTAAAGGTGTTCACCACCAAGCCTAGATAACTGTAAGGTTTTAAAAGTACAAAAATAGGGCTGGAGAGATGGCTCAGCGGTTAAGAGCATTGCCTGCTCTTCCAAAGGTTCTGAGTTCAATTCCCAGCAACCACATGGTGGCTCACAACCATCTGTAATGAGGTCTGGTGCCCTCTTCTGGCTTGCAGACATACACACAGACAGAATATTGTATACATAATAAATAAATAAATATTTAAAAAAAAAAGTACAAAAATAGCTGGGTATTGGTGTCTCATGCCTATAATCCCTGAAATCCAAGTTCAAGCCCAACCTGGTCTACAGAATGAGTTCAGAATGGTGAGAGCTACACAGAGAAACTGTGTCTCAAAAACCAATACGTGTGTGTGTGTGTTGTGTAATCAAAAGGAGACTCTTAAACATATAAAAGATATTGTGTGTAGGTATAGAAGGGTATGTGGTGGAAGGCCAGGAAGAGAGGAGGTTGTGGGGGAGGGGGAGGCATGGGGATGCAGCCTTGGCTTCTCCATCAATGGAAGGTGATTCAGATGGGATCAGCTCAGCACACAGCCTTGAGGATGTAAAATGATTAAAGGGACCTGACCGTGGTGGAGTGCGCCTTTAATCCCAGCACTCCTGAGGTAGAGGCAGGTGGGTCTGAGAGTTCAAGGCTGGTCTCGTCTACAAGAGCTAGTCAAGGACAGGTTCCAAAGCTATAGAGAAACCTTGTATAAAAAATAAATAAATAAATAATAGTAATAAACAAATAAATAAAATGAATAATGGAAGCCAAGGCTCACATCAAGAGAAAGTTAGCTATATGAGCGAGAACACTGACAATTGATGATGTCACAGCAGCAAATCACAAAGAAGGGGAAAAACACACAAATTAGCATCACCACCAATGAAAACGAAATTAACAGAAGATAGCAATCACTGGTCATTAATATCCCTTAATATAAATGGACTCAACTCACCTATAAAAAGACACAGGCTAACAGATTGAATATGAAAACAGAATCCATCCTTCTGCTGCATAAAAGAAACACACCTCAAACTCTAAGACAGACATCACCTCAGAGTGAAGGGTTGGGAAAAAATTTTTTCCAATCAAATGGACCTAAGAAACAAGCTGGTGTAGCTATCCTAATATCTAACAAAATAGACTTTAAACTAAAATCAATCCGGGGCTGGAGAGATGGCTCAGCGGTTAAGAGCATTGCCTGCTCTTCCAAAGGTCCTGAGTTCAATTCCCAGCAACCACATGGTGGCTCACAACCATCTGTAACGAGGTCTGGTGCCCTCTTCTGGCCTGCAGGCATACACACAGACAGAATATTGTATACATAATAAATTAATAAATAAATATATATATAAAATCAATCCAAAGAGACAAAGAAGGACATTTCATATTAGTCACAAAGAAAATCTAACAAAAGGAAATCTCAATACTGAACATCTATGTCCCAAATATATATATACATATATCTTCTAAAACTTAAATCATACATTAAACCCCACACACTAATAGTGGGAGACTTCAGCAATCCACTCTCACAAATGGACAGGTAAGTCAGAGAGAAAATTAACACAGAAATAAGGGAACTAACGAATGTTATGACTCAAATAGACTTAACAGACATCTATAAAATATTCCATCCAAACATAAAAGAAGGCCGGGCGGTGGTGGCGCACGCCTTTAATCCCAGCACTCAGGAGGCAGAGGCAGGCAGATCTCTGTGAGTTCGAGACCAGCCTGGTCTACAGAGCGAGTTCCAGGACAGGCTCCAAAACCACAGAGAAACCCTGCCTCGAAAAACCAAAAAAAAAAAAACCATAAAAGAATATACTTTCCATATTCAAGTTATGGGCAAAAAAAAAAGAATACATCTTCTTCTCAGTACCTCATGAAAACTCCTCAGAAATTGACCACAAACATGCTAACAAAACAAGCCTCAACAGATACAAAAAAATTAAAAAATAAAAGAATAACCCCATGTATCTTATCAGATCAGCATGGCTTAAACCTAGAATTCAATAGCAATGCTAATTCCAGAAAGCCCACAAACACATGGAAAGTTAACAATGCTCACCTGAATCATCAAGGTGTCAAGGAAGAAATAAAGGGAGAAATTAATAACTTCCTAAAATTCAATGGAAATGACCACACAACATACCCAAATTTATGTGGCACAATGAAAGCAGTGGTAAGAGGAAAGTTCATAGCACTAAATGTATACATAGAGAATCTGGGAAAATCCCACGCTAGTGAATTAACAGAACATTTGAAAACGTTAGAACAAAAAGAAGCAAACTCACCCAAGAGAACTAGACAGCAGGAAATATGAAAATTGAGAGCTGAAATCAACAAAATAGGAACAAAGAGAACAATATAAAGAATCAATGAGACAAAGAGTTGGTTTTTCGAGAAAACCAACAAAGTAGGCAAACTTTTATCCAAACTAACCAAAAGACAAAGAGAGAGTGTCCAAATTAACAAAATCAGATATAAAAGGGGAACATAACAACAGACACCAAGGAAACCCAAAGAATCAGATCATATTTCAAAAACCTGTACTGCACAAACTTGGAAAACTTAAGGAAAATGGACAACTTTCTGGATAAATATCACTTACCAAAATTGAATCAAGACCAGATAAGCAAATTATAAATACCTATAATTGCTGAAGAAATAGAAACAATCATCGAAAGACTCCCCTACCCCCCCCCAAAAAAAACAGGATCAGATTGTTTCAGCTCAGAATTCTACATTTTCAAAGAACTAATACCAATACTCCTCAAATTGTTCCACACAATAGAAATAGAAGGACCATTGCCAAACTCTTTTATGAGGCTACAATTACCCTGTTACACAAAATACATAAAGACATTACTTTAAAAAAAAGAGAATTACAGGGCTGGTTAAGAGCATTGCCTGTTCTTCCAAAGGTCCTGAGTTCAATTCCCAGCAACCACATGGTGGCTCACAACCATCTGTAAAGAGGTCTGGCGCCCTCTTCTGGCCTTCAGGCATACACACAGACAGAATATTGTATACATAATAAATAAATATTTAAGCCGGGCGGTGGTGGCGCACGCCTTTAATCCTAGCACTTGGGAGGCAGAGGCAGGTGGATCTCTGTGAGTTCGAGACCAGCCTGGTCTACAAGAGCTAGTTCCAGGACAGGCTCCAAAACCACAGGGAAACCCTGTCTCGAAAAACCAAAATAAATAAGTAAATAAATAAATATTTTAAAAAAAGAGAGAATTACAGACCAATCTCACTCATGAACATTGATGCAAAAATACTAAATAAGATACTGGCAAACTGAATCCAAGGTCACATCAGAACCATCATCCACCATGATCAAGTCGGCTTCATCCTAGAGATGCAGGGATGGTTCAACACAGAAAAATCTGTCAACATAATCCACCATATAAACAAACTGAAAAATAAAAACCAAATGATCATCTCATTAGGGACCAAAAAAAAGCTTTGGACAAAATACAACATTCCTTTATGATAAAGGCTTGGCAAGAGCAGGGATATAAGGAACATACCCACACATAATAAATGCAATCAATATACAGCAAGCTAACAGCCAACATCAACCTAAGTGGAGAGAAACTCCCAGTGATCCCACTGAAATAAGGAACAAGACAAGATTGTCCACCTCTCCATATCTATTCAATAAAGTCCTTGAGGTCCTAGCTAGAACAATAAGACAACAAAGGGAGATCAAGGAAATACAAAGAAGTCAAATTCTCACTATTTGCTGATGATATGATAGTTTACATAGGCGACACCAAAAATTACCAAGGAACTTCTACAACTCATAAACACTCCCAGTAATGTAGCAGGATACAAGATTAACTCAAAACAATCAGTAGCCCTCCTGTATACAGATGATAAATGGGCTGAGAAAGAAAACAGAGAAACATCACCCTTCACAATAGCCACAAATAGCGTAAAATATCTCAGAGTAACTCTAACCAAACAAGTGGAAGACTTGTATGACAGGAACTGTAAATCTTTGAAGAAAGAAATTGAAGATGACACCAGGAAGTGGAAAGATCTCTCATGTTCTTGGCTAGGTAGAATTAACAAAATAAAAATGGCAATCTTATCAAAACCCATCTACAGATTCAATGCAATTTCCATCAAAATCCCAGCAAAATTCTTCATAGAATTCAAAAAAACGGTACTCAACTTCATATGGAAAAGCAAAAAACCCAGGATAGCCAAAACAATCCTGAATAATAAAAGGATTTCTGGAGTCATCACAATCCCTGACTTCAAATTCTACTACAGAGCTACAGTACTACAAACAGCCTGGTATTGTCATGAAAAAAAACAGGAGGACCAGGGGAACCAAATCAAAGACCCAGATAATAATCCACACATCTTTGAACACCTGATTTTTGACTAAGAAGCAAAAAATACCAAATGGAAAAAAGAAAGCATATTTAACAAATGATACTGGCATAACTGGATATCAACATGTAGAAGAATGAAAATAGACTCATATCTATCACCATGCACAAAACTCAAATCTAAATGGATCAAAGTCCTAAACGTAAAGCAAGCCACACTGGACCTCACAGAAGAGAAAGTGGGAAGTACACTTGAATGCTTTGGCACAGGAGACCACTTCCTAAATATAACCCCAGTAGCACAGACACTGACAGAAACAATTAATAAATGGAACCTCCTAAGCCGGGCGATGGTGGCGCACACCTTTAATCCCAGCACTTGGGAGGCAGAGGCAGGCCGATCTCTGTGAGTTCGAGACCAACCTGGTCTACAGAGCAAGAACCAGGACAGGCTCCAAAGCCGCAGAGAAACCCTGCCTCGAAAAAACCAAAAAAAAAAAAAGGGACCTACTGAAACTGAAAAGCTTCTGTAAAGCAAAGGACCCAATCAATAAGACAAAACAACAGCCTACAGAATGGGAAAAGATCTTCACCAACCCCATGTCAGAGAGAGGGCTGATCTCCAACATATACAAAGAAATCAAGAAACTGGTCATCAAAAGAGCAAATAATCAAATAAAAATGGAGTACTGTCAGGCGGTGGTGGTGCACGCCTTTAATCCCAGCACTCAGGATGAAGAGGCAGGCAGATCTTTGTGAGTTTGAGGCCAGCTTGTTCTACAGAGCTAGTTCCAAGACAGGCTCCAAAGCTACAGAGAAACCCTGTCTCAAAAAACCAAAAAAATAAATAAATAAAAATAGTAAAAAAACCTTTCTCAAGACCCAGCAATAGCTGGGCAGTGGTGGCGCACGCCTTTAATCCCAGCACTTGGGAGGCAGAGGCAGGAGGATCTCTGTGAGTTTGAGGCCAACCTGGTCTACAAGAGAAGTTCCAAAACAGGCTCCAAAGCTACAGAGAAACCCTGTCTCAAAAAACAAAATAAAACAAAAGACCCAGCAATGCCACTTTTGGTAATATATCCAAAGGATACTCAGTTGTGCCACAAAGACACGTGCAGCACTGTGTGTCATAGCCAAAAACTGGAAACAACCTAAATACCCCTCAACCGAAGAATGGAAAAGGAAAACATGGTACGTTTACACCATGGAGTACTACACAGCAGGAAAAAAGATATCTTGAAATTTACAGACAAATGGAGCTAGAAAAAATCATTTTGAGTGCGGTAACCCAGACCCAGTAAGACAATTATCACATGTACCCACTCGTAAGTCGTTTTTAAACATGAAGCAAAGAAAACCAACCTACAAATCACAATCCTAGAGAGCCTGGACAACAATGAGGACCCTAAGAGAGACATACATGGATCTAATCTACATTGGAAGTAGAAAAAGACAAGATCTCTTGAGTAAATTGGGAGCATGGGGCCCTTGGGAGAGGGTTGAAGGAGAAGGTACACAGGCAGGGTGGGAAGCAGAGAAAAATGTAGAGCTCAATAAAAATCAGTAAAACAAACAAATAAAAAACA
This sequence comes from Microtus pennsylvanicus, assembly GCF_037038515.1. Lineage (NCBI taxonomy): Eukaryota > Metazoa > Chordata > Mammalia > Rodentia > Cricetidae > Microtus > Microtus pennsylvanicus. Next base: position 74,746,645 of record NC_134591.1, read on the forward strand.
GTCCTGAGTGTGGTGATATTTCTGTTTGAGAGTGTATGTTTTAAAGTGTCTTCCACAATCAGTTATGTTTTTATGAAAGTCAGCACATAAAGACAATGAATGGAATTTAGGACAAAAATTTGGTGCTTTTTTTTAACTTATTTTATTCCATTTATTACTGTGTGTGTGAACGCTAGGCGTGTGCTGGGTGAGTGGGCTGGAGGTTGAGGATCTCACTGCCAGGGCAGGATGCTCTCCACTGACAACATCATGGAGTTCCTCACTGGATGTGAAGATGCTCTCTGTATTTAGTTCCTGTTCCCACTGATGTTCATTGGTTAGGTGAGACAACGTTTCATTCTGTAGTTTGGGCTAGACCCCAAATTATGGCAGTCTTCTTCAGACCCCTCAGTTCCGTCACAGACTTGTTCACGTAGGTTTTACATTTATTTACTTGTTTTTATTTACTTATTTTGCTTTTAGGGGAGCCACGCCTTAAGACTCAAGGATCCTTCTACCTCTGCCTCCAGAGCGCTGGGATTAAAGGTGTGGTCCAGTTTCCTCCACTCCACCCAGTTTGCAGTCTGATCCTTTATCTAACACCATTACCCCCTGGGGAACTAAGAGTGGCGTCTCCCTGAGAGCCACAGTGGTCTGTTTTGGTTTATTTTTATGTAAATTTGAAAAGAAAACCTGATTTCTAGGACTTCAGGCTGTCCTCAAGCTTCCTGCACACCTGAAGATGACTTTGAACTTGTCCTTCCACCTCGGTGTTCACAGAGAAGCCAGAGTAGACGACTGGAAGAGAAACAAGCTCAGCCTTGAACTCCAGAGCACACTCACAGGTATGCCAATAATAATTTCAGCTCATTTTGTTTTCTTTTTCTTTTTTTGTCTATTATCAGGGCACAGATAAACCCTTAACTGACTCCTACTCAGAACAATGTGGAGAATGCAGGAACAAAATTCAGTCAACTGAAGGAAGGACGAGGCAGCAAGATTTTTTTTTTTTTTGAGACAGGGTTTCTCTGTAGCTTTGGAGCCTGTCCTGGAACTCCCTTTGTAAACCAGGCTGGCCTCGAACTCACAGAGATCCGCCTGCCTCTGCCTCAAAGAGAGTGCTGAGGTTAAAGGTGCTCCACCACCGCCCGGCTGCTAGATTGCTGAGAGCCTTGAACGAGATTATCTACAGCTGGGCGGTGGTGGCACACGCCTTTAACCTCAGCACTCTCTTGGAGTTCAAGGCCAAGCCAGGTCCCAAAGCTTCAGTGAAATCCTGTCTCAAAAGAAAAAAAAAAAGTGAGTTCATTGCACAAGTAAATTATGAGCCAAGTGCATAAATAAGCAAATAAATGAATGAGTTTTAAAAAGTAAACAGATTCAGTGTTGTGAAATGAATTCACGCCTGGGTTTCTGATACTTACTCTAGGGTCAGAATTTTCTTTGTGTCCCTCCCTCTCCCCGTGGAGCTTTGGTTCTGTGTGTATTGAGAAAGAAGTTCCACATAAATTTAAATGGGTGGAGCAAAATCATCCAATCAGATGGCAGCTTTTGTTGGTGGTACAGCTGCTCTGGGGTGAGAGGAGAAAGGTGTTTGTTTGTTTGTTTGTTTGTTTTTAAGACAGGTTTCTCTGCAGCTTTTGGAGCCTGTCCCAGAACCAGCTTTTATAGACCAGGCTGGCCTCGAACTCACAGAGATCCACCTGCCTCTGCCTCCCGAGTGCTGGGATTAAAGGACGTTGGAGCCAGAGAGGATACTCAGAACTCTGGAGCCTGTCACCGCTGTCCAGATCAGGTAAGTCCTCCATCAGGACAGCCAAACTGGCTCAGAGACCATTTTAGACACAAGACACACAGGGCATTCTGGAATCTGTCTCTTCATAGACAGATAGAAGACACTGGGCTCGAAAACCCAGGCCGGCTTTCTTCCCCGCTGTCCTCTGTGTTTCTTTGGTTTAGTTGTGGGGTTTAAACAGTGCTTCCCTTTGCTGCATAGACCCTCCTAGACCTGGCTAGGTAGTTGTGTTGGGATGGGAATAAATGTCCTCCTGCCTCAGCCTCCTGAGCGCTAGGATGACCTGCATGATCTACCATGCTCTGATTTGTATCTAACAGTTCTTGTGTTTGGTTGGTTTAGAGACAAGGTCTCACTCGGTAAACCGCGTACTTCAATCTCCCAACATCTGGGATTCCTGTTGGGAGATATCAGTGTCTTGACTTTGCTCAGTGAACATAGAAAACTTGTTTCTTTGCTTTTTGAAATAGTCTGGTTCGATGGTCCATGTTAGACTCAAACCTACAGAAATACACTGGCCTGATCATCGTCAATGTGGAGGTCAAAACCTTAAATGTCCTTTAAAATTCTTTGTGGCTTTTGGAGACAAGAGAGCAACATTGACTATATTGGCCTGCAGATCCTGTGCAACACAGGATGACCTTGAACTGTGTTCCTGCCTCCCCTTCCCGATTTTGGAATAAACTGCTGGTAGCTGCTGGCTGTGGCACAAGCCTTTAATCCCAGGATGTGGGAGGCAGGCAGGTAGATCTCTGTGAGGTAGAGGTAAATCTCATCTACAGACCTACTTTTCCTACTAACGTGTTTTTATTTTATGTTCACTGGTGTACTGCCTGAATGTGTGTCTGTGTGCAGGTGTCAGAGACCCTCAAACTGAAGTTCACAGACAGTTGATGGCTGCCATGTGTGTGCTGGGAATTTAACCTTGGGCCTCTGAAAGAGCAGCCAGTGCTTTTAACCCCAGAGCTAGTTCTTAAAAATTTATGAATTCTATTGGAGGGAATCTCATTAGGTCATGAACAGGCTGACTGGGAACTGGAAATCTGCCTCTTTGCACCTCACAAGAGGTGGGATGCAGGTCACCGGCCTGTTTCTTCATATCTAGCTCTAAAAGTTGTATTTTTGAGACTTGGTCTCATTCAAGGCTGGCCTTGAATGTGTATGATCTTTTTGATTACAACTCCTCACTGTTGGGATTCTAGATGCTTTTCAGGTTAATACAGTGCTGGGAATAGAAGCCAGGACCTCTTGCACCTCCATGTTAAGACCCTGGCTTTAAAATTATCTCCAGGGGCTGAAGAGATGGTCCAGCACATGAGACACCACACTGACTGCTCTTCTGGAAATCCTAGGATCCATTCCCAGCACCTACGTCACAGTCATGTAAAGTCCTCTGCTGGCCGGGCACTGCATGTAAATAGTGCACATACATACATGCAGTCCCAATAACCATACACACAAAATCAGCAATATTTTTAATAATTGAAATAAAATTCCTTCAAGAGGCAGGCTGGAAATTTAGCTTTGTGTGTTAGTCTTGATTTGGTTAGGGCTTCATGTTTGTTTGAGTTTTTGAGATGTGGTTTCTTTGTGTCTCCCTGGCTGTCCTGGAGCTCATTCTGTAGACCACAGTGGCCTGGAACTCACTGGGCTCTGCCTGCCTTAGTCTCCAGAGTGTT